>NC_141547.1:53730000-54075000 GCF_021556685.1 Rattus norvegicus | reverse complement strand
ATGAAAATAAATTTGGAGGTTCCTCAGAAAATTCAAAATATGTAGTTAATTTGTCTTATTGTTTCATATTAAAATATATAGACATGAGAACAAGTAAAATAGCCAAAGAAATGATATTGAATAAAAGATAGCTTAAGTAGGCATCTTCTGTATTCCTATACAGTTGACACTAAACATATTTTTGAAACGGGGTTTACTAACTGTAATTTGTACATTTTATCAACTTGGTAAAATTTTACGTCAATAGTTTGCAATTAAAGGGAAATTTTATCACAATCAATTGCTATTTCAACAATTTTTCATGATGCTATTTCAACATATTATCATGATGATTTTTTTATCTGTAACTAAGATAGACTATCTTTCCTATTTTAGAATTTTGAGTGATGAATATTAGAGTCTAGGTAGTAAAATATGGGCACTATTTATGAGATTTTGTTTATTAGGATGCATGCTTTTGCATCGATTTGATGGAGCAGAAAGTATAGGGAAAGTTATAATGAGGTCTGAGAAAGAGCTGACTGATAAATAAGTCAGTATCTTAGATAATTATGGAAGGAACACCTAATTTACAGAACATGAAACTCTGCTCTTTCATTGTAGCATTTTAGTTTCAAAGAAAGTTTTTCTATTAATATAAGAATTCTTAGCTTCTGTTATCAAAAAGATTTATGCAAATGAAAGATACAACTTCTGTGTGGTATGTTTCATTACTTGCTGAATTCATTACCACCGCTCTATTAGGATGGAAATTATAAATGCAATGAATGAAAAACTCAGCTCAGCTCATTAGTGTTAAATATTGAAAATCATCATTGAAAATACTGTAGAATTTACCTCAACTTTCAAAGAAATTATAAAGGAAACATGAGTTTAATTAACAAGGGTTGGTTAGAAGTATAAGCAGGTAATCCTATAGTTCAGTAAAATGAAGTTGTGATTTTGTTATCTTTCATGTTAATAGAGTTGGTGCCAAATATATTATCATTCATATATAAATCATATAGGAATGTGAACTATGTTGTAGTGTGTGTGTGTGTGTGTGTGTGTGTGTGTGTGATGTGCATGTGTATGTCTTTTTCTGGGTTCTATTTGGGAGTTCATAAGCTAAAGAAATGCTTGAATATATTATGACAATAATAAAACATCACCTCAACAATCTGTAGTGAATATCCTAGAACTAGGGATGTTTATGAAAGTTTTAAGACTACCAATATCATACAGCTACTTATAGAAATTCTAACCACACTCAAATCACTGAGTGCCTCAGAGTACAAAACTGCTGTTCTGGCTCAAAATTCTCACTACACTCTGACTCAGTCTGGCTCTTCTTAGTTTCTCACTACATTGGTCTTCTTGGCCTCAAACTATATCTGGCAATATTTTTTTATCATCTTCTGGCTTCTTATTCCTTGGTTTCAACAACTTCTACATGAACTCATAAACACTCTAAACTCCAGTTCACTCTACTCTCAACAGAACCACATTGAAAACTTCACTCAACTGAACTGACTGACTCTCCCTGTACCGACCTTATATAGACTCTATTTCTTACCTAGTCCTCCCAATAGTTGGGCATAGCGTATCTCTGAGTCATTCTGTCAAATCATTGTCAACATTGACTGCCCCTCCATTAGATGTCACTTTCACACATGGCTACTTCCTTCTACAAACTATCTTTGCCTTCCTTGTTTGAGATAACATATGTACAAAGTGTGAATCAGCCAGAGAGATAAGAGGTATACGATATGTCTGATTTTCAGCCAGACCACATAGAGCTAGAAGGTCTTTGAATGTGAGCCCTTTCTAGAGTAATCATGCTGCTGGTTTAAAAATGCTCTGCACATTGGAACTGTGTAAATATTTTACTTGTGTAACATTTGCATTGTCAAAAGCCAAAAAATGTTTATTTTTCTTAATGACCATTTGAATTGTGCTTTCACTGACATTGGTTTTTAAACTGTGTTGTGTTCTTATCTTATTCTTTTTCTTTACACTCAAAGCATACTTTTATGTGTTATTTGTCTTATACTGAAAAATTACACACATGTTTTGACTTGTTACTAACACTATTAAAAATTATAAACTTAGATCTGATTTTGAGTACTTAGTAAACAGTCAGTTTGATTTACTATTATAAAATTTGTATGATAAAGGTTAATATTCCTCAAAAAGTAAATAAATTAACAAATGGAAACATAATTAAGTAGATCAAAGGTGAAGCATGCTATATCATTAGAAAGTTACTGAATTAGAACTTTGAAAAAACTTTCAAAATATATAGTAACAACTTGTAGTATACTAGTCTGTTAACAAAACAAAAAATGTTGGGTAATGTAAACCATGTCTTCTGCCAGTATTACAGCCAAAGGTTACCAATTCAATCCATGAACTTTCTAAAACAAAATTATGTTTTGCTTTGTTTTATTTTCTATACCTTTTGTTCCCTCTGTACCTATATGTGAGTTTTATGGACTCTATTCTCTTCATGACTTATAATGCTTCTTCTTTAACAAATATAGGCAACTGCTCCTTCCTGATTTATATATTACACACACACACACACATACACACACACACACACACACACACACACACACACATATATATATATATATTTACATACATACATACATACATACATACATACATACATACATACATACATTTTCTCCATAACTGCCAAGCACCTGCTCTTTATCCACCACATGGCTTTTCGGGAATTTTTTCATGTGGGCCACATGTGGGGCAGGTTCTGAGTAGGCCTTCCTTTAGCCTCTGTTCTAAATTTTGCCTCACTATCCCCTCCTAAGGGTATTCTTGTTCCCCTTTTAAAGAAGGAGAGGGAGCACCCGCATTTTGGTCATCGTTCTTGGGTTTCATGTGTTCTGTGCATCTAGGGTAATTCGAGCATTTGGGCTAATATCCACTTATCAATGAGTGCATACCATGTGTGTTTTTCTGTGATTGGGTTACCTCACTCAGGATGATATTTTCCAGTTCCATCCATTTGCCTATGAATTTCATAAAGTCGTTGTTTTTGATAGCTGAGTAATATTCCATTGTGTATATGTACCATGTTTTCTGTATCCATTCCTCTGTTGAAGGGCATCTGGGTACTTTCCAGCTTCTGGCAATTATAAATAAGGCTGCTTTGAACATAGTGGAGCATGTCTCCTTGTTATATGTTGGAGCATCTTTTGTATATATGCCCAAGAGAGGTAAAGCTGGGTCCTCAGGTAGTTCAATACCCAATTTTCTGTGGAACCTCCAGACTGATTTTCAGAGTGGTTGTACAAGTCTGCAATCCTACCAACAATGGAAGAGTGTTGCTCTTTCTCCACATCCTCTCCAGCATCTACTGTCTCCAGAGTTTTTGGACTTAGCCATTCTGACTGGTGTGAGGTGGAATCTCAGTGTTGTTTTGATTTGCATTTCCCTTATGACTAAAGATATTGACCATTTCTTTAGGTGCTTCTCAGCCATTCGGCATTCCTCAGCTGTGAATTCTTTGTTTAAACCTCTGAACCCCATTTTTTAATAAGGTTATTTGTTTCCCTGCAGTCTAACTTCATGAGTTCTTTGTATATTTTGGATAGAAACCCTCTATCAGTTGTAGGATTGGTAAAGATCTTTTCCCAATCTGTTGGTTGCTGTGTAGTCCTAACAACAGTGTCCTTTGCCTTACAGAAGCTTTTAGTTTTATGAGATCCCATTTGTCGATTCTTGATCTTAGAGCATAGGCCATGTGTTTTGTTCAGGAAATTTTCTCCAGTGCCCATGTGTTCAAGACTCTTCCCCACTTTTTCTTCTATTAGTGTGAATGTATCTGGTTTGATGTGGAGTTTCTTGATCCACATGGTGTTAAGCTTTGTGCAGGGTGATAAGAATAGATCAATCTGCAGTCTTCTACATGTTGACCTCCAGTTAAACAAGCACCATTTGCTGAAAATGCTATCTTTTTTCCATTGGATGGCTTTGGCTCCTTTGTCATAAATCAAGTGACCATAAGTTTGAGGGTTCATTTCTGGGTATTCAATTCTATTCCACTGGTCTATCTGCCTGTCTCTGTATGAATACCATACAGATTTTTATCACTATTGCTCTGTCATACTGCTTGAGTTCAAGGATAGTGATTCCCTGGGAAGTCCTTTTATTGTTGATGATAGTTTTAGCTATCCTGGATTTTTTGTTATTCCAGATGAATTTCCAAATTGTTCTGTCTAACTGTATGAAAAATTGGATTGAAATTTTGACAGGGATTGCATTTTCTCCATCCCAGTTTAACAGCATGAATTTCCATTCTTCATTTTTTCTCTATTTTCTTTCAAACAGCTGTCAAGATATGCACCTTGCTTCTTTGGTGCTATTTTAGTTTATAAAACAAAATTGTCCAGTTTCTGGCTATATGAGTAAAGTAGCTATGAACTTAGTTGAGCAAGTGTTTTTGTGGAATGTTGGAGTATCTTTTGTGTATATTCCAGGAGTTGTATAGCTGAGTTTTGAGGTGGAACTATTCAGTTTTCTTTCTTTTTTTTGTTTTTTTTTTAAGGATAATTTTACTTACATTTCAAATGTTATTCCCTTTCCTGATTTCCTATCCATAAGCTCTCTATCTCCCTCCTCCCCCTTCTTGTATGAGGGTGCTCCCTTACCCAACCACCCATGCATTCCTGTCTCCCCACCCTGACATTCCCCTACACTGGGCGTTCGAGCATAGGCCAAACCAAGGGCTTCTCTTCCCATTGTTACCCAACAAACCATCCTCTGCAACATACGTAGCTGGAGCTATGGGTCTGTCCATGTGTACCCTTTGGGTGGTGGTATAATCCCTGGGAGCTCTGGTTCACTGGTTTTGTTGTTCCTATTGGGTTACCAGCCCCTTTTAGTTCCTTCAATCCTTTCCCTAACCAATGGGGGACCAAAGGGGACCCTTTTCTCAGTTCAATGGTTGGCAGCTAGCATTCACCTCTGTATTTGTCATGTCTTATTTATTTTCAAAGTGACTGAACAAGTTTGCACTCCCACAAAGAAGTAGAAATATCTGCCTTTCTACATTTCCTCCCCAGTACCTGCTATCTCTTGAGGTTTTGATATTAGCCATTTTGATGGGTGTAAGAACCTCAACTTTGTTTCACTTTGCATTTCCCAGATGACTTTAAATATTTCTTTAATTGCATCTTAGTCATTCAAGATTCCCCTGTTGAAACTTATTTTTGGTTCTTTACCCCATTTTTTATTGTAAAATGTGGCTTGCTAGTATCTAACGTCCTGAGTTATTTGTAAGTTTTGGATATTAGTCCTCCGTCAGATGTAGGTATGGTGAAGGTCCTTTCACAATTTGTAGTCTGCATATTTGTTCTATTGACAGTCCTTACCTTGAATTGCACTTTCATGAGGTCCCATTTATCATTTTTTGATTTTAGAGCTTGAGTCATTGGTGTTCTGTTCAGGAAATTATCAATAGTCCTAATGTGCTCAAAAGTATTTATCTTTCTCTTCTATGAGATTTAGTGTATCTGGTTCTATGTTGAAGTCCTTGATCCACTAGTATGTGAGTTTTGTGCAGGGTGATAAATAGGAATCTCTATTCATTCTTCTACATGTACTTACCAGTTAGACCAGCACCATTTGTTTAATATGCTTTCATTTTTTTCATTGTATGGTTTTAGCTGCTTTATCAAATATCAAGTGTCCACAGGTGTGTGGGTTTATTTCTGGGTCTTGATTTGATTCCATTGATCAACATGTCTGTTTCTGTACTAAGATCATGCACAGTATTGGGTTTATAAGATATTAAGTATACGAATCTGACTTCAAAACTAGAATTAACATACATGTTACATGTGAAAATATTTTTAGTCCTTAATTAAGTTTGCTACTGTTTCTCTGTACATAAAGTTGATGATGTGTATTTGTAAAATTAGATGTTATTTCAATAATCATTTAGTGATAAAATTACTAACAGATATTTACTCTGATAAACATTGGAGATTCAAAGACAGTACTCTGGAATTTATTTGATCTACGTCCTTTTTCTTCTTAAGATAATCTATTTTGGTGCAAGTAGCTATTAGTTATATTTTGGAAGGTTTTAGTCCCAGTTCACTGACACAGATATTTAAAATGTTGCATGTTCATTTCCACATTCTAAGAATTTAATTCTGACAACAACCGAGAACCAAAAGGCCTTTAGCAGTTATGTGTAAAATGGAATTATTCTAGAATGGAATCCTTACACATTTATTTCCTTATCTCTCTTGATATTTATTTACTTACCTGGTGTGATAGTGCTGGCATTTTATTACCATATTGATGAGTAAATTGAAGTTCAGATATGTTATTTTCTCAGAGCACCATACACATGAATGGTGGTCTCATTGTTTGACAGAGCTATGCCCATGTATTTATGTACCATCTAAGAAAACTTTTTATGGGGTATTACATACTATTTCTAGTAAATAGCTCAGCTTTGACAGCTGTGAAAATAATAGAGCAACAGTTGGAAAACAAATAAAATGTGTTCTAAATTTGTCATAAATTTTTATCTCAATACTTAAAAATAAAGCTATAAAAGATGTCTGATAGATACTTCAACTAAGTAGGGAACATTCTTTTTAGAGGAACACATAAAGCACAGTGTTGTACTCAACTGTATATTCTGCTTACAAGCAAATATTTCTTATTAATTTTGGCTAATATTAGAATTTTTAATTAGTTTAATGAATAATGTCATTGGAATTTCTTCAAGATTTAATACCAAAAGTTTGCATGTCTAGTCTAATAAACAATTGAGTGAGTAAATTTTAAACACAACAACATATTACTAATTATTTATGGAAAGACTTATAGAGAATATATGTCTATAAACACAAAAATACATGAACCCAGGAAGAGTAAGTTGTAAAAGAACACAGAAATACAAATATTCTGACTTACAGAGATCCCTCTCTTAGAATGAGTACAGTTACAATAACTTTGAGTACTCACCTGTATGCAAAGAAGAACTCATCCAATCTACTTACTGATAATAGAGAAGGCTTTAAATCCAAACCAGATTTACATTTTGAAATAAATACCCTTGTTCTGAACTTCACTGGTTCAAAATGAAAGGCACAAAGAAAACTTTACCATGTTACACATTAGCATTTATCTTTAGACTATGTGTAGTGGCCAATGGATAAAATTTATCTGAACATTAACATGAACTTCAAATAATTCATCTGTAGTCAGAAGTTATAGGTACACACTTAACTACCTAGCAAATGAATTATTTCTCTCTTCATGTATATGAGTTTATGAATAATTTCTAAGATACTATGAACTGTCAACTAAATTTGAGAGTAGTATAATTTATACTAATTAAAGATTTATTTGGATATTGTCATGTCAGAATTTTATGTTATTGAAATTCCTTAATTGCTGAAATTGAAATATTGTTTTTGTGAAAACTGGCACCTCACATTAAACTTTTAAAATGATTCTTTGTGATTGGTATAAGGTGGAATCTCAGAGTCATTTTGATTTGCATTTCTGTGATGATTAAGCACTTTGAACATGGTTTAAATGCTTCTTGACCATTCACTTTTCCTCTGTTGTGAATTCTTGGTTTAGCTCGGTACCCCATTTTTTGATTGAGATGTCTGGTATTTGGAGGTTAGCTTCTTGAGTTCTTTATATATTTTGGATATTAGCCCTCTATTAAATGTGGGGTTAGTGAAGAACTTTCCCAATATGTAGGTTGCTGATTTGTCCTATTGATTATGTCCTTTGCCTTACAGAAAATTTTCAGTTTCGTGGGGTCCCATTTATCAGTTCTCAATCTTACACCAATCAGAAGGGCTATGATCAAAATCTCAGGTGACAACACATGTTGATGAGGATGTAGAGAAAGAGCAGCACTCCTCCAATGCTGATGGGATTGCAAACTCATACAACTACTCTGGAAATCAACCTGGAAGTTCCTCAAAAAATTGAAAATAGAAGGCCTACCTAAAGGCCCTGCTATACCACTCTTAGGCATGTACCCAAATGATGTCCCACTATATCGCAGGGACAAGTGTTTCAGTATGTTCATAGTGAAATAATCAGGAGCTGGAAACAACCCAGAGGTCCACAAAGAAAGAATTGATACAGAGCATGTAGTTCATTTACACACCGGAATACTATTCTGTTATTTAAACAAGGATGCCATGAGTTTTTCAGGCAAGTAAATGGAACTAGAAAATATCATGCAAATTGCAGGAACTCAGACCCAAAAGGTTATGTATAACTCAGTAACAAATGAATATTAGCCAAAAAGGTAAAGAGTACCTAGGAAAAAATCCAAAGAATTCACGAAGGTCAACAATCAGAAGGGCACAAGTGAGGATGTTTCAATCCTATTTGAGACACAAAAGAAAATAATTAAGGGAGGCAGAGGAAGGAAGGGACCTGGGTGGCAGAGCGGACAGGTATGGAAAGGGCGAAACAGGATCAGTTATTGGGGAGGTGATGGAAACAGAAGTGAAGCCATAAGGGCCAGGAGAAAGAACAGAAATGGGCAACCTTGGGACGTAAGAGGGGGGACCTTCTAAAATGTACCAGAAACCTGGGAGGTGAGAGAGGCTGAGGCCTCAAAGGGTGGGACCTTATATGAAATGCCCATCAGTGGGGAGAGAAAACTCTTAGAGTCTACCTCTAGAGGAAAGACAGGGCATCGCATGGAGGGATGGGGTTGCTATCCCACAGTCAAAAATTGTGACTCAGAAATGTTCCTATCTAAAAGAACTACAGGGACAAAAAAATGGAGAAGAGATAGAGAAAAAGATAGTCCAGTAACTGACTACACGTGGGATCCAAAGGATACAAGGCCTGATATTATTACTGATGCTATGGTGTGCTTGCAGAAAGGAGACTTGTATGACTGCCCTCTGAAAGGCACAAGCAGCTGACTGAGACAGAGTCTGATATTTATTCTTTTACCTACCACTGGTCTAAAGTCAGAAACTTCTGTGGTTGAATTAGGGGAAAACTGGAAGAAGTTCAGGAAGAGGGCAATCCCATATGAAGACCAGCAGTCTCAACTAACTGAACCTCCTAAAATTTTTCAGATACAAAGCCACCAACCAGACAGCATACATGAGCTGGCCCAAGGTCCATACACATGTATAGCCAAGGATTGCCTGGTCTGGTCTCAGTGTGAGAAGATTCATCTAACCTTCTAGAGCTTTTAGGCAACACCAAGTGGGGATTCTCGGTGGGAGGGAAATCCTCTTGGAGACAGGGGCAAGGAAGAATGAGATGAGGAACTGTGGGAGCTGGAACTGGGACTGGGACAACACTTTAAAAATATAAAAGTAATAATAAAAATAAATAAATATATGATGCTTTGAGACATTAAAATATCATCTTACATACTTATTAGTCTTTTCTATCATTCAAGATGCGCATATTCATATTAGATACAGTTAATATAATTAATTTGAGGTACACAAGTATATATGAACTATATATACTGAACATATAGTCAATTAAAGATAAAATACACCAAATAAAATTCAATAAATCTACAGCAGGGAGCTAATAACCTATGTTATATGATAAATAAAGTTGTGTTAAGAATCCATGAACAGCAAAGGATCTCATCCTTCAGACCTAAAACAAAATATTAAGACTGTAAGTATGTATATAGACTTTACATAGGAAAATGTGAATGATTATTCACAGAAAAATATGAGACTTGTAAAATTATTAATAATTTCCCTTATCTCATATGGGATAGATTCTCTTTCGGTCATTAAAACACTTACAATAAAGTGGCTGACCTTAGCCAAGGAAAAAGAAACTTATTTGTCAAAGTGAAGAGCATACACTTTAAGATTTAACACTACTTGACATTTAAGAACATATTGTTATCAAAGGAATGACCCTGGATTAGACTGGTAGGTCAGGAAGAGCTTGTGCACTATAGCCCTCTGTTCTTTCAGCTGCCAGTTAATCAACTGCCTGAAGAAGAGCTACCTAGCTGAGCAGAAGGTAACCGCAGACAAATACATTGCCACAGCTGCTGCTAACAGACGAATGAAATTCCTAAGCCATTAATTTACTTCAACGTCAGGCAATCTAGGTTTTAAATAGTTTAATACATGGGGAAAAATCTGATGGTTTTGTGTATAGGTTTGTCACTGTGTAGCTCAAGGTACCATAGGCATAAGAGGGCATACATGGGACTCTTCTGGCAATGGCAAGGTGCTCAATATACAAAAGTTATAATTGATTGGTAAATTATCATTTTGAACACCTTTTGTAAAGCTTCCCTTTTAGAATAAAATATTGATGCTACTGTAACTTTCCCATGCAATTCTCTAGTTTATAACTTAAGGAGATATCACATTCTTCTTACACAATGGCTGTTGACTGAACAGTGAATGCGTTTACACAGTTATTTGTTGTTGCTTTTTGTCTTCTTACGCAGGTGGTCACCACTAAAAGCAGTTCTAAAACACTACAATAAGCAGAGTATAAAGATCAAGTTATTCTTTACTGTAAACACACATCAAGTGTATAATGTTTTATATTGAACACAGCAACAGAGAGACATTTCAACATAAATAGCAGGGTTATCAACATAAAGACCCAGCAACAAAACACATACACCTGTTGACCTTTGGTACTTAGATGAAGTTAATAATATTTATATTTCTAATCTGTGGTATTCATTTAACATTTAGTCTCAGCCTATCATAGATACTTTGTTCATATCAACATAGTTATAAGTTCTACTAACATATTCTAAATTATTTTCTGGAATGCCTTTTTTTGTATTGTTCTTTCTCTACTGTGAAATTTATAATGCTTATCTGATTCAACATTGTATTAGCTTATTGTAGTAAGATATTTTAAATCTATGAGGCATTTCATGATCTTAGAACACAAAAATTTATACCTAAATCTTCTAAATCTAGAAAGTTTTTAAAGTCTAGATTTCTGCCTAGACCAATATATTCTTCATTCAGTAGTATGCTATTAATGCAAAACACATAAGAAAAAAAACATGGAGATTAGGGATACTATGAACAAACCTCAAAATAATAAAGACAGTTTACAAAATACCTATTGCCAACAATAATTTAAATTTAGAGAAAGTAAAAGGAATTCCACTAAATTGAAGAACAAGTACAGGTTGTTTATTCTTGCCATATGGATTCAATAAGATAATACATTGGGCATAGTTTGAGTTTATGTCATATTAAAGACCACCTTTTTAAAAGATTGAATATTTTATTTATTTAGATTTCAAATGTTATCCAAATTCCTGGTCTCCCCTCCAGAAATCCCCTATCTCATCTCCTCCTCACTGCTTCTATGAGGGTGCCCCCCATCCATCCACCCACTCCTGCCAGTCTGTCCAGGTACTCCCCTACACTGGGACATCAAGTCTTCAAGAGCAAGGGCTTCTCCTCCCACTGATGCCTGAAAAGGCCATTCTCTGCTACATGTGTAGCTGGAACCATGGCTCACTCTATGTGTACTCTGCTTTGTGGAAGCTCTGATGTGACTGATTGGTTGGTATTGTTGTTTTTCCTATGGTGTTGCAAACTGTTTCAGGTCCTTCGGTACCTTTTCTAATTCCTCCATTAGGGATCCTGTTCTCAGCCCAATGGTTGGCTTTATATTTGTCAGGTTCTGGTAGAGCCTCTCAGGAGACAGTTATATCAGGCTTCTGTAAGCAAGCTGTCTGGCTTTTGTGTCTATATATGGAATGGATTTCCCCTGCCCTGTGCTGGGAGGAAACAGCCTCTGGATGGCCTTTCCTTCAGTCTGTGCTCCACTTTTTGTCTCTGTATTTCCTCCCATTAATATTTTGTCCTTCTTCTAAGAAGGACTGCAGCACCCACACTTTGGTCTTCCTTCTATTTGAGGATCATGTGCTCTGTGAACTGTATCTTGGGTATTCTGTGCTTTGGGGTTAATGATCACTTTCAGTGAGTGCATACCTCATGTGTGTTCTTTTGTGACTGGGTTAACTCACTCAAGATGAAAATTTCTACTTCCTCACATTTGCCTAAGAATTTCATAAGGTCATCTTTATTAGCTGAATATTACTCCGTTGTATAAATGTACCAGATTTTCTATATCCATTCCTCTGTTAAAGGACATCTGGCTTCTTTCCATTTTCTGGCTATTATAAATCAGAATGCTATGAACATAGTGGAGCATGTGTCCTTGTTATATGTTGGAGCATCTTTTGGGTATATTCCTAGTAGTGATATAGCTGGGTCCTCAGGTAGTACTATTTCCATTTTTTTGAGGAATTGTCAGACTGATTTCCAGAGTGGTTGTACCAACTTACAATCCCACCAGCAATAGAGAAGTGTTCCTCTTTCTCCACATCCTTGCCAGAATCTGCTGTCTCCTGTGTTTTTGATCTGGTGTGAGGAAGAATCTTCAGGGATGTTTTGATTTGCATTTTCCTGCAACTAAGGAAGGTGAACATTTTTTTTTTTAGAAGACAAGAAGACATGTTTATTGTGAAGATGTGACTAGCTAAACAAAGTAGTATCTCTGATTTAAATATGAACAAGTACTGTACTAACCTATTCAGGAGAATCAGTCAGCTTTTCCGGCCTATTTTGCTTCTATTATTCACCATCTTAGAAACATATGAACCCAATTCTTTTTCACCCTGCTGATTTTTTGACATTTTCCCACTTGGCAAACAGGAAGTTTTCTTCCTCTCAGGGTATTTTTTTATGTGTGGTCTTTTTTTTTCTCCATCTTTATTAAAATGGGTATTTCTTATTTACATTTCCATTGTTATTACCTTTCCCGGTTTCCAGGCAAACGACCCCCTAATCCCTCCCCTTCCCCTTCTATATGGGTGTTCCCCTCTCCATCCTCTTCGCATTACCACCCTCCCCCCAACAATCACGTTCACTGGGGGTTCAGTCTTGGAAGGACCAAGGACTTCCCCTTCCACTGGTGCTCTTACTAGGCTATTCATTGCTACCTGTGCAGTTGGAGCCCAGTTAGTTCATGTATAGTCTTTGGGTAGTGGCTTAGTCCCTGGAAGCTCTGGTTGGTTGGCATTGTTGTTCATATGGGCTCTCAAGCCCCTTTAAACTCTTTCAGTCCTTTCTCTGATTCCTTCAACGGGGGTCTCGTTCTCAGTTCAGTGGCTTGCTGCTGGCATTAGCCTACATATTTGCCATATTTTGGTAGTGTCTCTCAGGAGAGATCTACATCCGGTTCTTGTCAGCCTGCACTTCTTTGCTTCATCCATCTTATCTAGTTTGGTGGCTGTATATGTATGGGGCAGGCTCTGAATGGGCGTTCCTTCCACTTCAGTTCTAAACTTTGCCTCCCTATTCCCTCCCAAGGGTATTCTCGTTCCCCTTTTAAAGAAGGAGTGAAGCATTCGCATTTTGGTCATCCTTCTTGAGTTTCATGTGTTTTATGCATCTAGGGTAATTCGAGCATTTGGGCTAATGTCCACACCATAATATCCATACCATATGTGTTTTTCTGTGATTGGGTTACCTCACTCAGGATGATATTTTCCAGTTCTATCCATTTGCCTATGAATTTCATAAAGTCATTTTTTTTATAGCATAGTAGTATTCCATTGTGTAGATGTACCATATTTTCTGTATCCATTTCTCTGTTGAAGGGCATCTGGGTTCTTTCCAGATTCTGGCTATTATAAATAAAGCTGCTATGAACATAGTGGAGCATTTGTCTTTGATATATGTTTGAGCATCTTTTGTTTATGTGCTTCTCTGCCATTTGATATTCCTCTGTTGAGAATTCTCTTTTTTTTAGCTTTGTTCCCCTATTTTTAATAAGGTTATTTGGTTTTCTGGAGTCTAACTTCTTGAGTTATTGGTATATATTAAATGTTAGACCTCGGTTGGATGTACGATTGCAATTTTTTTTCCCAATCTGTTTGTTGCCATTTTTTTCCTATTGATAGTGTCCATTATCTTACAGAATCTTTTAAATCTTATGGGGTCCAATTGTCTATTGTTGATTTTGGAGCATATGCCATTGGTATTCTGTTCAGAAACTTTTCCCCTGTGCCCATGTGTTCTAGACTCTTCTCTACTTTCTCTTCTATTTGTTTCAGTGTATCTGGTTTATGTAGAGGTTTTTGATCCCCTTGGACTTGAGTGATAAGAATGGATTGATTAGCATTCCTTTATGTGCTAACTACCAGTTGAACTAGCACCATTTGTTGAATATGCTGTCTTTCTCCATTGGATGGTTTTAGTTCCTTTGTCCAAGATTAAGTGGCCATAGATATGTGGGATCATTTCTGGGTCTTCAATTCTGTTCCATTGATCTACCTGCCTGTCTCTGTATCAATACCATACAGGTTTTATCACTATTGGTCTGTAATACCACTTGAGGTCAGGAATGGTGATTCTCCCAGAAGTTTTTTTTTATTGTTGAGAATATTTTTTTTAATCCTTGGTATTTTGTTATTCCAAATGAATTTGCCAATTGCTCTTTCTAAGTCTCTGAAAAATTGATTTGGAATTTTTATGGTCATTGTATTGAATCTATACATTGCTTTCAGCAAGATGTCTACTTTCACTATATTAATCCTGCCAATCCACGTGCATAGGAGATCTTTTCATATTCTGAGATCTTTCTCTAGTGCTTTCTTCAGAGACTTGAAGTTCTTGTCAATTACACACTTTCTCCAAGAAGGCCACACCTACATGTCCATAACTTCTAATACTGCTTCCTACTTTGAGCCAAACATTCAAACACATGAGCATATGGAGGCCATTCATATTCAAAGGAGAAACATAAACGTCCTTGTGTTTTGATATGCAATGATGCTCTTCTTGCAAGGTATGATAATGCAATGGTTGTAAGAAAAATTATGGAAGTAGACAAACGTGGCTTGATGCAAGGCCCATTTATTGGAGAAACAAAACATACATTACATCACTTTGATGACTAAAATCTTAAGATTAGGTATCCATTGTTATAGTAGAAAATCAAATACTACTGCTATACAAAAGAGATGTTGCAAAAATGTGACTTCTGGTTGTATTTTGTTATATCCATAGATCGCTGCTTGCCTCAGACATCATATGGAAGCTCCATTGGCAGAACTTAGGAACTAATACAGTGACCCACAGGTGAACTCCAATAAGAGAGTGAGAAACTTTAGGCTATTTAGCTCTTAATGGGTTGTCTCTTTTAATTCCTCTGTAGGAGTACAGGGATTAGGAATCCTGTGGCAAAAGAGATAAAAAAAGACTGTACAAAAGGCACCAATCAAAGAAAGCTTTGTAAACAATAGATATTATTGCTTGTGATGTTTATTTTTTGTCATATGAAGAAGGAAAGCATGTTATAGGCATTTGATAATATCACATATAGAAGAAAGGACATTGCAGAGTTAGCAATACTATTTCTATTGGGACATCAGTGACATTTCTATGAGAACTAATCATGTCTTAGAAGTCCCAAATATTGAACACCTATTGCATTTTATTTGAAAGTAGCATTGGAGTTTAAGGGACAAATTAATACTAAAGAATTCTGACAGGTAAGTCTTTTTTACAAGGTTGTACAGGTGTGATAAATACCTTACAACAAGAATAAATATGTCCATGATATTCTGAATTCTGAAGCCATAAATTCTTTTTTTTTGGGGGGTTCTTTTTTTCAGAGCTGGGGACCGAACCCAGGGTGAAGCCATAAATTCCTATATGTAAACAATCCATATTCTTGAATTTAATAATACATATACCCAAAAACTATTGAAATTCTTAAGTCCTTCAATGAAGAAAAAATGAATAACTATAGGCAACATGATACAACAGTATAATATCTATTCCAGAATAGTACATAGTACATTTTCTGTATAAAAAAAATTTAGAGGACAAACAGAAAATAGTCCTAATTTTAAAGTGTCTAGCTCCAGTAGTAGTGATGAACACAGTCAAGGGTTACTTGGATTTATGGAAACCAATGAGAGCAATGAATTGTCTGTTTTATTTAAGATCCAAAGAAACATGCTCAAAAACATATACAAAGACACATATCTATATGTCCTATCTTAATCATTTATATTAGCATATTTTACAAAACTCTAACTGGTAATTGTACATAAAAAATAGCAAAACAGAGGGAGCTGAAATAGGAATGGAAAAGTAGAATTTTGAGTGTTCTATTTTACATACATTGTTTAACTGTATAAGCAAAAATGAAAGTCTAACATTCCTTTGCCATGGTTGCATATTCATCTACAATTCGTTGCTGGTTCATGTTTTTCACAGTTATTCTTTTGGCTGAGATAACTCAGAGGGATCATATACTGACCAGTAGAGTGCTACCATATTTAATGGAGAAGTAAAAGTGAGAAATAATGTGGAGTTTTGGATTGATCTCACTCACAAAAAGAGGTGTTGCCCAGAATGGAAAGGCTCAAAAAGAATATGTTTAATGACAGTTCAAGGCAGAAAAAGTAATTACAAATCTTCAAAGTTTACTGCCTGAATGCATTCTTCTAGTAGTAAAATGACACACTACACACTATTAAAAGAATCTGCGGAATGTAGGTCAGTCAGAATAATGCTGTATCAACACTTCTAAGGAAAGTAGCAGCAATGAATTTTTAAAATTCAAAAGGATTTTTACGTACCCACTAATAAAAGACATGAAAATGCTTTTAGTAGCAGATTCACAGTATTATTGTTTGTCCTGATTAAGCCCAACAGGCTAACTTGTGTTACAAAATTACAAACACTCTCTTAATGAGTAATTTTCAGAGGCAATTAATGTAGTTCTGATAAAAATACACACAATAAAGCAATCCATAAATAAGTCCATGCATCCATGCATGTTGATATGTTTGTACACACACACACACACACACACACACACACATACACACACACACACACACAGACACACACACACATATCTCACAAATCAAACAACACAAAACTATACAGGTGCTGTGTAGTTATATAGTTCTAACTTGTATATGTTACAATAGTCTATTTAACACAAACTGAAAATGTCACAAGTCAAAATACTTGTTTATGAAGTTTATTATGAATTTATGAAGGATTATTCTAGGGTACCAGAAGCTGCTTATTTGGGGCACATACTAAATCCTTGGAAATCTCCTATATTGTTTATGTGAAAGCACAGACATTAATTCCAATAGTGTCTTCAACACCCTGTTGGTTTAGAAGGCACAGAGGATTATATGGCATGTGTTATGTGGTGGGTATTGTTGACATTTACAAGTCCTTGGTGTTTTAGATGGCCATGGTGTGCACCAATGCTGTGAAGGTGGCTTCTGAGGCTGCATGCTTCATTGTGTTTCTGGGTAAGTCTGCCAAAACATCTGCATTCTTGGATGCCCCATCAGCAACTGGCTGAGGCTGACAACTGGGCCTCCTTTGAAAGATAACCTACACAAATTGCCATTGGTTGCAAACCGTATTAACCACCCTAAGCTTTATGAATTGGGGTGAAATGGTTTTATTTCATTCCACAGCATACACACAGGATGGTATTTAAATGAAACAAAATTATTTTGTCACCGAATCATCCTAAATTGTCAGCTCTACAGATGTTATTTATACATGTACCATATATAAATTTACATAGTATATATGCATTCATTATTCATGTGAAATGTATCTATATATACATACACAGCCATACACTGCAATTGATGTCTTGAATATAAGATGTAAACGATGGGGGCTGAAGGTACCTGGAAGAGAATGGGGGACAAGAGACACGAAGAAGGACGCCAAGACAAGAGTCTGATCAAGGCGACAATTTTATTTTTTCCCAAGGCTGAATTTATACCATAATATGGGTAACAGAGGGAGGGGGGAAGTATAAAACATTTACGCAGGCCAACGACACAGTATTTGTGTGGTCAGAGAATCGGGTGATATTGACAGGATATTAGAAAGGTCACAGGTTTGTCATATCTATTAGTCAGCAGGATGTTGGTTTTTCCAAAAGTTACAGGTCATCACATTGGGTATCTTAATGCATCAGATGTTATTATTCATTTTGACCACCAGATTTGTATTAGTCTTCTGCAGCTGGCTGGGGATTTTCCATGAACCCAATCATACTTAATTCTAACCATAATAATAACATCAACAATGGAGGGCTTCAAGGGTATCACTCCCAACAATAAGAACATTATTAAAATATTTCAACTGAATTTGTCTTATACAGTCATTTGTCCTTTGGCACTAAAATTTCTGGGCTTTTTATGGAATGTTTTACTGATTATTTCTTTTATTCTACAACAAATATTTGTATATGAATTTGATATTATCCCAAAATTAAACCTTGATCACTTTACTTAACATTCTGCTGCCAACAATTATTTTTGTTACCTTTTTATTTTCTTTTGTTTCCTATATTTTCTTTCAGTAAATCTTTTAATTTACCAAGTCTCCAACAGTGGAAGCTTCCATAGGAAATGTACATTTGTGGTAATCAATGAAGATCAGATTCTGGGCACACTCCAAACTCCACATCCCCGTGTATGTTGTCAAAGTGCTCTTCAGATCGCCAGTTACTTTCATCCTTGTTGACTGCTTTGGCATATCTGGCATTCATGGACAACAAACTTTATTCTCTTGGGTTGGTTCCACTCCATGTTAATAGCTTTCCTCAGCAGGTGTCCTATGACTTTGACTTTTCTAACAACTTTGAAGTCTCCAAGGCAACTTCAACTTCAAAGCTTCTTGTTTTAATGTAGGGGATTAACATATGAACTTCTGGGCTCCTACAAAGCTTGGGTTACTTCTCCAGCTCTGCCCTCTGTATCTTCTAGGCTCTTGTTGACTCCACTTTACTGCTGCTGCTATTCTTGTTAGTCATTCCAAGAATTGCCCAGCTGATGTTGTGTCTCACTCTGGTCCAGTATTTCCATGCTATGACATTTTGGAATGGTAATGCATATCCTGTGATGTTGGAAGTATGTCATCTGCTTTTTGATGGTTAAGTGATTGGATGAATCTCAGAAGAGACTCTGAACTTTGGATTTTTAAAATTGAGACTGTTATAGACAATGGGGCTTTCTAAGTTGAGTTAAATGTGTTTTGGATTATCATACTGCTAGTCATCATCCACGTACAATAGTGTAGGAATAAGCCTATGGGAACCAGGAAGTGGAATGTGGTGCTTTGAATATGATTAAAGCATAGGTAGTGGTATTATTTGGAAGTGTGGTCTTATTGGAGAAAATATGTCACTGTGGGGTCACCTTCAAAGCTCTTTCCAGTATGGAAGAGTAAGTTTTCTCCTGCAGTCAGATCAAGACACAGAAGTTTCAGTTCCTCCAATGCCATGCCTGCTGAGAAGCTGACATGTTCCTGCCTGGAGGATAATGGACCAAACCTCTGAATCTGTAAGTCAGAGCAAATTAAATGTTTTCCTTTATAAGACTTGTCTCCATTACGGTGTCTTTTCATAGCAGTGGAAACCCTAACTAAGACACAAGCTATCCCAGGTTGTTTTCAAAGAATGGTGTCAAAGCACAGTATAACCACAATTAACAGATAAGGAGAACAGGTAATTGAATATAATTAATATGTCAAAGTTGCTGTATGTAACAGTGGATGGTATGAAAACTCAAATCTTATCCAGCTTAAAGCTCAAAACCATGTTCATATGTTAACTTTGGAGAGAAATACACGAAAAGTGAAGGATCAGTTCCAATGCAAGAATTATTAATGAAAATCAACAGAAAAATCAGATTCTGGTTTAAGTGAGTGTTTAACTATAACCTTTAAGTGTTCTACAGAATTCAAATTGAGTTACACACTAAAGCACAAAGAATAAGACCAAAGTCCATTTTACATCATTGTTATAGTTTGTTCACTACAAATACACATACGCATTTAAGTAAAATTTCAAATTAATTTAATGGAGAGATTTGTAGGTAGTAGGTGATTACCTGTGACAATATTCTATTACTCATTATACCATGTATGGGCAAACACTGTAGAAAGGCATGGAAATTGAAGTATTGTGCTGAAAATTCTTTTACAAAATGTGCTATAGTGTCTTTAAAAGACACATGATTATATATCATTAGGATTTTTTTTTGTTATTGAAAGAGGATGCATACCTAATGCTTGTGATATAAAAGTTTATAGATAAGGATCAGTTTGATCATTCACTTTTATAGTTCTAAATGTGCATCAATATTTTATATATATATATATATATATTTAGATAGGTAGATAGACAGACAGTGTTTTCTCATTTTCACATTTTTAAAGATATATTTTGATGTTAATCTGTGTATGCCTCTATTGTCCCACTTATTACTAGTTCTATAAATCTCTGCTGAATTAAGACAGTTACTTATTATTTATCTTCCACTTAGAGGTTTCTGATTTGCTGATCAGATAGATAATTGTTTAAAGATTTTCATTCCTGAGCATATATTTTAAAACAGTAGAATCAGAGGTGGATGGAAGGAGGGAACTGGATGGGAGAAGGGGTGAGAAGGAGAAATGAAAGGATTAAAGTACATGTGGGGAGGACAGAAGGAAAGGTAAATAGAAAGAGAACTGGAACCAGTGAGGGAAGCAACTCTGTGAAGGGCTAGAAACCTATAGTAACGGAAACACAAGAATATAAGAGAGCATCCTAGCTAAGATTCTTAATAGTAGGGCATGTAATACCTAAAATGGCCACCTCCTGTAATCAGTCAAGACTTGAAATGGAGGGATTAGGATATCGACCTAGCCAAAAAATCTTGAATCCTCAATTTGTCCTGCCTACAAGATTTTTAGGAGTAAATTATGGAGCAGAATTTGAGGGAAGGGTCAGCTAATGACTGGCCCACTTTGCGACCTACACTGTGTGAGAGAGATAGTCCCTCACACTATTAATAATATTCTGGTATATTTGCAGACAAGAAGCATCTAAGAGCCTTCATCTAGTGGCTGATGGAAATAGATGCAGATACTCACACCCAAATATTAGGCAAAGCTCCACGAATATTGTGTAAGAGATGGAGGAAGGAGACAGAGAGGACAAGGATACCAATAGAAAACCTACAATATCAACTAACTTTGGTCTATAAGGCTACTTGAGTCTGAACCACCAACCAGAGACCTTTCATGGAATAATCCTAGGCACTCCATACACATGGAACTGACATGAAGTTTACTCTTCACATGGAACCCATAACAGCAGGAGCAGGGGCTGTTTGTGATGCTGGAGATGTACCTAGTCTTACTAAATTTGATAAGCCAATGCAAGCGAGGCCTCCCATTCTCTGAGAAGAAAAGGAAGGAAGCATTGGGGAGTGGAACTGAGAGGGAACAACTAGGAGGAGGAGATGGAGGAAAAGCTGAAATCAGGATTTAAAATTCATTAGTTAATTAACAAAAATGTTAGAAGGAAAAATAGAAAACTGTAACATATATACCATACATAGTATTTCACTGATAACATTCTACCTTAGCCCTGTGAAGGTTCGATGCCCCAAAGTAAGAAAATGTCAACAGTAGTGTGGTGGGAGTGGTTGGGTCGGTCAGTTAGCACACTCATAGAAGAAGAGCAAAGGGATAGGATACAGGGTTTGCAGAGGGAAACTGGAAAAGGGGATAGCTAGAAATGTAAATAAATAAAATATCCAATAAAAAAGAGAATAGTTACTTCAGCCTCATTGAATCTTTTATAAATAGAAGCAATTTAGGTTTATTAAATTTTGTGATTTTTTTTCCAATGACGAACGATGTAGAATAGAGATTACATGAATAAAAAGCTGGGTTACTGTCATGGTTAATAAGAGAGGGATAGAAGAAAAAGCATGTGAGGATCTTGTTTTGTAACTTGCACCAATTTGCCCAATGGATCAAAAGCAAAAATGCCAAGCTGGCTAAAATTCCTCCTGCTGAGTTGATACAGTCCCCAGCTTACTTTTTCTCTCTGTCAGGAGTTTATTTCAATCCAGCTACTTCTTGCTAGAGACTCGCAAGTTCCTCTCCTAAGTGTTATCCTTGGTGGGGAGCTAGTAGCAATAGGCATTCTGGTCACCAAATAGCCTAGTCTAGATAGATTCTCTAAGGTGCTGTGTGGAAGCATCACCTGTCAATGAAAATACGATGGTCAATGAGCTGAAGCAGGATTAGAGAGTACGATATCTGGCAGAAAGTAAGATAGGAATTCCTGAAGAAAATGAGGTAAAAATGATATTATCCCTTTTCAAAGGAGATGGACACTTGAAAGTGAGGAGAGGTGCATAATCATGTGACAGTCATAGACTAAATATAGTAATTGTTTTTGTGTATGCCACAAGCTGGTTGGGGAACAAACAAAATATTATAGATTGGGTGTATATTATCAAATTAAGGCTAAGAGTTATTCTGGAAATGAAGAGTCCAAGTAGAAAAGCCCAGGGCTAAAAGACAGCTTGTACATCTGTACAATGGCCTGGAAAATATAATTTTCTTGGTTTGATAAGAAACAGAATAACAAAATAACTGAAAAACTATTGGCAAGCAAGTAGTTTTCATGTTGACAGTGGGCACTGTATTTGTTGTTGTTGTTGCTGTCTTACTACTGTAATGAAACACGAAGACTCAGGATGTGTATAGAAATAAAAACAGGATACTTTTGGAAGAAACCATTTAATTGGAGGCTTGTTTATGATTTTGGAGTTAGTCCATAATTCATGGGCAGTAAGATGCTGGAGCACTACTTAAGAGTGCACATCTGATCAGCAAGTTACAGACATATATATGTCTACATATCTCTATCCCTACTTATATCTGTATCTATAACTTTATATACTAAAATCTCACTGCTTCCCATACAAAACACAAATAAAACATAAATGTGTGGAATTTAAATTTACATTAAGTACACGAGTTGAAATATAAATTTAAAAACATGTACACATTTCTAAGTCTTCCCATGTTATCTACAAGTTTATTTTGAGAAACAATTAACACACATTCATACAGATAAACATGCATGCTAAATGATAGATTTCCACATGTATGTGTATATTACTAAGTGAATATACAGAGAATTTTCACTCTGAAATACTCCCCAATGATTAAGCCTTCTGGTACGTTTCCCCAACTAACACAAATTATCTGAGAAACTATTTAAATTGTACAAACTTCATGATTACAAGCTAACACATTTCCAAAATTAATTGGTAGTTTTAATATAGAGCAACTGTATTTTGGTAGTTCACTAAAAAGTCACATACAAATTAAGAAAGGTTTGAAATAGACATGTGTTCTGCCAATATATTTAAATCCACTTTTATACATGAGCTACAAAGCTCTAGTCTGATAGGATCTTTCTAGAAATTTTTCTAGAGTAAGGTGTGGTAGGATAGACAAAATGGTACGTAAGTCTGTCTTCAATAAGCTAAGTACTGGGAGCAGTAGATGAATTGTTATCACGTGCAACTGAACTTTGTCACTTTGGGGATATTTTTGCATTCAAAACTGTTCACTATTTTAATTTTTGTCCATTTATTCTGTATACATAGAAAATATTGTGAGTAATAGTTAGATAAAGACTATTTACATACATACCCTAACACCAATGCTTTTATATAGGTTGTCCCTTAAAATAAATACATTCTACACTCTCCTAGAATAAATACTCTGTAACTTTTATTTGTTATCTTCCTCTGAAGTCTTGTTTCAAACTTGTTTTCATTATTTCTGTCATATCTTTTATCTACACCTAGTCCTGTTTGGATTTTCCTTATATCTGAGGTAGTAGACAGAACTTTAATACCTAGTCCTTAAAATAGTATCAACACAAAATTACCTAAATAATCATAGGAGATTTATAACTTAGAAAATAAATTGGATACTATATAAGTTACTTAGTGCTTCTTTCAGATAATTGGCCAGTTCTTACCATGTAATGAATAAACTTCCTTTTCTCTCCATTCCTCTTCACCAATAGCTTATTATCTTCACTTTAAAATTATTACCTTAAACACGCTCCTTTTTAGGCCTAAAGTAGTAAAAACATTTATACTTTCTGGAATTTTCAAAATATTTCATGTTCTCTTATCAATCTACATGACAAATAATTTTTAACATTAGAATACTCTGACTCAGCAACTTGTTCATTCATCCTGTATGAGGCAAACGTGTTTTCTGTAGGCAATATTTCCTATTAACCAATATCTCTGTTTAAAGCACTTTCTAGGATCGAGGAGATAATCTATGGATTCTAAGTTACCATTTATATTTAAAGTGCTGTTTGCCCTTGACACTTTCTAGAAACACACCTTGTTCACCAATAATTGATTTGAATTCCTCATCATTACAAATTACTGCCATCTTTAGTATTAATTGTATTGTGGGAAGTCATGTTTCAGGAACCTAAAATATCTCTGACAATCATAATTCAAGCAGTTCAAATGATCTTAGTTTTCTGGTTTCAGTAACTATGACAATTTTATTGATTTTTCTTTATCTTTAATTTTTCTAATTTATCTAATGCTATTATCTGAAGCATTAAGAAAGAATTCGATATAGATGGGAAATAATCTAAGACAAAAGGTGCTTCAAAATGCAAGAGTGAACCATATTAGGAATACTGAATGTAATCAAGACACATTTTGCATTTACAACTTTGCATCTTCAACTTAAAGGCATCTATCATTGTAGTCTGTGGAATTAATGCTGCTTGTTTTCTAGTGCTATTTGGGGCTTCCAGAAATGTTTGCCCTAAATATCTGCCTTCAAGTTAATTCTGATGGGTGAATGAAGATGGCAATAGCCAATACCTGGGAAGAAGAGAGGTAAGTGCAGTTTAGGTTTCTCCAGCTATAGACCATGAGGAGGAGAGACAGAAAGAAGAAGTAGCCATAATTGAGAAAGAATGTACAGGAGAGAGGGGGTGGGAGAGGGAGGGGGAGGGAGAGAAAAATATCATTGGGTACGAATTAAGAAAATGTGACCCTGTGACCCTGTGGGCTGGTCTATTGGAGGTAAGAGCAGCCCACATGAAATATAAAGCATTAAACTACTGAGTGATGGTGTTATAAGTAGGGTAATAGATTCTAACAGCATGGAGAGGAGGCAGAAGACCAGCCAAAGACATATTTAAAAATATAAAGGCTGTGTGTGACAGTCATCTAGGAACATTAATCGTCAAAGGTGGTTAGATACCCCATGCCAGGATTAATTCTAATATTTTTTTACTACATATCATTTAATGAACATGCACACATTCCTTGCCTATGCATGCGATGTTTACACACATATGTTCATATATGCATAAGTAAACAAACATGCACATTCGAATTTTATAATTTACAAAGAATCAGAAATACAGTAGAAAGCCAATGAAACAGCTCCCTGCTCCCAAACCCCGTGGGAGAGAAAGCTCACCACCCGGACAGGTGGGCACTCCTGAGACTGCAGAGCAGGAGAGGACACCAATACTGCCCACCCTTGCCCACATCCCTGGCCCAAGGGATGTATAGGGCCTCTGAGAACCAGAAGATAGGGGCACTCAAGAGACAGGTCCCCTGCGGTTCAGACACCTCCGGGACATGAAGGGACCCAATCATCAACTCCCTGCACCCAAATACTGTGGGAGGGAGAGCTAAACCTTCAGAGGGGCAGACAAGCCTGGGAAGCCAGAAGAGACTACACTCTGCCCACATTTCTGACTCCAGAGGAAAACACCTAATGCCATCTGGGACCCTGGTGCACAGGTGCCCCAGGAAAATGTGGCACATGCCCTCCTGGTTGCAGACCTCACAGAGAGCTCAAAAGCAGCCCCCCAGGAGCAAATTTAGCCACAGGACCACAGGTAAGACCAACTTTTCTGCTCCAAGTGACCTACATGGTGGACTCAGGACACACACCCACAGGAACAGTTGAAGACCTGAAGACAGGAAAGACTAAATGCCTGAAAGCAGAACACTCTGTTCCAATAACTGGCTGAAAGAAAACAGGAAAACAGGTCTACAGCACTCCTAACACACAGGCATAAAGGATGGTCTAGCCACTGTCAGAAATAGCAGAACAAGGTAACACCAGAGAAAACCTGATTGTGAGAGGCAAGGACAGGAACCCAAGCAATAGAAACCAATACTACATGGCATCATTGGAGCCCAGTTCTTCCACCAAAGCAAACATTGAGTATCCACACATACCAGAAAAGCAAGATCTAGATTTAAAATCACACTTGATCATGATGCAGGAGGACTTCAAGAAAGATGTGAAGAACTCCCTTAGAGAAACGCAGGAAAACATAAATAAACAAGTAGAAGCCTATAGAGAGGAATCACAAAAATCCCTGAAAGAATTCCAGGAAAACACAATTGAACAGGTGAAGGAATTAAAAATGGAGATAGAAGCAATAAAGAAAGCACAAAGGGAGACAACCCTAGACATAGAAAATCAAAGGAAGTGACAAGGAGCCATAGACACAAGCATCAGCAACAGAATACAAGAAATAGAAGAGAGAATCTCAGGAAAAAAAGATTCCATAGAAATCATCGACTCAATGGTAAAGACAATGTAAAATGGAAAAAGCTACTGGTCCAAAACATACATGAAATCCAGGACTCAATGAGAAGATCAAACCTAAGGATAATAGGTATAGAAGAGATTGAAGAATCCCAGCTCAAAGGACCAGTAAATATCTTCAACAAAATCAAAGAAGAAAACTTCCCTAACTTAAAGAAAGAGATGCTCATAAACATACAAGAGGCAACAGAACTCCAAATAGAATGGACCAGAAAAGAAACTCCTCCCGTCACATAATAGTCAAAACACCAAACACCAAACAAAGAAAGAATATTAAAAGCAGTAAAGTAAAAAAGGTCAAGTGACATATAAAGGCAGACTTATCAGAATCACACAAGACTTCTCACCAGAGACTATGCGAGCCAGAAGAACCTGGACAGATGTTATACAGACCCTAAGAGAACATAAATGCCAGCCAAGGTTACTGTATCGAGCAAAATTGTCAATTAACATAGATGGAGAAACTAAGATATTCCATGGCAAAACCAAATTTACACAATATCTTTCTACAAATCCAACTCTACAAATGATTTTTAATGGTAAAGCCCAAAATAAGGAGGAAAGCTACACCCTAGAAAAAGCAAGAAACTAATCGTCTTGGCAGCAAAACAAAGAGAAGAAAGCACAAAAACATAATCTCACGTCCAAATACGAATATAGCAGGAAGCAACAATCACTATTCCTTAATATCTCTCAACATCAATGGCCTCAACTCCCCAATAAAAAGACATAAATTAACAAACTGGAAAGGCAATGAGGACCCTGAATTTTGATGCCTACAGGAAACACACCTCAGAGACAAAGACAGACACTACCTCCCAGTGAAAGGCTGGAAAACAACTTTCCCAAGTAAATGGTCTGAAGAAGCAAGCTGGAGTAGGCATTCTAATATTAAATAAAATCGATTTTCACCTAAAAGTCATCAAAAAGATAAGGAAGGACACTTTAATTTCATCAAAGGAAAAATCCACCAAGATGAACTCTCAGTCCTAAAAATCTATGCTCCAAATACAAGGGCATCTACATACATAAAAGTTACCTTGCTAAAGCTAAAAGCACACAGTGCACCTCACAGAAAAATAGTAGGAGATTTCAACACACCGCTCTCATCAATGGACAGATCATGGAAATAGAAATTAAACAGAGACATAGACAGACTAAGAAAAGTCATGAACCTAATGGACTTAACAGTTATTTATAGAACATTCTATCCTAAAACAAAAGGATGTACCTTCTTCTCACCACCTCATGGTACTTTATCCAAAATTGACCCTATAATTGGTCATAAAACAGGCCTCAATAGATAAAGATAGAAATAATCCCATGCGTCCTATCAGACAACTCTGGTCTAAAGCTTGTCTTCAACAACAATAAGGGAAGTATGCCCACATATACATGGAAGTTGAACAATGCTCTACTCAATGATAACCTGATCAAGGAAGAAATAAAGACAGAAATTAATGACTTCTTAGTATTTAATGAAAATGAAGGTTCAACAAACCCAAACTTATGGGACACAAGGAGAGCTGTGCTAAGAGAAAAACTCATAGCTATGAATGCCTGCAGAATGAAAAAGGAGAGAGTATATTTCAGCAGATTGACAGCACACATAAAAGATCTAGAACAAAAAGACGTAAATAAACCCAGGAGGAGTAGAAGACAGGAAATAATCAAACTTAGAGCCGAAATCAACCAAGTAGAAACAAAAAAGATTACACAAAGAATCATCAGTACTAAAAGTTGGTTCTTTGAGAAAATCAACAAGATAGATAAACCCTTAGCCAGACTAACAAGAGGACACAGAGAGTGTTTCCAAATTAACAAAATCAGAAATGAAAAGGGAGACATAACTACAGATTCAGAGGAAATTCAAAAAATTAATCAGATCCTACTACAAAACTTAAATCTGAAGGAAATGTCCAATTTCCTAGACAGATACCAGGTACCGAAGTTAAATCAGGAAGAGATAAACCATTTAAACAACCCCATAAATCCTCAGGAAACAGAAGCAGTAATTAAAGGTCTCCCAACCAAAAAGAGCCCAGGTCCAGATGGGTTTAGTGCAGAATTCTATCAGACCTTCATAGAAAATCTCATACCAATACTATCCAAACTATTCCACAAAATTGAAACAGATGGACCACTACTGAATTCCTTTTATGAAGCCACTATTACTCTTCTACCTAAACCACACAAAGATCCAACAAATAAAGAGAACTTCAGACCAATTTCCCTTATGATTATCAATGCAAAAATACTCAATAACATTCTTGCAAACCGAATCGAAGAGCATATCAAAAAAAATCATCCATCATGATCAAGTAGACTTCATCCCAGGCATTCAGAGATGGTTTAATATACGGAAAACCATCAACATAATCCACCATATAAACAAACTGAATGATAAAAAACACATGATCGTTTCATTAGATGGTGAGGAAGCATTTGACAAAATTCAACACCCCTTCATGATAAAAGTCCTGGAAAGAATAGGAATTCAAGGCCTATATCTATACATAGTAAAAGTCATATACAGCAAACCAGTCGCTAACATTAAACTAAATGCTGAGAAACTTGAAGCAATCCCACTAAAATCAGGGACTAGACAAGGCTGCCCACTCTCTCCCTACTTATTCAATATAGTTCAATATAGCCAGAGCAATCAGGCAACAAAAGCAGATCAAAGGGATACAGATTGGAAAAGAAGTCAAAATATCACTATTTGCAGATGACATGATAGTATATTTAAGCGATGCCAAAAATTCCTCCAGAGATCTAGTAAACCTGATAAACACCTTAAGCAAAGAGACTGGGTACAAAATTAACTCAAAGAAATCAGTAGCCTTCCTCTACCCAAAAGAGAAACAAGCCGAGAAAGAAATTAGGGAAACGACACCTTTCAAAATAGTCCCTAATAAAATAAAGTATCTCACTGTGACTTTAACGAAGCAAGTAAATATCTGTATGATAAGAATGTCAAGCCTGTGAAGAAAGACATTGAAGAAGACCTCAGTAGATGGAAAGATCTCCCATGCTCATGGATTGGCAGGATTAATACAATAAAAATGGCCATTTTACCAAAAGGAGTCTACAGATTCAATGAAATCTCCTTCAAATACCAATCCAATTTTTGAGAGAGTTAGACAGAAATATTTGTAAATTCATCTGGAATATCAAAAATCCCAGGATAGCTAAAACTATCCTCAACAATAAAAGGACTTCTGGAGGAATCACTATCCCTGAACTCAAGCAGTATTACAGAGCAATAGTGATAAAAACTGCATGGTATTGGTACAGAGACAGACATATAGACCAGTGGAATAGAATTGAAGACCCAGAAATGAACCCACACACCTATGGTCACCTGATTTTTGTCAAAGGAGCCAAAACCCTCAAATGGAAAAAAGATAGCATTTTCAGCAAATGGTGCTGGTTCAACTGGAGGTCAGCATGTAGAAGAATGTAGATCGATCCATGCTTACCACCCTGTACAAAGCTTAAGTCCAAGTGGATCAAGGACCTCCACATCAAACCAGATACACTCAAACTAATAGAAGAAAAATTAGGGCAGCATCTCGAAAACATGGACACTGGAGAAAATTTCCTGAACAAAATACCAATGGCTTATGCTCTAAGATCAAGAATCAACAAATTGGATCTCATAAAACTGCAAAGCTTCTGTAAGGCAAAGGACACTGTTGTTAGAAGTAAACGGCAACCAAAAGATCTTTACCAATCCTACAACTGATAGAGGCCTTATATCCAAAATACACAAAGAACTCAAGAAGTTAGACTTCAGGGAGACAAATAACCCTATCAAAAAATGGGTTTCTGCTCTAAACAAAGAATTCACAGCTGAGGAATGCCAAATGGCTGAGAAACACCTAAATATGTTCAACATCTTCAGTCATAAGGATAATGCAAATCAAAACAACACTGGGATTTCACTTCATACCAATGAGAATGGCTAAAATCAAAAACTCAGGTGACAGCAAATCCTGGCGAGGATGTGGATAAAGAAGAACACTCCTCCGTTGTTCTTGGGATTGTAGACTGGAACAAACATTCTGGAAATCAGTCTGGAGGTTCCTCAGAAAATTGGTCATTGATCTACATGAGGACCCAGCTATACCTCTCTTAGGCATATACCCAAAAGATGCTCCAACATATAACAAGGACACATGCTCAATTATGTTCAGAGCAGCCTTATTTATAATAGCCAGAAGCTGGAAAGAACCCAGATGTCCTTCAACAGAGGAATGGATACAGAAAATGTGGTACATCTACACAACGGAATATTACTCAGCTATCAAAAACAACGACTTTATGAAATTCATAGGCAAATGGATGGAACTGGAAAATATCATCCTGAGTGAGGTAATCCAATCACAGAAAAACACACATGTTATGCACTCATTGATAATTGGCTATTAGCCCAAATTCTCGAATTACCCTAGATGCACAGAACACATGAAATTCAAGAAGGATGACCAAAATGCGAATGCTTCACTCCTTCTTTAAAAGGGGAACAAGAAAACTGTTGGCAGGGAATAGGGAGGCAAAGTTTAGAACAGAGGCAGAAGGAACACCCATTCAGAGTCTGCCCCACATGTGGCCCATACATATACTGCCACCAAACTAGATAAGATGGATGAAGCAAAGTAGTGCAGGCTGACAGGAACTGGATGTAGATCTCTCCTGAGAGACACACCCAGAATACAGCAAATACATAAGCGAATGCCAGCAGTAATCCACTGACTTGAGAATGGGACCCCCGTTGAAGGGATCAGAGAATGGTCTTGAAAAGCCATCCATAGGCAAATGGATGGAACTGGAAAATATCATCCTGAGTGAGGTAATCCAATCACAGAAAAACACACATGGTATGCACTCATTGATAAGTGGATACTAGCCCAAATTCTCAAATTACCCTAGATGCACAGAACACGTGAAACTCAAGAAGGATGACCAAAATGTGAATGCTTCACTTCTTCTTTAAAAGGGGAACAAGAATACCCTTGGGAGGGAATAGGGAGACAAAGTTTCGAATAGAGGCATTAGGAATGCCCATTCAGAGCCTCCCCCACATGTGGTGCATACATATATAGCCACCAAACTAGATAAGATGGATGAAGCAAAGAAGTGAAGGCCGACAGGAACAGGATGTAGATCTCCTCCGAGAGACACAGCAGAATACAGCAAATAAATAGGCGAATGCCATCATTAAACCGCTGAACTGAGAACGGGGCCCCCTTTAAAGGAATCTTACAAAAGACTCAAAGAGTTTGAAGTGGCTTGAGAACACATAAGAACAACATTGCCAACCAACCAGAGCTTCCAGGGACTTAGCCACTACCCAAAGACTATACATGGACTGACCCTGGGCTCCAACCTCATAGGTAGCAATGAATAGCCTAGTAAGAGCACCAGTGGAAGGGGAAGCTCTGGGTCCTGCCAAGATTGAACCCCCAGTGAATGTGATTGTTGGGGGGAGGGCGGTTTTGGGGGAAGGATGGGGAAGGGAACACCCATAGAGTAGGGGAGGGGGAGGGGATAGGGGGATGTTGTCCCAGAAACCGGGAAAGGGAATAAATTTTGAAATTTAAATAATAAATACCCAATTTAATAAAGATGAAAAAAATATAAACTTAGAAAACACTAAAAAAAAGAAAGCCAACGAAAATTTATGAGGAAACTAGATCAATTTAAAATATAGTACCTAAAAGATTTTAGCAATTTTATATATTAATTATGAAAAACATAAATAGTACACAGACTTCAATATTTAAACTCACTGAGTCCTATTAGCTATACTAGTTTTTGTATTGGTATAGAGTTATACATTGGAGCAGTGGCAACCTACCAGGATGTAATTAGTTTTGATCAAAACACAATGTATGAAGGTATGAATATTTCAAAGAACAAATGTACATAATATGAGCCTCTAGTTGTAATAAACATCCTAATAGTTAAATAAAATGGCATCACCTGCCTCATAGTGCTCTCTCATTATAGTCTGTTTCCATTCTTAGCTTCTCTAAGCCTCTTTATTGATAAGCTATATTCCTATTTATTGTTTCCCAAAGTATCTCATTTTGTGCTGCTCTCTAAATTAGCATAATCAAATCTTGTGCTTTTTCTCATTCAGCATGCTATCTGCTTAGTAACATCTATTTTTTTCTCATTGGCTGTATTATTATGTTCTCTCTTAAATATATCACAGCATATTTCAGTGACTGTTAAACCTGTGAATTTTATACACTTTTTGCACATGTTTTTTTCTTCTTTTCAAGAACTTAATGACACTAATGAAGTAATCTTGTATAAATTCCAATGAGATATTTAAATTGCCCTCACCATTTTACTGAAACATTTTAATTTTTTTCCTGTAATGGATTTGTGAGAATAGAGAAAATAGTCTTTCCTCTATGTATTCCTGAGTGAAATGATTCTGATTTTCTAAAAAGCATTGTAGAAGACCTCACCCTTAAGCAACTGTGTTTTGATATGAAAATAATATGGTGTTTCATTGGTTTGTTAGATGACACATAATATGGAATGGCATCAAAGTGTTCAATGTCTTATTCTACTGCAAGCCTTGGAAAAAATATCACCATTTTACACTACTGTTAGGGGAGCCTACCAGAGAAGACCTCTCAGATACAGGCTCAGGATGACTGAAAGGCTATTTCAGAGGTATCTGGGACCTAAGTGAATCCTCAAGCATTTAGAGGAAAAGGCTCTTAATGGTTAAATCACATTCTGTTAAGTGTGGGGTCTTTGTACAAGCAAGCGCTTTAGCAGAAACTAAGATAAGTATAGGGGGAAATTTGTACAAGCAGATGGTTTAACAAAAGCAAAGATAAACTAGCTGGACATCCTGTCCTCTGGTATTTAGAATAGTGTTTGGTGATTTCACACAGGATTTTTCTTGAGAAAGACCAAGTCCTAGTCAAACATAAAATAGTATATCCAAGTTACAAGATAGGGGAATGTCTACACTGACTTGCCCTGCCATATTATAACACAAATATATATATATATATATATATATGTATATATATATATGAAAATTGAAAATCTAATGTATATGTCTATCACAGCTCTTATATTCTGACTCAATTATTTTCCTGAAATACTGAAACTCCAAGTGTTTTCACTAGATTGTTTCTCTGTCATACTTAGGAGTAAGAAGGAGGCAATGCCTTTTTTATTACATTCAAGAAAGACTTGGAAATTTATTTCTCTGTAGTACCAAAAATACATCATTTGGCCATTTTTGATTGCCTAATCTGTGATATTCTGATTGAGGTGATTTGAAGCAATGGGTACAATCAGTTATCAACTCTTTTCCACAAAGGCAATTTACTCATCAAAAGGAAATGTGAGGTTTTGATATGACTAGTGTAATCTTATCCCAATAACAAAATTTATCTGAGATACCTTTTCCTCATGCGTAAAAGAAAGTCTTAAAGTATCAAAAATTTCGGATCGTGTCTAAAGTAAAATACATAACTCCCAAGTCTGTAAGATATTCAGAGATTTTAAGTATTGTATTTTCCAGGTTTTATGTGCTACCCTGTGTGTATGTAAACAAAATTTGACTTAGAAAAAATGAAATCATTTTTAAAAGACCAATAAAAGAAGTTGGAATTATTGTGTATTGATCTCCATATGAACCCCTGGGTGGGGGCAGACAATGTTAAGAGAATATTGATCATGTGATTTTTAATTCACCAGAAGGAAAGGGGTAAATTCACTAATACTGCTGGTTTTCTTTATGTAAAAAATCATAGAATATTTAAACAATATAAATTATTGGATCTACTATAATTAAATTTCCATTAAATATGTAAATTTTTATTTTATATAAAGTTATGCATTTTTCAAGGCAGAAACTCTTGACAGTAGCAAAAACAAATTCACATTTAATTAGCCAAAGTGTTTAAATCTGATTGCTTCATAGCACAAATGGTTATACAAGCATTATTCATTATATTTACTTTTATGTCATATGTGTACACTATAGACTGACCTTTTGTAGTGAATATTATAGAAGACATAAACCAGAATTTAGTTCATAATAATATAGGACATAAAAACAAAATTCATGTCCATTACTCTAATGTAATGCTGAGGCAAAATCTATGAAGTCAAGTTTTATTCTCTAATGGATATTTCTCAAAAATTTCTTACATATATCATACATGTTATTTAATATACAATAAGATGACAGCAAGATTAGCTGAGTTCCTCACACTAGAATCTGTTCAGCATATTAAATTTTACACATGTTACAGGAAAAATTATCTATCAGTGGGACTAGAATATGAAGTCACCATAGAAGATGAAGAAGAGAGGTGAAGGGAGAGAAAGAAACACTATCACCATAAGTCTCATGGGTTGTTAATTTTAACAGAGACTATTATGACAGTAAAATACTATTAGGATGCCTGAATAATACCTTATGTCTATTTGTAAGGAAATGCTTCCATAAAGGAGTGACATTTAGTTGAACACTGTTTGAGTACAAGATTTGAAGGATATGGAGCCTCGCAAAGATTTGAAACAATCAAGTTAAGCCACCATCAAGCCTGCATATGAAGAGGATGACATCATCAGAAGGCTAGTCATTTCCACACTACACACATACACAAAGTGCACAGTGACAGGGAATGAGGAGACAAGATTCTAGATGTTTGAAAACATCAGGGCTTCATAAATCAAGCTCAACACGTTGAATTTTTGAGAAGTCATTGGAAAAGGTTAAAGCAAAAGAGAAATGAGATCTGATTTCCATTTTTCATAGATCTCCATGACAGCTCTCTGGACAACTGTTTTTAAGATAGGAAGAGTTTGTACTTCAAACTCGATTTTGCCCAGGTTAATATGTTGATGATAACTGATTTGGAGCCAGCAAATACTCTGGTTTTAATTGTATGTTCCTATAAGATTGGTTGCCATAGTTTCTGGATCCAATGCTTTTTTCACTCAACTCAAAAGGTTTAGGGAATTTTTCTCAGCATCTGACAGCTTAATGCAAAATTAGTCATTTACATATTACTTCTTGAGTCAATTTTGTCCTCATTAAGTGAAATAAGATAATACATTAAGAAAAAATATTACCTTGGGAATTACATGCAAATTTCCACAGCTATTTGTTCTATCAAAACATTCTATTAATAAACTAAACAATATATTTCATTTTTATTATTTTTTTAAAAATGTGCAGTTTGTTTGGTCTAAAGATAGTCCAGTTGCCCAAAATCTAAAAGCTGTGCATGTACTCAGAAATGACCATTGTAAACCTACCCAATAGGACTATAGACATTCCTGGCAGTTAAAAGACAGCTTTCTTCAGGAAATTGTGGAACTATTTCCCAGCTGCACAGAGTCATTTCCCTTGCCTGTGACAAAATGTACATATGGATTTCCATTGACATATATGTGTGTTTGCATATCAAACCCCTGCTGGCTTCCAGGCTTCTACAGTCCCCATTCATAAGAACCAAGTTATACATTCCAAAGACACCTAGAAACTTGACCCTTATCTTATCTCTTCATGCTTTCCTTTTCCCAGAATCCCCTGGCTAGGTTTTTCATCCTGTCCCTGCTGTCTCTTACTCTCTTAATATCTGTACTGCAGTATGCTGCTTTCCAAGCTTCCCTAGCGCTGGTCATATTCTGTCTTCACCCACCCCCATTTTTGTGCTCTGGACTCCTCCAATTGCCTCTGGATTTTTTACTCGTTAATATAAAACAAAAACTATTCCCCTGATGGAGTGCTCATTTCACTAATTTGACTGTGCAGTTTACATACAATGCATATGCTCTGGAAAATTTAGAACACAAAGACTAATGTTTATTTTCTGATTTGGTTTCTTGAACATAAAGAAAATATATTTGTAGTATAGAAACCGTTGGCAAAGAAGGCTGGCTTTCCCTTTCTATTCTTTGTTTTTCCAGCCCATTTTTCAGATAAGAACAACTCTTGTGGTTTCTTATTCATGAAAGATTTATTGATGACAGTTGATAAAAGAGAATGGTATTTGTAATATCCTGTGATGTGTTTGACACTAAGATTTCATGTATTCTCAATATTGAATAATTTTATCCATTTTTCTATTTTCTAATAAACTAAGTAGCATAGTTACTTCTTCATATGTGCAAGGGGGAAAACACAAGAGAAAACACAGATAACTAATATCTTTGTTCTTTTAATAAATAAGTTATGCTGTATAATTTATTCATTTAATTTTATTAAGTTAAATTTTATTCACTTAATATATTAACTTCTTTATTAATAGTTTTTAATATAAGATTCAATCAAACCGTATTTTCAGTGCCTAATAAAACATCGTTAAACTACAGGTATAATTGGATCCTAAAAGGACAGATACTTTTATTCCTTAGTTCCTGAAAATGAATGTCCTTTTATACACTGGTACATTTAATTATGTGGAATCATGCAATATTTTCTTTGTTTGGCATTTCATTGAATATAAGTGGATCAACATTAGCACAAATGGCAAGACTTTTACCAGAGGAACAATATTTTACATAAATATATATACCTATGTGGAAATGATTTATATTTTAAATTTTCTCTTTATTCATATACTTTTCAATTTCTATATTTTGGCTACTGTAAATATTGTTAAAATGAACAGAGACATTTGGATTCTCTTCAAAATACTTGCATCCAACTTTTTTTGAATTATACCCGGAAATGCAGTTGCTGGCATGTGTGTCAGTTCTACATTTACTCTTGGACTAGCCTCTATATTTCATGGAGGATAGGAGATTTATATTCCTCATATCATGTATAAAGTTTACAATTCCTTTTTATCCTTTAGGAGTAAAGTTTCTCTTCTCTGATCTGTATCCTAAGGCAGTTTATTTGAGTCCAGTTTTTGATTTTATAATATAGGTATTTATAAGCTTCAGTTATTTTTACTTTTACTTTTTTTAGTTCTTTTATTTTTTGAGATTCTAATGGTTATATCATATACATATATTCTTAAATATATAAGTACAACTGGCTTAGTTTGTACAATGATACTTGTGTGCAAGCTTTCAGCTCAGTCCACATGGTATTAGATATGTAATTGATGCCCTTTTCACTAGTGGCATTGTTTTTACTATTCTCAGCATTTTCATCTTGTTTGAGTTTCCTTGTGTCCTGTTGAGACCTCCTGTCTATTGCTGTCATCCTTGTTGACCTCATGTTTGAGTAGGCATGTTGGCGTGACTTTATGGGTAGAGCTTCTGATATTTCTATGAGACAGTCTTAGAGTAAACTCCCTTATTTTCTATATGTTACAGTATTTCAAGGCTATCTTCTGGAATTTTCCATGAATCTTAGATTCAGGATTGTTTTGTAGATAAAACCACTGAGCTTCACACTCTGCATTTTTATGGGTTTGGTTTTCTCTGATGATCTCTGTTGTAAAGAGAAATGTCATTGAGGAATGATGATTACACTTGTTTGGGTAGAACTCAAATAATTAAAATGTAGTTAACAATTGTATCAGCTTAATAAAATGACAGTTAAGGGTTCTTCTCTAAGATACATGAATTCACTATCCCAGAGTAGTTGACTAAGCTTCCAATATCAGGGATGATTTCCTTCATGTTGATAGGGTCTTAGGTCCAATGAAGAAGACTGATGTCATGCATGCTACTACTACATTGTTAGAGGCATGTACCCTGCTGGTTTTTATTGTAGGTCAAAGATGCCATAGCTTGGTAGGGCTGTTGGTTGTATCCTTTAGAAAGTTGGACAGTGGCTAGTATCTGAGTGGAAGATTTCATATAACTTATAGTTTAGGGGCCGCTGTCCCTTATGTCTCACATAAAGGACACACAATGTCCTCACAATGGAGAGTTAACTTGTGTCTCTTAGGAGGCAATGAATGGCAACAGCAAAAGCCTGGAACATTTTGGTAATATCAAGATAACCCTGACTGACAACATAAGAGAGGGATAGAGAAAATGTACATTTAAATAATGGAGTACTACTTAGCTATTAAAAACCAATGATTTCATGAAATTTATAGGCTCGTGGTTGAAACTAGAAAATATCATCCTGAGTGAGGTAATCCAGTAACAAAAGTATACACATTGTGTGTACTTATTGGTAAGTGCATATCAGCCAAAAAGAAGCTTGGAATACCCACAATACAACTCACAGACAATATGAAACTCAAGAAGAAAGATCATACCAAGTGTGCATGCTACAATACAACTTAGTAGGAGAAAGGGAATAATTTCTGGGATGAAGAGGGAGAGAGGATCTGGGAGGAAGAGAGAAGAGGGCAGGAAAAGGGGGTCCAAGTCAGATCTGGGAGGATATGGGAGAAAAGTACAGAGGGTCAGACAAATGTTCAACATCCTTAGTCATCAGGGAGATGCAAATCAAAACAACCCTGAGATGCCACCTCACACCAGTCAGAATGGCTAAGAACAAAAACTCAGGTGACAGCAAATGTTTGTGATAATGTGGAGAAAGAGGAACACTCCTCCACTGTCCATGGGATTGCAGACTGGTACAACCACTCTGGAAATCAGTCTGGAGGTTCCTCAGAAAATTGGATATTACACTACCTGAGGCCCAGCTATACCTCGCTTGGCCATATACCCAAAAGATGCTCCAACATACAACAAAGACACATGCTCCACTATGTTCATAGCAGCCTTATTTATAATAGTCAGAAGCTGGAAAGAACCCAGATGCCCTTCAACACAGTAATGGATTAAAAAATGTGGTACATTTACACAATGGAGAACTACTCAGTTATCAAAAATAATGACTTCATGGAATCCATAGGCAAATTGAATGAACTAGAAAATATCATACTGCTTCCTGGTTGCTGCCTCCATGGAGAGCTCGTAGGCAGCAACCCACGAGCAAACTTGAGCCTCGGGACCACAGTTGAGACAAACCTTCCTGCTCCAAGCGACATGTCTGGTGAACTCAGGACACACAGAGGCAAAATTCCTCTAGGACTGGACACTTTCGGTTTTTAGCAGGATTCCCAAACCAGCTGATCCCTGCCCGCAGCAACTCGCTGCTCCCAAACACCTTGGGAGAGAGACCTCACTGCCCGGACAGGTGGGTACTCCTGAGACTGCAGAGCAGAAGAGACCACCAACACTGCCAACCCCTGCCCACATCCCTGGCCCAAGAGGAAACTGTATACAGCTTCTGGGTTCCCTTGGATAAGGGCACAGCAGCAGCAGGTCCCCTGCATCTGAGACACCGCCAGAACCTGAAGGGACTGACCAGATAAACAGTTCTCTGCACCCAAATCCCATGGGAGGGAGAGCTAAACCTTCAGAGAGGCAGACACACCTGGGAAACCAGAAAAGACTGCACTCTGCCCACATTACAGATTCCAGAGGAAAACACCAAACACCCTCTGGTGCACAGAAGCTCCCGGAAAGGGTAGCACAGATCTTCCTGGTTCCTGCCCCAACGGAGAGCTCATAAGCAACACACCACGAGCAAACTTGAGCCTCGGGACCACAGGTAAGACAAACCTTCCTACTCCAAGTGACCTGCCTAGTGAACTCAGGACACAGGCCCACAGGAACAGCTGAAGACCTGTAGATAGGAAAAACTACACGCCCGAAAGTAGAACACTCTGTTCCCATAACTGGCTGAAAGAAAATAGGAAAACAGGTCTATAGCACCCCTGACACACAGGCTTATAGGACAGTCTAGCCACTGTCAGATAGAAGAACAAAGTAACACTAGAGATAATCTGGTGGTGAGAGGCAAACGCAGGAATCCAAGCAACAGAAACCAAGACTACATGGCATCATCGGAGCCCAATTCTCCCACCAAAGCAAACAAGGAATATCCAAACACACCAGAAAAGCAAGATCTAGTTTCAAAATCATATTTGATCATGATGCTGGAGGACTTCAAGAAAGACATGAAGAACTCCCTTAGAGAAACACGGGAAAACATAAATAGACAAGTAGAAGCCCACAGAGAAGATTCACAAAAATCCCTGAAAGAATTCTAGGAAAACACGATCAAACAGTTAAAGGAATTAAAAATGGAAATAGAAGCAATCAAGAAAGAACACATGGAAACAACCCTGGATATAGAAAACCAAAAGAAGAGACAAGGAACCATAGATAAAAGCATCACCAACAGAATACAAGAGATTGAAGAGAGAATCTCAGGAGTAGAAGATTCCATAGAAATCATCGACTCAACTGTTAAAGATAATGTAAAGCAGAAAAAGCTACTGGTCCAAAACATACAGGAAATCCAGGACTCAATGAGAAGATCAAACCTAAGGATGATAGGTATAGAAGAGAGTGAAGACCCCCAGCTCAATGGACCAGTAAAAGAGATACCCATAGGCAGACAAGAAGCCTACAGAACTCCAAATAGACTGGACCAGAAAAGAAAATCCTCCCGTCACATAATAGTCAAAATACCAAATGCACAAAATAAAGAAAGAATATTAAAAGCAGTAAGGGAAAAAGGTCAAGTAACGTATAAAAGCAAACCTATCAGAATCACACTGGACTTTTCGCCAGAGACTATGAAAGCCAGAAGATCATGGACAGATGTCATACAGACCATATGGAACACAAATGCCAGCCCAGGTTACTGTATCCTGCAAAACTCTCAATTGACATAGATGGAGAAACCAAGATATTCCATGACAAAACCAAATTTACACAATATCTTTCTACAAATCCAGCACTACAAAGGATAATAACTGGGAAAGCCCAACATAAGGAGGCAAGCAATACCCTAGAAGAAGCAAGAAACTAATCGTCTTGGCAACAAAACAAAGAGAAGAAAAGCACACTAACATAACCTCATATCCAAATATGAACATAACAGGAAGCAATAATCACTATTACTTAATATCTCTCAACATCAATGGTCTCAACTCCCCAATAAAAAGACATAGATTAACAAACTGGATATGCAACGAGGACCCTGCATTCTGCTGCCTACAGAAAACACACCTCAGAGACAAAGAGAGGCACTAACTCAGAGTAAAGGCTGGAAAACAACTTTCCAAGCAAATGGTCAGAAGAAGCAAGCTGGAGTAGCCATTCTAATATCAAATAAAATCAATTTTCAACTAAAAGTCATCAAAAAAGATAAGGAAGGACACTTCATATTCATGAAAGGAAAAATCCACCAAGATGAACTCTCAATCCTAAAATCTATGCCACAAATGCCAGGGCACCTACATACGTTAAAGAAACCTTACTAAAGCTCAAAACACACATTGCACCTCACACCATAATAGTAGGAGATTTCAACACACCACTCTCATCAATCGACAGATTATGGAAACAGAAATTAAACAGAGACGTAGACAGACTAAGAGAAGTCATGAACCAAATGTTCTTAACAGATATTATTAGAACATTCTATCCTAAAGCAAAAGGATACACCTTCTTCTCAGCTCCTCATGGTACTTTCTCCAAAATTGACCATATAATTGGTCAAAAAACAGGCCTCAACAGGTACAGAAAGATAGAAATAATCTCATGCGTGCTATCAGAACACCACGGCCTAAAGCTGGTCTTCAATAACAATAAGTGAATAACGCCCACATATACGTGGAAGTTGAATAATGCTCTACTCAACAATAACCTGGTCAAGGAAGAAATAAAGAAAGAAATTAAAGACTTTTTAGAATTTAATGAAAATGAAGGTACAACATGCCCAAACTTATAGGACGCAAGGAGAGCTGTGCTAAGAGGAAAACTCATAGCTCTGAGTGCCTGCAGAAAGAAACAGGAAAGAGCATATGTCACCAGCTTGACAGCACACCTAAAAGCTCTAGAACAAAAAGAAGCAAATACACCCAAGAGGAGTAGAAGACAGGAAATAATCAAACTCAGAGCTGAAATCAGCCAAGTAGAAACAAAAAGAAACATAGAAAGAATCAACAGAAACAGAAGTTGGTTCTTTGAGAAAATCAACAAGATAGATAAACCCTTAGACAGACTAACGAGAGGACACAGAGAGTGTTTCCAAATTAACAAAATCAGAAATGAAAAGGGAGACATAACTACAGATTCAGAGGAAATTCAAAAAACCATCAGATCTCACTATAAAAGCCTATATTCAACAAAACTTGAAAATCTGCAGGAAATGGACAATTTCCTAGACAGATACCAGGTACCAAAGTTAAATCAGGAACAGATAAACCAGATAAACAACCCCATAAATCCTAAGGACATAGAAGCAGTCATTAAAGGTCTCCCAACCAAAAAGAGCCCAGGTCCAGACAGGTTTAGTGCAGAATTCTATCAGAACTTCATAGAAGCCCTCATACCAATATTATCCAAACCATTCCACAAAATTGAAACAGATGGAGCACTCCCGAATTCCTTCTATGAAGCCACAATTACTCTTATACCTAAACCACACAAAGACCCAACAATGAAAGAGAACTTCAGACCTATTTCCGTTATGAATATCGACGCAAAAGTACTCAATAAAATTCTGGCAAACTGAATCCAAGAGCACAACAAGACAATCATCCACCATGATCAAGTAGGATTCATCCTAGGCATGCAGGGATGGCTTAATATGTGGAAAACCGGGGTTGGGGATTTAGCTCAGTGGTAGAGCGCTTGCCTAGGAAGCACAAGGCCCTGGGTTCGGTCCCCAGCTCCGAAAAAAAAAAAAAGAAAAGAAATATGTGGAAAACCATCAATGTTATCCATTATATAAACTAACTGAAAGAACAAAGCCACATGATCATTTCATTAGATGCTGAGAAAGCATTTGACAAAATTCAACACCCCTTCATGATAAAAGTCCTGGAAAGAATAGGAATTCAAGGCCCATACCTAAACATAGTAAAAGCCATATACAGCAAACCAGTCGCTAAAACTAAACTAAATGGAGAGAAACTTGAAGCAATCCCACTAAAATCAGGGACTAGACAAGACTGCCCACTCTCTCCCGACTTATTCAATATAGTTCTTGAAGTTCTAGCCAGAGCAATCAGACAACAAAAGGAGGTCAAGGGAATACAGGTTGGAAAAGAAGAAGTCAAAATATCACTATTTGCAGATGATATGATAGTATATTTAACTGAACCCCAAAGTTCCACCAGAGAACTACTAAAACCGATAAACACCTTCAGCAAAGTGGCTGGGTATAAAATTAACTCAAATAAATCAGTAAGAGAAACAAGTCGAGAAAGAAATTAGGGAAAGGACACCCTTCATAATTGACCCAAATAATATAAAGTACCTCGGTGTGACTTTAACCAAGCAAGTAAAAGATCTGTACAATAAGAATTTCAAGACTCTGAAGAAAGAAATTGAAGAAGACCTCAGAAGATGGAAAGATCTCCCATGCTCATGGATTGGCAGGATTAATATAGTAAAAATGGCCATTTTACCAAACGTGATCTACAGATTCAATGCAATCCCCATCAAAATACCAATCCATTTCTTCAGAGAGTTAGACAGAACAATTTGCAAATTATCTGGAATAACAAAAAACCCAGGATAGCTAGAGCTATCCTCAACTATAAAAGGACTTCAGGGGGAATCACTCTCCCTGAACTCAAGCAGTATTGCAGAGCAATAGTGATAAAAACTGCATGGTATTGGTACAGAGACAGACAGATATACCAATGGAACAGAATTGAAGACCCAGAAATTAACCCACACACCTATGGTCACTTGATTTTTGACAAAGGAGCCAAAACCCTCAAATGGAAAAAAGATAACATTTTCAGCAAATGGTGCTGGTTCAACTGGAGGTCAACATGTAGAAGAATGCAGATGGATCATTGCTTATCACCCTGTACAAAGTTTAAGTCCAAGTGGATCAAGGACCGCCACATCAAACCAGAAACACTCAAACTAATAGAATAAAAACTAGGGCAGCATCTTGAACATATGGGCACTGGAAAAAATTTCCTGAACAAAACACCAATGGCTTATGCTCTAAGATCAAGAATCAACAAATGGGATCTCATAAAACTGCAAAGCTTCTGAAGGCAACAGACACTGTAGTTAGGACAAAACGTCAACCAACAGATTGGGAAAAGATCTTTACCAATCCTACAACAGATAGAGGCCTTATATCCAAAATATACAAAGAACTCACGAAGTTAGACCGCAGGGAGACAATAACCCTATTAAGAAATGGGGTTCAGAGCTAAACAAAGAATTCACAGCTGAGGAATCCCGAATGGCTGAGAAACACCTAAAGAAATGTTCAACATCTTTAGTCATAAAGGAAATGCAAATCAAAACAACCCTGAGATTTCACCTCACACCAGTGAGAATGGCTAAGATCAAAAACTCAGGTGACAGCAAATGTTTGTGATAATGTGGAGAAAGAGGAACACTCCTCCATTGTTGGTGGGATTGCAGACTGGTACAACCATTCTGGAAATCAGTCTGTAGCTTCCTCAGAAAATTGGGCATTGAAGTGCCTGGGGATCCAGCTATACCTCTCTTCGGCATATACCCAAAATATGCCCCAACATATAAGAAAGACAGGTGCTCCACTATGTTCATAGCAGCCTTATTTCTAATAGCCAGAAGCTGGAAAGAACCCAGATGCCCTTCCACAGAGGAATGGATTCAGAAAATATGGTACATCTACACAATGGAATATTACTCAGCTATCAGAAACAATGACTTTATGAAATTCGTAGGCAAATGGTTGGAACTGGAAAATATCATCCTGAGTGAGGTAACCCAATCACAGAAAAACACACATGGTATGTACTCATTGATAAGTTCCTATTAGCCCAAAATCTTGAATTACCCTAGATGCCTAGAACACATGAAACTGAAGACAGATGATCAAAATGTGAATGCTTCACTCCCTCTTTAAAAGGGGAACATGAATACCCTTGGCAGGGAATAGAGAGGCAAAGATTAAAACAGAGACAGAAGGAACACCCATTCAGAGCCTGCCCCACATGTGGCCCATAAATATACAGCCACCCAATTAGACAACATGGATGAAGCAAAGAAGTGCAGGCAGACTGGGGCCAGATGTAGATCTCTCCTGAGAGACACAGCCAGAATACAGCAAATACAGAGGTGAATGCCAGCAGCAAACCACTGAACTGAGAACAGGACCCGTTGAAGGAATCAGAGAAAGAACTGGAAAGCTTGAAGGGGCTTGAGACCCCATGTGAACAACAATGCCAAGCAAACAGAGCTTCCAGGGACTAAGCCACTACCTAAAGACTATACATGGACTGACCCTGGACTCTGACCTCATAGGTAGCATTGAATATCCTAGTAAGATCACCAGTGGAAGGTGAAGCGCTGTGTCCTCCTAAGACTGAACCCCCAATTAATGTAATTTTTGGGGGGAGGGTGGCAATGGGGGGAGGATGGGGAGGGAAACACCCATAACGAAGGGGAGGGGGAGGGGCTAGGGGGATGTTGGCCCATAAACCGGGAAAGGGAATAACACTCGAAGTGTAAATAAGAAATAATCAAGTTAAAAAAAAAAAGAAAAGAAAATATCATACTGAATGAGGTTACTCAATCACAGGAAAACACACTTGGTATGAACTCATTGATAAGTGGATATTAGCCAAAAAGCTCAAAATACCCAAGATGCAATCTGCAGACCACAGGAAGCTCAAGAAGAAGGATGACCAAAATGCAGATGTTCCCACTCCTTCTTAAAAGGAGGATATATTCATAGGAGGGGATATGGATGCAAAGTTTAGAGCAGCGACTCAAGGGATGGCCATTCAGAGCCTGACACACATGTGGCCCATATACATACAGCCACCAAAACTAGATAAGATTGATGAAGCTAAAAAAAAATGCATGTGGAAAGGGACTCTCCTGAGAGACATATCCAGAGCATTTCCAATACAGAGGTCAATGCTAGAAGCAAACCACTGAACTGAGAATAGGACCCCCTTGGGGGGAATTCGAGGAAGGATTGAAAGAGTTGAAGGAGCTTGCAACCCCATAAAAGCGACAATGCCAAGAACCCAGAGCTTCCAGGGACTAAACCACTACAGAAAGACTATACATGGACTGACCCAGGGCTCCAACTACATATGTAGCAGAGGATAGCCTTGTTGGGGCACCAGTGGAAGGGAAAGCCCTTGGTCTTGCCAAGGTTGGACCCCCAGTGCAGGGGAATATGGGGGAGGGCAATAAGAGGGATGTATAGGGGGAATACCTGTATGGGGGAGGGGAAGCAAAGGGGATGGTGGCTTTTGGACAGGAAACCTGGAAGGGGAATAACCTTTGAAATGTAAGTAAAGAAATTTATAATAAAAAGTGTTTTAAAAAAGAAAGTAGGTGTATAGCAATGCAGGAGGGGAAAGTGGGGGTAGACACGAGAAAGTCTCAGATGCAGGGAACCAAGAGGTTCCTAGGATCCAACAGGGAAGACTTTGGTCAAAATACCCAACAAAGGGGAGATAGAAACTCTAAAGACCATATCCAGTGGATACACAAGGCCACAGTTGAGGAATGGGACCACCCACTCACCTAAAATATTAATCTAGAATTCCTCCTGTCAAAAAGAAATGCAGGGGCAAGGAGTGATGCAGAACTAAAGCAAATCCCATCCAGAGACTGCCCCAACTAGAGATCCATCCCATCTTCTGACACTGAACCCAGACACTACTGCTGATGCCAAGAAGTACTTATTGATAAAAAACTGGTATAGCTGTCCCCTGATAGGCTCTGCCAGAGCTGGACAAGTACAGATGCAGTTGTACCCAGCTAAACATTGAACTGAGGATAGGGGCCCCAAAGGGAAAGTTAGGTAAAGACCTCAAGGGGTTTTTACTCTCATAGGAAGAACAATATCAACCAACCAGATCCCCCAAAGCTCCCAGGTACTAAACCACCAACCAGCGAGGGGGTACCCATGGCTGCATCTGGATATGTAGCAGAAGATTGCCTTATCTGGCACCACTGGGTGGGGATCCCCTTGGCAGTGGGAAAGCATGTTGACCCAGAATAGGGGAATGCTAGGCAGCTGAGGTTGGAGTGGGTGAAGAGGTGGGGGAGCACCCTCATGGAGGCAGGGGGAATGGAGGCTTGTGCTGGAGAAACTGGGAAGGGTGATAGTATTTGAAATATGAATAAATAAAATTAAATAAAAGGAGAGGACTGTTCATGCCTAGTGTTGGTATTTTTCTAAATACTCTTTCTATTTTGGAGGAAGCATTTGGTAGCTCAAATGAGAACATTTAATTTAAGCTATATTTGTATGCTTATACAATGACTTAAATGTATTGTAGGCATATCTAGGCTTTTAGGTAATAGTTTTATTCCTTATGACTTTACTCAAACGTGCACTGTTATGCTTCTCTCTTTCCTCCCCAATTAAAGCCATTTCTCTTCAACATTTTTTTATTTACCCCTCAGATCACTTGTACCCTGCTATAAATTTTCATGAAAATAGATAGAACTAGAAAAGGTCATATTGAGTTAAGTAACTCAGACCCAGACCTAGAAAACCAAGGGTAGCATTTTCTCTGTCACCTGAAGTTCCCTGCTTCTAACTCCAAATATTAATCTCATTTTTCAGTCTGTTAATGTTAAATCAAAAGTAATTGGTGTTATACAGTTTCATTTCCTTATTCCTCAAGAAATATTATAGTTTTAGCATTATTTTCCTATTTGGTAGAGACCGAATGACATGGTCCCTGTCCCTGGGACAGGGTCCTGGTGTGAGCTTCCATGAGTATTGAGAGCTGCTATGGGCATATGGCTTGTTTTTTTAATAATGAACATATTTTCTCGACTCACTAGCAGTGGACTTCTAAGGAAGGTCCTACCTGTTAATGTTATTGACTCCATGATAATTAGAAACAGCATGAATCCAGAAGTTTGAGGGTGTTGGTGGTCTCGGCAAAATGGGAAATGGTGGGAACTTCAGGACAGCCCTTAAGCTTAAGCCTAGGGGAAATTCTTTTTTTTGTTGTTGTTGTTCTTTTTTTCGGAGCTGGGGACCGAACCCAGGGCCTTGTGCTTCCTAGGCAAGCGCTCTACCACTGAGCTAAATCCCCAACTCCGGGGAAATTCTTTTAACACAGTTTCAAAAATGTGGATTTTTATCAATTTTGCAAAAATAAGGATGCAATGTGAATTATATGAGGGGCTTCACAGATCTAAAGAAACAAAGTTAGTTACACTATGAGCCAGCTTGTTAGAAGGATACAAAGGCAGGCAGATACAAAGGTAGACTGATTCCTGAGTACAGGATTAGCCTAGGATAGAGCAAGGTTAAGCTCAAGCATGGTGTAAATGACAATGTGAGGCCAGGGTCCCATCCAACTATCATATCTTCTGTGTTTAATCAAGTCAGACAGACCTCTTTTTGTAATGTTAAGAAAAAAAATATTTGCTGTCTCCTAAGAATCAAAGGGGTGGGGTCATGGGATGCTGATACATAAGATAATCAAAAGGAAAACTTGGAGTAAATGACTAGATTTATTTCCAAAATAAAAGGTTGGTTCTGTGTTCTATCTAGGGAAATTTTCAGGATAAAAAGAAGTATTTAGAGAATACACACACACACACACAAACACACACACACACACACACACACGCACACACACACGCACACAAGCAAGCAAAACATGTCAGAGAAATCTCTTAGAATAGCAAGTAGACCATTCCTTCTTAGAAGGGAGAACAGAATACTCACAAGAGGAAATAAAAGGACAAAGAGTGGAGCAGGGGCTGAAGAAAAGGTCATCCAGAGACTGCCTCACCTGGGGATTCATCCCATATGCAGCTACCAAACCCACTCACTATTACTGATGCCAAGAAGTGCTTGCTGACATGAGCAAGATATGGCTGTCTCCTAAGAGGCTTTGCTAGAGCCCTACTGATACAGATGAGGATGGTTACAGTTAACCATTGGACTGAACAAGGGGACTCCAATGGAGGAGTTAGAGAAAAGACTGAGAAGCTGAAGGGGTTTACAACACCATAGGAAGAACAATATAAACCAACCAGATCCCACCAGAGCTCCCAAGCACTAAACCACCAATCACTGAGTACACATGAAGGGACCCATGACTCCAGCCACATATCTAACAGAAGATGACATTGTCCAGCATCAATAGGAGAAATGTCCTTGGTCTTGTGAAGGCTCGTTTCTCCCATGTAGGGTAATGCCAGGTTGTTGAGGTTAGAGTGGGTGGGTGGGAGTGAGAACATATTCCTAGAAGCAAGGGGAGGGTTTTGGGAGAGGTGAGAAGGAAATGTAATACATGAAATATCCAAGAAAAATATAATTTAAAAACGAATAATTAAAAAAGAGAGAATAGCAAGCAGAACATGGGCAGAGAGATCTGTTTGAATGGCAAGCAAGCAGAATATAGAAAGAGAACTCTCCAAAGAGAGAGTGTGTCTGAAAATCACTGATGGAAGATCCCAGACTCAGATAGTGTATAAAATTAATGAGCATTTATTCTACAGAAGCAACCAGCATGCAGTGGTCAAACATTCTTTCAACTGGCAACTCCAGATAAAGGCACATAGGCCTTCTTATAGGGAACCTAGGGAACTCCCTAGAAGGATTAGATTGAAATGTCATTGGTCAATGCTAAGGGGGTCAGAGGTGATCTATATTTCTATGTCATGAATATTCAATCATGTGATAATAGATAATATATGGCTGTCCAGTGCAGATGGCCCATTCTGAGATAAAATATTTTCCTATTTTTGTTCTTTGGGAAAGGGTTTCACAATCTTGTTCTGGACTGTATGATTTGTTCCTCTACCTGGCCTTTTCTGGCTTACTTTCTAGGACTTATGGTCTATGTCTATAGCTGATACCTTATATCATTATTAAAATCAGGCCTGGTCCTAAAATGGAGACAAATAGGGTTTATATTGCCATTTCAAAAGCAGAACATAGAGAGAAGCAGACTGGAAAGCCTGTATCTAGCGGTATACAGGTTCTCAGATTAGATCTATGATTTGGCTTCAAGTCATTCTTTTCACCACTCCCACAGACCCTTCTCTCAGAGCCCCACTCTGAGCTACACCTTGGCACATGACAAATAAAACCTTTATTTTGACAAACTGGCAGCCTATAAAATTGGAAGAAAAATTGAACAAGTGCATATCTGGTAAAAGACTAATATCCAAACTATGTAAAGAATTCAAAAACAAACAAACAAAATTCCCAACATATCAAGAACACACATAACCTAATTTAAAAAGAGGATACAAATCTAAGCAGAAAATTCTTCATAGAAGAAACTTAAATGACAGAAAAACATCTCATGATAAGTTGACATTCTTAATCATCAGAGAAATGCAAATCATAAATACCCCAAGTTTTATTATATACCTGTCAAAATCAGAATGCCTTAGATCAACAAACCAAATTGATACTGCCTAGTAAAGAAGATGTGGAGTAAAAGGAGATTTTTACCAGAATTTATTTGACACATGAAAATTGCTGATGTAAGTGGAAGATCATACAGCCCCTATGGAAATCATCATCTCAGTTCTTTGAGAAAACAGGAATAGATATATGTGGGCTTGCATGCTGGATGCTTTCCATGAAGATCTCTGGATTGGCTAGGTGTGTGCGTTCAGGCAAAGAGGAGAGAACTCAGGCAGAGTGGGGGACTGCTTCTGCCACCTCTGCTGCTGGAGTTGTTCTGTCTCCATTTCCACCTCTACCTCTTCAGTTGCTCCAGGACTTCTGGCTGGGCTGAGACAGCAGGAGACCAGCCAGAGGGAAAGCAGATCTCTTCCTCAAGTGTGGTGTTACAGGTCTTATGACAGAAGCTCTCAGATAATGAAGTAATTTCTGCACACATTTAATTCTTCTGAAAAGGATCCTTATATACAGTTTTGGGAATGGATCAGATTCTGACAGCAGGTACTTCCTACTGGTTTGGCTTAAGAGCTTGGGAATACCTCATCTACATATTCTGACCTGTCTTGAGCCTACATTACCTGTGATCACATCCTTACCTGTGGAGGAGTGGCTTGGGGAGTTGCCCTACATGACTGATCTGTCTCAAACTTTTCTACAGGGGTTAGTGGCGGGCTTTAGTTATGTGAGAGGGGCCTGATCTCCTGGGAGATTAGGAGGCTCCTACTGTCCCTTGGGGTCCCCGGAGCTTTGACTTATCTCAACCAGGAATCAGGATACCTTTCACAGCCCACTGCCCCACTTATCTACTTCAAGATCCAACTATGGCATTCTGGAGCAAATACACAAAGAATGATTTATCATACAGTAAAGACAATTGGTCAACCATTTTCAATGGTGCTGTAGTCATAATAGTCTAAAACTGTAAACAATCTAGGTGTCAGCCAATGAAATAATAATTCAAAAAAATGTTTTACATTTACAAAATGGAGTATTATTCCACCACTGAAAAATGTTATCATATGCACCCAGCCTTGCAGAATTTAGATGTAATAGGGTAGCAGGGTACCCTGGGGCCTCACCCCTTCCTAGGAGAAGGGGTGGGAGGGGAGAAGGATTGAGGAAGTGGGTAACTGGGAGAGTGGCAGTACATGGGGTGTAAAGTGAAAAAAAAATCCTATTGAACTGCTAAAATAAAAATGGCATGAGGAAATTTCCAGGAAAATGGATGAAAATAATTTTGGTTTTGATCTTGGTCCCTGTACTGTGAATTCTCTGTAAGATTTAGGTTTCAACCAGTGGAGTGGTCTTAAATCAAATCAGGTGTAGGTTGGTTTCTCCCACAACATTGCTCTAGAGGATCACAGTTTGTGGCTAGCTGGCTATTTATTGGTAGCAAGAAGAATACAGTTCTGTACCAAAGATGCCAGCAAATAGGGATAAAGGAGCCATGTATTCAAGAACTGAGTTGTCCATGTTCAAAGAGCTGTGTAGATGTCGTCTTCAGTGCTGAGCTCTTGCCATCAGCCTTTAAGATAAAACAGGCAATATCTCCATTGTTTGGGATTTTCCATGGGAACTCTTTGCGCATGATTCAATAAGAGGAAACCTAATCTCAGTACTAGTAAAAACCATGGCTAGTTAGGACTGTCTCCTCCCCTACTTGGAATACTTGGAAACTGCATTTAAATCACATTCATATTTGTGTATATTTGAGAAAGATTCTAATGTGTTAGACTTTTATTATGCTACCCTTAAAATGATCCTACTGGATTACTAGGCACACAGTTGATTGTAATTGCTATAAACAAACCATTGTGTCACATTATTTCTTATTTATAACAATGCATTTTTATTTTTGGGACAGTTATTTAGTTAATGTCTGTTTTATGGGCTGAGTTCCTTAGTCCATAACTGTTTGGTTATTTAGTAAGTTTCTGGAGAATACTTTATCCATTTTCTTTTAGGTATATGCCCATAAGTGGTATGACTTTGGATTTGTTTATTTTCTTAAAGTATATAACTTTTAATTTGAAACTTTATTTTACTATTTACTACTAAACATTACTATTTACTATTCATAGTGAAAATTACTAAGACATCATTGATAGGTCATTGTTTCATGTTTCTTTCTTTTTTCTTTTTTTTTTTTTTTTTTTTTTTGATCTTTGTAAGGACCTGAACACCAGCATAGGTACCCAGTGATCATTAGTGAGTGAAGGACCAACCGCTATGTCAGAGTTTGTCTTCTGTTGTGTTTTAAGGCAAAGTATCTTCTTTGATTGGCTAGCTGGCCTGTGAGCTCTGGTCTGTAATAGCCTCCCATCTCAAGGTAAGCAAGCTTGGATTTCAGCCTTTACAGGTAGGAAAGTGAACTCATGTTCCTGCAATGCACAAGTGCCTCACCAACTGCATAGCCTCCCATCCCTGTTTCACCTTTCTCTTGATCCTTTGTCACTACTCTGCTCTCTTACTTGTGATTCGATGCATTCAATTAGTTCACTCTGAAATTCGTGTTTCTTTAAAATATGTAGGTCATATGCATTGCTCTTCAATATATTTTCCTAGTATCACTTTTACTATGCTCTGTTGAGGTATAATTTTCTGAGTTTTTACATGCTTCTGACTCTTTTTAAGTGAAATTTTATATTAATTTCACTTTGTGTTCTCTTTATCATAAAAAAAGCTAACACAACTGTTTTAGGATCCTAACTTCCAAGCTAGTAATACCTCTGAATTTATTTGCTCTCTTCACATATTAATTTTTAATATTTTCCTGCTGTTTTTTGAACCTTAATAAACTACATCATACTATTAAGTTGAACAACATTGTCGGACAACTTTTTGAACAGAAGATAATTGAGATTAACATTTCACTATTGGTATTTAAGCTTTATTTGTAAAAAGAAAATACTTTTCTAATTGCTATTATATTTTTTTGCTAAATATTCTAAGAAGTCATACAATCCACTCAGATGAGTCTTTATACCAAAACCAAAGTTTTAAAAATCAACTCCTAAATCATCACATGAAATGCATATTTTTCCATGTTACTTGTATACTTCTAATAAACCCATCACCAAAAATTAAAACTTCACTTTAATTTTCTGAAATGAACTGAAATAAGTAATTAATTTATTAATTTAATTAGTCCCTGGAATGCTAAATATGCGCAGATGTTGGTATCATCTTTACAATATTAATACTGACAATCATCTCAAAGTCAGCATTAAACAGGATCCATGTGGTGTAGTTGTTTAGACTACAACAGAATCTCTGGGAAGAGGAGAAACTTTGGATATGGAACATGATTAATAACTATTATCATTGTATGCCTGAAGTTCTTGAGGAGGCCTTCAAACATGAAATCTCCACCTGAAGTCTGTATTCTTAGGTTCTAATTGTGTCTTCTTGACCAGATCTCTCAAATTATTTGGGAGCACAAAGCATCTGGACCAAAGAAGTCTTTTGTCCCTTCGAGCTGTTCCATTCCCTGTATTCTCTCATATGGCATCTTTCTAATTAAACTCCTTGATGCTAATTAAAGCTGAGAATAGAACAAATGCTACGAGATGAATCCACACTCCCTTCTGTTAAACTTAGTGAGCTATGCAGGCCTGGGCTTTTGAATATTTCCCCTAATTAGGATTTCATTGACACTCTCGCCCTGTCATGTGTACATAATCATCAGCTCCATAAAAATGATTGCAGATCATAGATCATGAAATACCTGTCTATAATCATGAGGCATTTTTTTCCTGCAGTGCTGCAGTGTCCTGAAAAGCTGTGGCTTGGCAGATGGTGTGATGCAGAGTGTAATTTGGCGTGCTATGTCTATCAGCCTGTGGTAACCCTTAGGCATCTTATCTCTACAGGAAACAATGATGATGGCCAGGACAACATGTGGTGACCCATGGGAAAATAATCACGTTAACTCCTGACTCTGCCAAAACAACACGTGGCCTTGTTATTAGCATTTTCTTGGAAACAGGCAACCACTGAACAGAAATTTGTTGGACTGTTTGATTGTTTCTGGTTGCTTTGTTCATTCTTCCATTAAATTTAGCAGAGAATGTGCTGTGGTAGTGTGAAATTGGAGGCCTGTCATCTGATTGGCCTCACCTCTGCTGCATGCATGAATGACTAAATGACTTAAATTCACATTTGTTAGTTGTTCCCTTTCCTCATGCAACTCGAAATCTATCTTTTCTTACTATTTTCCATCAGTGTGCTGTAGTATTATGTTACTAAACAGATAAAAAGTATGAACAAGACAGACTTGCATGCTTATTTTTTTCAAGCATAAAAGACATATGAAGTAGAAAGACAGAGAGACACATATGTTTGAATATCTTGGATATGAATGATTAAGTATTTTTTCATTTTTTATTTCTCCATTCTATTTCAAAGTCTTAATCGATTACTTTATATTGCTAATTCTATCATTAAACACATAGAATTATTTGCATTTTTACCGATGGAGAAAACAGCAATGTTAAATACAATTTTATGCTTAAAAGAATAGTTTATAATTTACTTGAAAAAATCCATTTGAACCACCTAAAATGTTCTTAGAGATAAAGAAAATTCAGAATTATATAATTCTCTTAACACTTTTCTAAGAATATTAGCAACTGAATAAGGCATGTGAATTTTTTTTAATTCTTTGAGTTGATATTTGTCTCACCTTCAAGCAGATAAAGATGATTTTGCTTAACTGAAATGAATCTAGCTATTCTTAACCTTGTAAATGAAGGAAGGGTTCTAATCTTAGTGTCAGATAGTGAGGATAAAGCCTTACACTATTTGACACTGTACAGAATTTTAAGTTTCAGTCCTTGTTAAGTTCAAAAAGGGAGAGATGATACCTCCTTGTGGTTTTAATTTGCTTTTCCACGACATAAGTAATGTTGATCATTTTCACAGCTAACTTGAGTCTTGTTTTATGTTAACTTTTGATGACTATTTCTCATTTCCTTAGCTCAAAATGCAATATATTATATCCGTTATTTCTCCTTTCATAACTCTTCTTATCCCTCCTCTCCACCTCAACACTATCGACTTTATGCCATCTTACTTTATCTTTTTTTATGAAAGAGGAAAGAAACAAACCTAAGGAAGGGAAAATATGTGCAAGAAACACATACACAGACAAGTATAGTTGAAAAAACTAGCTAGATGAAAGGAAGAAAGAAAGAAAGAAAGAAAGAAAGAAAGAAAGAAAGAGGGGAGGGAGTGAGGAAGGTAGCCCAAATTAAGAAATATGGGGAAGAAAAGGTCTACAAAATACTATTTTGTTATTGTTTTTATTTTATTTTATTTTATTTATTATTTTATTATTGCTTTTCTATTGTTGAGAGTGGGGATTCCCCATAAGTGTGATTAAAATGGCCAGTGAGACTCTTTTAGAGAGAACTGTTTTTCTTTTACAAACTGATGCCAACTGTCTCCAGTTCTGGCTTCTTGATTCAGAATGGGAGCCTCTGCCCAATTTCTATATACCTCAGTCCTGTTGTGTCTGGAATACACTATTTCTTTTGGATTCATCCATTCCCTCTGGCTCATACAAAGTTTTATTTTTTCCTCTTCCAGAAAGTACCTTAAGCCCTGAAGAAAGGGTTGTGAGAAAAAAAATCACATTTCAAACAGTGTTTCATAAACCACTGTCACTGCATAAGATCCAATGTGGGTTCTTTGCATTTGTTTTTATAAAGTACAAAAGAGGATTCTGTGACAATTGCTCTGATGATAACAACTTACTCATGGCTATAAAGGAATGTCATTGGAGTTATTTCATTACTGTGTGCATTTAACAGAATAATATTTCTTTTTGTCCTAGGTCTGTTTAGTCTTGTATGTTTAGTCTTGCAAGGGTATTGACTACCTGAGTAGAGTCTTACATGTGTTTTATACCACAGAGTGGATCTTAAGGATTGTATGATTATGGATGGTAAGTCCCACCATCTTTCAATCACTATCAAACCAGCATATTTGGCGGTAAGTTTGCCATAATAGTATGCAGGATTTGTAGCTGGGTTGGTGGTTACCTTTCTCCTTAGATAGCAACTAGAGTAACCGTCAGCTCCATGAATACTTGTCAGGAAGGCTGACAAGGAAAGTTAGGCATCAGTTTAACATCCTTGTGTTCAATAAGATATGCAAATGTTGTATCTGCAAATAGGGCCACTTGTGGAGAACAATCAATACTTTGGCAATAGCTCAAGATAGTTGATCCTTTCCAAGGGGCCCTTCTAGCAAAAAAACTCAACTAGATGTGATTCAGTTCTGCCAATGAATGTTTCACTTGTCGGGTAAAAATTTTACACATGGGGACTTTTTCTCCCCCAGTATTTGGTAAATCCATTCATATTCCCTTTATAATGTATATAAATTTTAAGAAACTTTTACAGTAGGTTTTCAATAACCATTCAAATGGTCCCTACTGTTAGCTATCATTCCATGTTTTCCTTTCCCCACCCTCTCTTACATCCTTCCATCCATGTAATCATCCTGCTCCAATCTATCTGTATCTCTGTTAATTATTTACTCTATTTCCCCTTCCCTGGGAGATTGCCCCTCTTCAATAGTCCCTTACTTTATACCTGCTTCTGTGGCTATAGGGAATGTTGAATGTTTAACCAAGGTGTAAAAGCTAATAACTATATATCCACATACATGGGAAAATATGCAAATATTTATCTTTTGGCATCTGAGTTGGCTCACATAAGATGAGTTTTTGTGACACCATCCATTAATCTTAAATTTCATAAATTTCCTTTATTTAGTGGTTGAATAATATTCCATTGTGTAAAAATACTCCATTTTAATATTCTATTCATCCACTGATAAAGAACTAGAGTGTTTCCAAATTCTGGCTATTATGAATACAGAATGAATATGGAGGAACAAGTATCTCTGTAGCAGAAGGTAGAGTCATTTGAATATATGCCCAAGAGTGGTGCAGTGGGATCTTCTGGTTTTCTTTTTTCCAGCTTTCTGAGGAACTAATGCACTCGTTACATAATGTTCTTCTCATTTTTGACCAAGTTATTCATTTTGTAAACATTAAACTATTTAACCGTACTGTATATTTTTGATGTAAAATTATTTCTAAAAGTAGAGTTTGACAGTTTCCTGCCATTCTACAGATTATTTCATTTCACTGCCATCTTCCTTTACCATATAGAAACTTGCAGGGCAAAGTAAACTTAAGTGTATTATTTTGCTTCCATTTTCCTTTGTGGAGGTATTATTTGAAAGATCGTTGCCAAGAGCAATTTTAAGTAACTTTATGTTTCTCTCTCAAGAGTATTTATGAACTTGTAATATATGTGATTTTTATGTGTTTGTCAAGGTCCTCAACATTATTTATTGGAAACATAATATTTGTTAGTCAGATATAAGTGTGTAGATTTATTTCTAGTCTCTGTATTTTGTATTATGTTATTATGTGTTTTAATGTAGATATCATGCTGATTTAAGTTCCATGGTATTATGTTTATAGATCATCTATTGGTATTTTTTTATAGTATGTTTGTTTCATGTTTATAGGTCATTATTGGAATGTTTCTGGTGTTGATATTGCTGAAAATTGCTCTTCATTTTATGTGTCTACACAATTTATAAAGGATAATTTTATATATTGCTAAAAAACTGTCACTGGACTTTGTTAGAAAAATAATTTTATTTCTACATTGCTTTGAGCAGATTAGATAATTTATCAATACTAATTCTTAATATGCATAAAGGTCAATATTTTAAAATTCAATTCTTCCCTCTTTCTTCAACAATTTTCATAAAAGAGAATGTAAATTAGTATTGGTACTGCTATCCTAAAATTAGTTAATTTTTTAATAATTAATTTAAATTAATTCATAAAAATAGTTCTTAAGATTATTTTGTACAATTACAATAAGTTAAATTTAATATAATTAAAGAAATATTTATAAATCATTGATGATTAACTTAAATTAATTATTAAAATAATTAAATAAAAAAACCATCTTTTGAGTCAAATACTTCTGTTTATATGTTATGACAAAATTTAAACAAAATATTAAAGATAAAACTGGGTCTGGAGAGATGGCTCAGCAGTTATAATAATGGAAGCTGTTCAAGAGGACTGAAGTGTATTGGCCAGCACACATATCAAGCAGCTCACCAAAAACTGTAATTCTAGCACAAGTAGACTCAAAATTTTCCTCTGTCCTGCAGAGACACTTGCATATGTCTGTGTTTGACTTCCATAGACACTCTCTCGGCCACACACAGTAATAAAAATAAAATAAAGTTTATAAATAAAGACATATTTACATGTTCATGTTTGTCTCATTCAAAGGAGAAAAGTGTATGAATAGGCTTACAATCAATGAATGGAAAAAGAAAGTATGCATTATCTACATGACGGGCTTTTGTTCACCTTTAAAAAATAATGATACAGTGTAGATAGAACTGGGAATTTGTAATAAATTAAATGATATAACAACAGAAAAACAAATAATACTGATCTCTTGTATAAAGAATCTAAATGATGGAATTTGCAGAATCAGAGACTGTCTTGGTTTGGGGGCTTGAAGAAATCATCCCACAGTTCCATCTAGAAAATTTAAATGGAGAGATCTATTTGTTGGGAATTGGTTCTAATGCTTTGGCTTAACTTGGCTCCCAAAGCCATGCTTCCAAAGCTGAGGGTCCCTGCCTCCAGCTGGTTTCAAAGGAAGAATTGTTTTACAGCCTATAACTGGGCAGATGAAGTGGGAGGAGGGAATTTTAGATTGCTCCTGCAAGAGACAGATTGCCGGGGGCGGGGAGGGGGCAGTAGACGGACAAGGAGAGACAGAGTATCACCACGGTGGGAAAACAGAAAGATAAATCTTAAAGGCCCCCTGGTTTGTAAGAATCCAGGAAAGTGGCCCTAGTGGCACTTCCCTAATGGAGTTTGCAGTAACAGAGATGAAGTAAAGATGGTAACTCAGGAGGGGACTTCAAGAGGGCTAGCCTCTTGAAGGTTTAGAAGTGCCCAACCTTATGGGGTTACTCCTTCAAGTCTTTCAATCCTTCCTAAAATTCCCCCGAAGGGGGTCCTGTTCTCAGTTCAGTACACCAGTGGAAGGGGAAGCCCTTGGTCCTGCCAAGGTTGGACCCCCAGTGCAGGAGAATATGGGGGGGGCAGTAAGGGGGATGGATGGGGGGAATACTCGTATAGGGGAGGGGGAGGCAATGAGGGCTTATGGACGGGAAACTGGGAAAGGGAATAACATTTGACATGTAAGTAAATAAATAATAATAATAATAATAATAATAATAATAATAATAATAATAATAATTGTCCAATCATTGAGCTACTCAAAGCATATCAAAATATCAAAATTAGCTTCTGTGGGTTTTTTGATTTTTTTTTTATTTTTGTTTTTTTTTTTATTTGTAAATCATGTGCTACACAAGACCTGCTAGGAGACAAAGAGGTTTAACAAAGTCACCATTATGTCTATTCCTCAACCGGTTGATCACAGCAAGTTCTTCCTGAATATTGGTAAGACACTAGATGCTACAGGGTGTAATGGTAAATTCCTTTAATCGCATCACTTGGGCAGATTGCTTTGATTTTGAGGCCATCCTAGTCTACAGAGCAAATTCCAGGCAAGCTTGCACTACATAGTGAGAAACCCCACCCCCACCCCCCACCCCCGGAACTGGGGACCAGGGGACCGAACCCAGGGCCTTGTGGTTGCTAGGCAAGCGCTCTATCACTCAGCCAAATCCCCAACCCTGAGAAATTCTTTCAAAGAAAAGAAGAAGGGAGGAAGGAAAAAGGGAAAAGGGAAGACAAAAAGAAAAGAAGAAACCAACAAGCAGAGAAAGTAGAAACACTAAAGTAATGATTGTTAGTAAATTAATATGTTAATCAGGTTAACTTAGCCAGGTAACAAATTAAGAGTAAATACATATTTCCAACCATCAAGATGTACATGATAAATATATATATGTAATTTTGTGGTCAATTAATTAAAATAATTTAAATTGCTTATAAATTCAAGATAAATCACTAAATATAATTTATAAATAAGGTGTATATCTTATGTAGGAATGTAATGGACTACACAACAGACAATGTCTGACTTGAATATAATTAGCTGTACTTTTTACTTTTGGTTAGTAACCCACTCCCTCTGCTTGAGGCCCTGTCTCTCTACTGGAGGTGGTCTCTTCAAGTTCCCTCTCCCTTATATTCGACATTTTGGCTAAGGTCATCCCCATTGAGTTCTGAAAGTCTCTCTCAACTTCTAGGTCTCTGGTACTTTTTAGAGGTTCTCCCCATTCCCATCCCCTGAGGCTGCCTATTTTCATTCATTCTTTTGACCTTCTGGGCTTCTGTCCTGTCCTCTTCTCCCCATACCTGGTCCTGTTCCCCTTTTCCTCCTCCCTGTTCCCTGTTCCTCCCAGGTCCCTCCCTCCCTCTGCCTCCTGTGATTGTTTCCTACCTCTAAGTGGGATTGAAGAATCTTCCCTTGGGTCTTTCTCCTTGGTACACTTCTTACATTCTATGGCTTGTATCCTAGGTAATCTGTACTTTTTGGCTAATATCCACTTACTGGTGAAGTTTTAAATATCAATTTTCATTTCCCTTTCACTTCATAGACCTGTGTTTTACTCTTCAGTATTTTGGTTTTAAATATGTGCTGATATTTTTTGAAGAGAAGAGCATCATTATATCCTGCCTTAAATGCAATCATATTAGGCAGAGCTCTGACTGTTGAGTGCGTGAAAATCTGAAGTGGCATTCGTATTGTGAGGCATTGGCCTCTTTTAACCATTATGAACGTCCTGCCTGAATTTTAGTCCTGCATGATAACGACCACTTTCTCTGAAAGCTTCAGTGTTCTAAGAGAGATTCATCTATCTTGATTTAATATTAGTTCTCTGAGATTTTTACACAATGTATTTTATCATATTCCTCATCCTTTCCCTTACGAGCAACAGAGATTTTTAAGTGAAGGTAAAGATGATGATAGCCAGGTTGACATCTTATGAAAACATTAAACCAGCGAGCCATGTAGTGTTAACAGAATCCTATTTCGTATTTCCTAGTCTCATGTTTACTAATCTCTTGCTTGGCCCTATTATATTGTTGCTTTCTTTATCACTCTTTTGTTGCCAATACTATACTATAGCCTAAGTAAATATTAAGGGAAGGAAATGCATTCTGTCTTTCCTACTGGAGTCCTACATACAATCAAGGTGTCACATCTGTTGGTGGCCATCTGGCTGGCAATCATGAGGTGATGCTAGGCATTCATTGATGGAGACAAGCAGACAATTGATTGTGACATGTGTAAATTCAAGGACTTAAATACACTTATTCAGTTCTTTGTGGGTACCAAGGATAGAAGGTGGTGGAATGATCGTATAATTAATATCAGATTTAAGCCCTGAGTCTCACTATTGTTCCTGTCTAATTTTAAGAACAAATTCTAAATTCTGAAGGAGAAACTATTTGAGAAATGATCTGCTATCTTTATATCCTTAATGTAAGCTTGAAAACCTATGATTATAAAACTCCCTGCTTGGTAGAGACTTAATTTTATTTCATTTCTGTATTATTATTGATTTGACTTGGAAGGAAGGGGTGGACAGGATACATTCTCTAAAGATTCTTTCATTAGCCAAAAGCAGACACATGATAAACACCATGTGAGTTAGTACATGGACTATGACAGATCCGTAAACAAAAGGAGAAACAGAAACATTTTGATGTATTGAAATTTATAGCCTGAAGAGTCAAAATCTTGAGACCTGAAGTAGTGAGTGACAGACTATGAACCTCCATGTAGTGTAGAACACTCTGTCTCTTGTCAATATGGATTTGCTTTGTAAGCCTGCATGGTCACACTGCTGTAGAGAGTTTAGTTGACTCCCCTCCTTAGTAACAAGGTGATAGCCTGAATAAGCTCAGTGAATTCAGACTTCAGGACTATAAAATGTATACCTTATATAATCTAAAATATTTTCAATAATGAATTAGCAAATATTCTTGCAATAATAATAATAATAATAATAATAATAATAATATAACAAAAACAACAGCAAAAGCAACAATAATAATAATATGCAGCACAATCCCCCCCAAAATAAAGGTCTCAATTGTTAAATGAAAATATATAAAGCACAGAAGGAAATAGTCATGTTGGTTTGATTAAAAAAAGATGTTAAATTCAATGGTTCCTTATATTTCCCACTACTTAGTTTAGCAATTTGTTAAAACCTTTTTTTAAAAATTCATTTACTGTTTTTTTTGTTGTTGGTTTAAGTTTCCTGAACTATTTATTCATCTACGCTTTGCGGTTCCAGCTCTGCAGCGCCATCTTCTGGAGATAGTTTATAGTTAATATTGTCTGGCAGATTTGATGCAAATAGGATCCCTGACTATGCTTTGAAAATGGAAGCAATTAAACTGATGCCAAAAGCACTATTTTTTCTCCTCTTTGTTGTTGCTTGACTAAAATTTTCTTATCGTGGCAACTGTATGATTTTTTCAGGCACTCAAAATTGTGTACTAAGATCTGAAATTCTCATTACACACATCGAAGCGAGGAGAGAAAGGAAGAATGAAGCTGTTGAATAGGGAAACGAGACAGCAGTAAAAGATCACAGTACAGCTGGTGTTTGTTGGCAAGGGTTTCTACTTCAAAATTTGCAGCAGTTCAAGTGCCTCCATTATTATTGGTGCTTTTCCGTGATCATGTTCACCAGGAATGGGAAAAAAAGATGCAATAGAATTGAAGTTTGTAAAAACTCAGAGAAATAAACTGTGAAATTCTCCTTAGAGCGCATACATTTAGCTATTTTATCCACCAAGTGTGTTCCTTTAACTGAAACACATATAATATTTGAGCTCTATGTGGAAACACAAAGATAGATTTTTTTTTAATGTTTCTGTCATCAAGTGATGTTGTCAAGACTTACAGTCTAACAGACAGAATGATTTGTCTATCTATCAGAAAAACATGCAATTTTGTAATGTCTGCTCAAACTAATGTCTGCTTTTATTTTGCTTTGTATTGTGGCTATGGAATATAATAAAGAAAAAAATATATGTGGGTGGAAAAGTCTTTGAACTTAGTAGGAGTTTGATCAATATTACTCAATACAATACTAATATAGTTGCAAAATGTTTACTTTAAAATGCCAACTACTGCTGAGAACCTTGACTCTGTGCACAGAAATTATTAAGGAAAGGGAAAAGATAACAAACACATGGAACTGCAAATCCTAACTTGTTGGGATGTGTTAATTTTATCAAACACTTTATGCTGTCTGGAAAGTAAGGCTCAGTTCCTGTATATACCCACGAGCAACACATGACTTTTATATTTCTTTCTGATCATCTGAGAATTGAGAAAATGAGGAAGCCTTGTCTAATAACATGTAGAATCATTGTTATTCAAAATTTCTTCAATCTATATTAACAAAACTTATCTTTGATTCTCTGAGGACTTTAATTTTTCTCACAAAGGCATAAAAATGTTTATACCTTTAAAAGCCATGTCTCTAGGGACTGAATCTATATTTCAGAGATTCTTATTATGTTAATTAAGGAAAAAATAATGACATCATGACTTAACATAATATGCTTTGTGAGGAAAACTTAGGAGGCAATTTCCGTTACATAACAAATTATGTCGGATATGGGGACACACTTTTGCAACAATAGTAAGAGAATATTCAATTTAAGGTCAATGTGGACTAAAAATTAACACACCACACACACACACACACACACACACACACATGAACATACATACACATACACACATATACACACACACATGAGAGAGACAGAGACAGACAGAGACAGATACAGAGACACAGAGAGAGGACAGACACATACAAACACGGTTTGTACCAGTTCATCTGTATATATGCTATGGCTATCATATCAGCTGGGTGTTTTGTGGGTCTCCTAAGAGTGAAGGGAGTGTACCGCTAACTCTTTTCCCTGGTTATAGGACTCTTTTCTCCCTATTGTGATGCCTTCTGCAGCCTCTGAATGAGAACTTTCCTTGTCTTCGATCTTGTTCGGTGGTGTTTAGTTTTTATCATTTGGAAAACAGATCCTTTCTGAAGGGAAATAGAGGAGGAGTGAATACTGGGAAGAAATGAGAATGGAGAGACCCAGAAGGAGAGAAGGGAGAAGGGAGAAGGGAGAAGGGAGAAGGGAGAAGGGAGAAGGAACTGTGATCAGAATTGTATGAGAGAAGAATCTCTTTTCAATAGTTAGAAAAAATCTAAGAAAACTTTTTAATTTTATAGGTATAATAGGTAGGTAATCAGAATTTGATTATGACTATAATAATCGATATTTAAAAATATTTTCTGTTTACCTATTGTTATTCATACCATTTATTATATGTTATGTATCAATTATTTATCTATCTACATATCACCTATCTATGTACCATATATCTAACTGTATTATAACTTGAAGAAAAAAGCATAATCAAATATCCTCCAGACTGTTACTTGAGAAAAAAGAAGGTTGAGATGTTTAGCTTTGATTACTTTTTAAAAAGTAATGTAAAACTGAGCCAACCACAGAAAAATGACATGTTTTTCTATGCCAAAATATTTTTGAAAACAAACAAAACAAGGAAGTAACACACAGGAAAGGATAGGTTCCAACATTGTGTTTCTAATGGGTTCCTACCATATTAGCTGTTTTCCTCAAATGTGAATCATTGGGGAAAAGGAAAACAAGTTGTATGATTTCCTGGCTTGGAAAGAAAGATGCTTCATTACATAATTCTAACAGTGGTTTCTAATTTGGACTCGGAGAACTGAACGGCAAAAATTAAATTTTATATTGCATAGCTCTGGGCATTTACATAACATGTGCATTCAAAACATTAAGAAGCTATATACAACTTACCCATTTGTGAGATCTACTGCTCAAATCTGTCAAAAGTTTATGGTGTCTGTCAAACACAGATTGACTATGATCGACATAAATATAATCAATATCAATATAAACCTTTCCTGAGGTAGGGAACACATGAAATAGCACAGGGCACTGTTAGTATTCCAGCAAAAAATCATACCATTATGTTGTCCTTTATTTTCTTTTTCTGATGCACAAGATTTTGATATTTTTTATCTTTATTAATTTGAGTATTTCTTATTTACATTTCAATTGCTATTCCCTTTCCTGGTTTCTGGGCCAGCATCCCCCTAATCCCTTCCCTCACCTTCTATATTGGTGTTCCCCTCCCCATCCTCCCCCCATTACTGCTCTCCACCCAAAAAATTATATTCACTGTGGGTTCAGTCTTGGCAGGACCAAGGGCTTCCCCTTTCACTGGTGCTCTTACTAGGCTATTCATTGCTACCTATGAGGTTGGAGCCCAAAGTCAGTCCATGTATAGTCTTTGGGTACTGACTTAGTCCCTGGAAGCTCTGGTTAACTTGCATTGTTGTTCATATGGGGTTTCAAGCCCCTTCAAACTCTTCCAGTCCTTTCTCTAATTCCTTCAACGGGGGTCCCGTTCTCAGTTCAGTGGTTTGCTGCTGGCATTCGCCTCTGTATTTGCTGTATTCTGGCTGTGTCTCTCAGGAGCGATCTACATCCGGCTCCTGTCGGTCTGTACTTCTTTGCTTCATCCATCTTGTCTAATTGGGTGGCTGTATATGTATGGGCCACATGTGGGGCAGGCTCTGAATGGGTGTTCCTTCAGTCTCTGTTTTAATCTTTGCCTCTCTCTACCCTGCCAAGGGTATTCTTGTTCCCCTTTTAAAGAAGGAGTGAAGCATTCACATTTTGATCATCCGTCTTGAGTTTCATTTGTTCTAGGCATCTAGGGTAATTCAAGCATTTGGGCTAATAGCCACTTATCAATGAGTGCATACCATGTATGTCTTTCTGTGATTGGGTTAGCTCACTCAGGATGATGTTTTCCAGTTCCAACCATTTGCCTACGAATTTCATAAAGCCGTTGTTTTTGATAGCTGAGTAATATTCCATTGTGTAGATGTACCACATTTTCTGTATCCATTCCTCTGTTGAAGGGCATCTGGGTTCTTTCCAGCTTCTGGCTATTATAAATAAGGCTGCAATGAACATAGTGGAGCACGTGTCTTTTTTATATGTTGGGGCATCTTTTGGGTATATGCCCAAGAGAGGTATAGCTGGATCCTCAGGCAGTTCAATGTCCAATTTTCTGAGGATCCTCCAGACTGATTTCCAGAATGGTTGTACCAGTTTGCAACCCCACCAACAATGGAGGAGTGTTCCTCTTTCTCCGCATCCTCGCCAGCACCTGCTGACCCCTGAGTTTTTGATCTTAGCCATTCTCACTGGTGTGAGGTGAAATCTCAGGGTTGTTTTGATTTGCATTTCCCTTATGACTAAAGATGTTGAACATTTCTTTAGGTGTTTCTCAGCCATTCGGCATTCCTCAGCTGTGAATTCTTTGTTTAGCTCTGAGCCCCATTTTTTAATAGGGTTATTTGTTTCCCTGCGGTCTAACTTCTTGAGTTCTTTGTATATTTTGGATATAAGGCCTCTATCTGTTGTAGGATTGGTAAAGATCTTTTCCCAATCTGTTGGTTGCCGTTTTATCCTAACCACAGTGTCCTTTGCCTTACAGAAGCTTTGCAGTTTTATGAGATCCTATTTGTCGATTCTTGATCTTAGAGCGTAAGCCATTGGTGTTTTGTTCAGGAAATTTTTTCCAGTGCCCATGTGTTCCAGATGCTTCCCTAGTTTTTCTTCTATTAGTTTGAGTGTGTCTGGTTTGATGTGGAGGTCCTTGATCCACTTGGACTTAAGCTTTGTACAGGGTGATAAGCATGGATCGATCTGCATTCTTCTACATGTTGACCTCCAGTTGAACCAGCACCATTTGCTGAAAATGCTATCTTTTTTTCCATTGGATGGTTTTGGCTCCTTTGTCAAAAATCAAGTGACCATAGGTGTGTGGGTTCATTTCTGGGTCTTCAATTCTATTCCTCTGCTCTACTTGTCTGTCTGTGTACCAATACCATGCAGTTTTTATCCCTATTGCTCTATAATACTGCATGAGTTTAGGGATAGTGATTCCCCCTGAAGTCCTTTTATTGTTGAGGATAGTTTTAGCTATCCTGGGTTTTTTCTTATTCCAGATGAATTTGCAAATTGTTCTGTCTAACTCTTTGAAGAATTGGGTTGGTATTTTGATAGGAATTGCATTGAATCTGTAGATTGTTTTTGGTAAAATGGCCATTTTTACTATATTAATCCTGCCAATCCATGAGCATGAGAGATCTTTCCATCTTCTGAGGTCTTTTCAAAGTCTTTCTTCAGAGGCTTGAGGTTCTTTTTTTTTTTTTTTTTTTTTTATTAACTTGAGTATTTCTTATATACATTTCGAGTGTTATTCCCTTTCCCGGTTTCCGGGCAAACATCCCCCTCCCCCCTCCCCTTCCTTATGGGTGTTCCCCTCCCAACCCTCCCCCCATTGCCGCCCTCCCCCCATAGACTAGTTCACTGGGGGTTCAGTCTTAGCAGGACCCAGGGCTTCCCCTTCCACTGGTGCTCTTACTAGGATATTCATTGCTACCTATGGGGTCAGCGTCCAGGGTCAGTCCATGTATAGTCTTTAGGTAGTGGCTTAGTCAACTTGAGTATTTCTTATTTACATTTTGAATGTTATTCCCTTTCCTGATTTCCGGGCAAACATCCCCCTAATTCCTCCCACTCTGCTTCTTTATAGGTGTTCCCCTCCCCACCCTCCCCCCATTGCCGCCCTCCTGCCAACAATCACGTTCACTGGGGGTTCAGTATTACTGGACCAAGGGCTTCCCCTTCTACTGGTGATCTTACTAGGATATTCATTGCTACCTATGAGGTCAGAGTCCAGGGTCAGTCCATGTATAGTCTTTAGGTAGTGGCTTAGTCCCTGGAAGCTATAGTTGTTTGGCATTGTTGTTCACAAGGGGTCTCGAGCCCCTTCAAACTCCTCCAGTTCTTTCTCTGATTCCTTCAACGAGGGTCCTATTCTCATTTCAGTGGTTTGCTGCTGGCATTTGCCTCTGTATTTGCTGTATTCTGGCTGTGTCTCTCAGGAGAGATCTATACCCGGCCCTGGTTGGCCTGCACATCTTTGCTTCATCCATCTTGTCTATTTGGGTGGCTGTATATGTATGGGCCACATGTGGGGCAGGCTCTGAATGGGTGTTCCTTCTGTCTCTGTTTTAATCTTTGCCTCTCTATACCTGCCAAGGGTATTCTTGTTCCGCTTTCAAAGAAGGAGTGAAGCATTCACATTTTGATCATCTGTCTTAAGTTTCATGTGTTCTAGGCATCTAGGGTAATTCAAGCATTTGGGCTAATAGCCACTTATCAATTTGTGCGTGCCATGTGTGTTTTTTCTGTGATTGGGTTACCTTACTCAGAATGATATTTTCCAGTTCCATCCATTTGCCTATGAATTTCATAAAGTTCTTGTTTTTGATAGCTGAGTAATATTCCATTGTGTAGATGTACCACATTTTCTGTATCCATTCCTCTGTTGAAGGGCATCTGGGTTCTTTCCAGCTTCTGGCTATTATAAATAAGGCTGCTATGAACATAATGGACCACGAGTCTTTTTTATATGTTGGGGCAACTTGTGGCTATATGCCCAAGAGAGGTATAGCTGGATCCTCAGGTAGTTCAATGTCCAATTTTCTGAGGAACCTCCAGAATTATTTCCAGAGTGGTTTTACCATTCTGCAATCCCACCAACAATGGAGGAGTGTTCCTCTTTCTCCACATCCTCGCCAGCATCTGCTGTCACCTGAGTTTTTGATCTTAGCCATTCTCACTGGTGTGAGGTGAAATCTCAGGGTTGTTTTGATTTGCATTTCCCTTATGACTAAAGATGTTGGACATTTCTTTAGGTGTTTCTCAGCCATTCGGCATTCCTCAGCTGTGAATTCTTTGTTTAGCTCTGAACCCCATTTCTTAATAGGGTTATTTTCTCCCTGCGGTCTAATTTCTTGAGTTCTTTGTATATTTTTGATATAAGCCCCCTATCTGTTGTAGGATTGGTAAAGATCTTTTCCCAATGTGTTGGTTGCCATTTTGTCCTAACCACAGTGTCCTTTGCCTTACAGAAGCTTTGCAGTTTTATGAGATCCCATTTGTTGATTCTTGATCTTAGAGATTAAGCCATTGGTGTTTTGTTCAGGAAATGTTTCCTTTGCCCATGTGTTCGAGATGCTGCCCTAGTTTTTCTTCTATTAGTTTGAGTGTATCTGGTTTGATGTGGCAGTCCTTGATCCACTTGGACTTAAGCTTTGTACAGGGTGATAAGCATGGATCGATTTGCATTGTTCTACATGTTGACCTCCAGTTGAACCAGCACCATTTGCTAAAAATGCTATCTTTTTCCCATTTGATGGTTTTGGCTCTGTTGTCAAAAATCAGGTGCCCATAGGTGTGTGGGTTCATTTCTGGGTCTTCAATTCTGTTCCATTGGTCTATCTGTCTGTCTCTGTACCAATACCATGCAGTTTTTGTCTCTATTGCTCTGTAATATTGCTTGAGTTCAGGGATAGTCATTCCCCCTGAAGTAATTTTATTGTTGAGAATAGTTTTAGCTATCCTGGGTTTTTTGTTATTCCAGATGAATTTGCAAATTGTTCTGTCTAATCTTTGAAGAATTGGATTTGTATTTTGATGGGGATGGCATCGAATCTGTAGATCCCATTTGGTAAAATGGCCTTTTTTACTATATTAATCCTGCCAATCCATGAGCATTGGAGATATTTTCATCTTCTGAGGTCTTCTTTATTTTCTTTCTTCAGAGTCTTGAAGTTCTTATTGTACAGATCTTTTACTTGCTTATTTAAAGTCACACCGAGGTACTTTATATTGTTTGGGTCAATTATGAAGGGTGTCCTTTCCCTAATTTCTTTCTCGGCTTGTTTCTTTCTTCTGTAGAGGAAGGCTACTGATTTATTTGAGTTAATTTTATACCCAGTCACTTTGCTGAAGTTGTTTATCAGCTGTAGTAGTTCTCTGGTGGAACTTTTAGGATCACTTAAATATATTATCATATCATGCAAATAGTGATATTTTGACTTCTTCTTTACCAATCTGAATCCCCTTGGTTTCCTTTTGTCGTCTGATTGCTCTGGCTAGAACTTTAGAACTACATTGAATAAGTACGGCAGATTGGGCAGCCTTGTTTATTCCCTGATTTTAGTGGGATTGCTTCAAGTTTCTCTCCATTTATTTTAATGTTAGTAACTGGTTTGCTGTATATAGCTTTTACTATTTAGGTATGGGCCTTGAATTCCTATTCTTTCCAGGACTTTTATCATGAAGGGGTGGTGAATTTTGTCAAATGCTTTCTCAGCATCTAATGAAATGATCATGTGGTTTTGTTCTTTCAGTTTGTTTATATAATGGATCATATTGATGGTTTTCCATATATTAAACAATCCTGCATGACTGGAATGAATCCTACTTGATCGTGGTGGATTATTGTTTTGATGTGCTCTTGGATTCAGTTTGCCAGAATTTTATTGAGTATTTTTGCATCGATATTCACAAGGGAAATTGGTCTGAAATCCTCTTTCTTTGTTGGGTCTTTGTGTGGTTTAGGTATAAGAGTAATTGTGGCTTCATAGAAGGAATTCAGTAGTACTCCATCTGTTTCAATTTTGTGGAATAGTTTGGATAATATTGGTATGAGGTCTTCTATGAAGGTCTGATAGAATTCTGCACTAAACCCGTCTGGATCTGTGGTTTTTTTGGTTGGGAGATCTTTAATGACTGCTTCTATGTCCTTAGGAGTTATGGGGTTGTTTAACTGGTTTATCTGTTCCTGATTTAACTTGGTACCTGGTATCTGTCTAGGAAATTGTCCATTTCCTGCAGATTTTCAAGTTTTGTTGAATATAGTCTTTTATAGTAAGATCCGATGGTTTTTTGAATTTCCTCTGAATCTGTAGTTATGTCTCCCTTTTCATTTCTGATTTATAATTTGGAAAAACTCTCTGTGTCCTCTCGTTAGTCTGGCTAAGGGTTGATCTATCTTCTTGATTTTCTCAAAGAACCAACTTTTGGTTCTGATGATTTTTTCTATGGTCCTTTTTATTTCTACTTGGCTGATTTCAGCTCTGAGTTTGATTATTTCCTCTCTTCTACTCCTCCTGTGTGTATTTGCTTCTTTTTGTTCTAGAGCTTTTAGGTGTGCTGTCAAGCTGCTGACATATGCTTTCTCCTGTTTCTTTGTGCAGGCACTCAGCGCTATGAGTTTTCCTCTTAGCACAGCTTTCATTGTGTCCCACAAGTTTGGGTATGTTGTACCTTCATTTTCATTAAATTCTAAGAAGTCTTTAATTTCTTTCTTTATTTCTTCCTTGACCAGGTTATCGTTGAGTAGAGCATTTTTCAACTTCCACGTATATGTGGGCATTCTTCCCTTATTGTTATTGAAGACGAGGTTTAGGCCATGGTGGTCTGATAGCACACATGGGATTATTTCTATCTTTCAGTACCTGTTGAGGCCTGTTTTTTGACCAATTATATATTCAATTTTGGAGAAAGTACTATGAGGAGCTGAGAAGAATGTATATCCTTTTGCTTTAGGATGGAGTGTTCTATAAATATCTGTTAAGTCCATTTGGTTCATGACTTCTCTTAGTCTGTCTAACTCTCTGTTTAATTTCTGTTTACATCATGAGAGTTGGGTGTTGAAATCTCCTATTATTATTGTTTCAGTTGCAATGGGTGTTTTGTGCTTCAGTAAGGTTTCTTTTACTTATGTACTACTCTGAGGTAGTGTCTGTCTTTGTCTCTTTGTTTCTTTTCTGGTCCAATCTATTTGGAGTTCTGTAGGCTTCTTGGATGCCTATGGGTATCTCTTTTTTTAGGTTAGGGAAGTTTCATCTATGATTTTGTTGAAGATATTTACTGGTCCTTTGAGCTGGGAGTCTTCACTCTCTTCTATACCTATTATCGTTAGGTTTGATCTTCTCATTGAGTCCTGGATTTCCTGTATGTTTTGGACCAGTAGCTTTTTCTGCTTTACATTATTTTTGACAGTTGAGTCGATGATTTCTATGTAATCTTCTACTCCTGAGATTCTCTCTTCTATCTCTTGTATTCTGTTGGTGATACCTGTTTATTTATGTTTTCCTGTGTTTCTCTAAGGGAGTTCTTCATGTCTTTCTTGAAGTCCTCCAGCATCATGATCAAATATGATTTTGGAACTAGATCTTGCTTTTCTGGTGTGTTTGGATATTCTGTGTTTGCTTTGGTGGGAGAATTGGGATCCAATGATGCCATATGGTCTTGGTTTCTGTTGCTTGGGTTCCTGCGCTTACCTCTCACCATCAGATTATCTCTAGTGTTACTTTGTTCTGCTATCTCTGACAGTGTCAGTAGTGATGTAGACATGTTTTCCTCTTTTCTTTCAGCCAGTTATGGGGGCAGCGTGTTCTGCTTTCGGGCATGTAGTTTTTCCTATGTACAGTTCTTCAGCTGTTCCTGTGGGCCTGTGTCTTGAGTTCACCAGTTAGGTCGCTTGCAGCAGAAAAGTTGGTCTTACCTGTGGTCCCAAGGCTCAAGTTTGCTTGTGAGGCGTTGCTTATGAGCTCTCCACAGCGGCAGCAACCAGGAAGATCTGAGCTGCCCTTTCTGGGAGCTTTCGTGCACCAGCGTTCCAGATGGCGTTTGGTGTTTTCCTCTGGAGCCAGAGAGTGGGCCGAGTGTAGACTCTTCTGGTTTCCCAGGGGTGTCTGCCTCTCTGAAGGTTTAGCTCTCCCTCCCACGGGATTTTGTGCAGAGAACTGTTTATCTGGTCAGTCCCTTCAGGTTCCGGCGGTGTCTCCAAGGCTTGACGTTCTTATTGTATAGATCTTTTACTTGCTTGGTTAAAGTCTCACCAAGGTATTTTATATTATATGGGACTATTATGAAGGATGTGATTTCCCTAATTTCTTTCTCAGCTTGTTTCTCTCTTGTGTAGAGGAAGGCTACTGATTTATTTGAGTTAATTTTATACTCAGCCACTTTGCTGAAATTGTTTATCAGCTTTAGTAGTTCTCTGGTGGACCTTTTGGGGTCAGTTAAATATACTATCATATCATCTGCAAATAGTTATATTTTGCCTTCTTCTTTTCCAATATGTGTCTCCTTGATCTCCTCTTGTTGCCTGATTGCTCTGGCTAGAACTTCAAGAACTACATTGAATAAGTAGGGACAGAGTGGACAGCCTTGTTTAGTCCCTGATTTTAGTGGGATTGCTTCAAGTTTCTCTCCATTTAATTTAATGTTAGCAACTGGTTTGCTATATATGGCTTTTACTATGTTTAGGTATGGGCCTTGAATTCCTATTCTTTCCAGGACTTTTATCATGAAGGGGTGTTGAATTTTGTCAAATGCTTTCTCAGCATCTAATGAAATGATCATGTGGTTTTGTTCTTTCAGTTTGTTTATATAATGGATTACGTTGATGGTTTCTCATACAGTAAACCATCCCTGTATCCCTGGATGAAGCTTTCTTGATCATGCTGGATGATTGTTTTGATGTGCTCTTGGATTCGGTTTGCCAGAATTCTATTGATTATTTTTTCGTCGATATTCATAAGGGAAATTGGTCTGAAGTTCTCTTTCTTTGTTGGGTCTTTGTGTGGTTTAGGTATAAGAGTAATTGTGCTTCATAGAAGGAAAAAAATCATACCATTTTCTTAATTATGTTTCATAATGCAAGTAACTGTGAGCTATTCCATATGACAGGAACAACCGTTAAATATGTAGTTATTATATGTTCATAAAATAAGAATTTTTACTAATGCTAGACTTTATAGGAACCAAAGTAGATTTATCTATTTATACAGATGAGTTTCAAAGAACAATTGGAATTTTGATAAGCCAAAAAAATTGGTAAACTGTAGGAATTACAATGTTAAGCGAAAAATGTTCCTCTCTGGATTCATCGAAACCAATTGACTTTAAGACCATGAGATATATCAGAGACTGAAAAAAAAAAAGGAAAAGAAAAAAAGGCTTACCATTTTCAAATATGTGGCAATAACACTCTAAAAAGTTCAAAAGGTTTAATACTTTACATTAATACACTTTAAATAGTATTTGCGGACAGAACAAATTGTACAACAATATATGAATTATATAGAATTTAATGAAAAGTTTAAGAATACTATAAATTATAAATTGACTTCATAAATTTAAACATACATATAGAATATATATTCATGGAAGTATTAGATGTTGTATTAAGATTGATTAACTGAAATTTTGAAATTCTCAAAGATATTGTGTATTTAGTAATTCATATTTGATGTCATCAAGTATTTTAAACTGATCTATAGATTTGACCTCAAAATAATAAATTTCTAGATATTCAATATTATATACAGTTTATTACAATTTTTAGAAATGTAAAATACAGTAATGTTTGGATACTTAGAAAGAAAACTTACATCTGATCACCTAGGATCTTGAGACTTTCTTGCTTTACACCTTAAAGAACTCTTCTCAGTCATGTCTTGATTGAATTAGTGAAGATTTATTTTTCCTTATTGAAATACTGTGAAATTAGAGGATCTTTCTCTACTGTATAGCAATTTTAACTATAGTAAAAGTTTAGTATATCTATAAAAACATACAATACCAATTCATCTTCGGTGGGCATAGGTGGAAAATATTCAACTTTTAAAAGAAAATGTACATAGCATTGTATAGGTTTATACAACAGAAAATATTATTATCATATCTTAGCATAGATACTAGTATTTATAAGCCCAAATATGTAAATAAGCACATTAATCATATAATTTAGAGAACAAATAATTTGTGTATACTCAAACATACACACACACACACACACACACACACACACACACACACACACACAAACATTTTGTACAAAGATAATTCTGAGCACAAAAGCCAAACAAAATATTTTCTGAGTCTACTCATTTAAACTTTTAACCTAACCCTACTGAAGTAAGTTTTGCAAATCATTATAGAGGATGTCTTTGATGAATGGAGAACAGAGATGTTAGACAATTAAAGTAATCATGACCAGGTCTATTGGGCTACTAGTACCCTCTGTCTAAGCCACATTGTTATAGTTTATATTTGTTTCATATTAATACATCAAGTTCTATAATTATTAATGAGCTTTTAGGATATAATACTAATTCAAGACATGTTAAAAATATCAGTCTAACATCAATAAAGGAAAAATCTAAAGTAAAGGGTATAAATACAACTTGCACTAAAGCAGCAAGAGCACTAAGATTAAGGGTTTTTATCAATTAGGTAAAATAACATTTATGGTACTATAGGGTAAGCAGTGAAGCATTAAAATCTTATCCAAGTTAGGTCAAAGACTAGTGATATAAATCAGTAATGCAACACATAAAAAATAAAAAAAAACATTTGATTACTCTCAAATACTCTAAACAATCACTATATGAAAGCAATAGCAATATTTGTTATAGATAACAAATAACTGAATTAGTCAAAGAATTTAGAAAATGTGGAAGCGTATTAAAATAAGAACATTGGAACGAAATATTGCACAGGCATTTGGCATTATGGCAGTTAGGTTCATGAGAAATATAGAAATATTGTATTACAATTTAATAGCACAACCAAGCAGCTAAGAAACCTAGGAGGACAAGTAAATTTAATTCTCTGAGTAACCAAAAGTTATCAGTTAAATGGGGGGACACATAGGAAATACATGTAGACAGTGAATATATATTAAAAGGTTATTTTAATCAGTAAGAGCATAAGAAAACTTGATTTTAAATATGTCTGGTGCCATACTATAAGTGTCAACATCATATTTTCCAATATGAAAGTGGCGATATGGTACAAGAACCAAATTGAGAGACTTACTCTCCTTCTTCATCAAGCTTTCAAAATACAGTTCCATGAATGAGATAAATGTTCACACATAACCTTTCTAAACAGGGTAGAATTTGCATTCATCATTCTATTGTTTTATTTCTGGGGTTCTTGTTCTTATTTACTTTTTTTTTTTTTTTTTTTTTGTAAATCTCATATATAGAGAGAGTACATCCTGGTCATAGATCCCCTTCATTGTCCCTCAAGCTGTCCCTTCCCTCTTAACATCTTTCTCATCTCCCTTCAAATTTCCTTTTTTTAAAAAATGACCCATTAGGCCGCTGCAGAGAGCCCGTGGGCAGCACCCCACGAGCGAACTTGAGCCCCGGGACCACAGGTAAGACCAACTTTTCTGCTGCAAGAAAGCTGCCTGGTGAGCTTGGGACACAGGGAAGCAGAATTCCTCTAGGACCAGGCACGTTCTGTGTTTACCGGAAGTCCCACACCCGCGGATCCCGGCCCGCAGCAGCTCTCTGCCCCCAGACCCGGTGAGAGAGAGACCCAACCGCCTGGTCAGGTGGGCACTCCTGAGGCTGCAGAGCGGAAGAGACCACCAACACTGCTCACCCCTGCCCACATCCCTGGCCCAAGAGGAAACTGTATAAGGCCTCTAGGCTCCCGTGGGGGAGGGCCCAGGAGCCGCAGGACCCCTGCCTGAGACACCACCAGAACCTGAAGGAAACAGACAGGATAAACAGTTCTCTGCAACCAAATCCCGTGGGAGGGAGAGCTGAACCTTCAGAGAGGCAGACAAGCCTGGGAAACCAGAAGAGACTGCTCTCTGCACACACATCTCGGACGCCAGAGGAAAAAGCCAAAGACCATCTGGAACCCTGGTGCACTGAAGCTCCCGGAAACGGCGGCACAAGTCTTCCTGGTTGCTGCCGCTGCAGAGAGCCCTTGAGCAGCACCCCACGAGCAAACTTGAGCCTCGGGACCACAGGTAAGACCAAATTTTCTGCTGCAAGAAAGCTGCCTGGTGAACTCAAGACACAGGCCCACAGGAACAGCTGAAGACCTGTAGAGAGGAAAAACCACACGCCAGAAAGCAGAACACTCTGTCCCCATAACTGACTGAAAGAGAGGAAAACAGGTCTACAGCACTCCTGACACACAAGCTTATAGGACAGTCTAGCCACTGTCAGAAATATGAGAACAAAGTAACACTAGAGATTATCTGATGGCGAGAGGCAAGCGCAGGAACCCAAGCAACAGAAACCAAGACTACATGGCATCATCGGAGCCCAATTCTCCCATCAAAACAAACATGGAATATCCAAACACACCAGAAAAGCAAGATCTAGTTTCAAAATCATTTTTGATCATGATGCTGGAGGACTTCAAGAAAGACGTGAAGAACTCCCTTAGAGAACAAGTAGAAGCCTACAGAGAGGAATCGCAAAAATGCCTGAAAGAATCACAAAAATCCCTGAAAGAATTCCAGGAAAACATAAATAAACAAGTAGAAGCCCATAGAGAGGAGACACAAAAATCCCTGAAAGAATTCCAGGAAAACATAAATAAACAAGTAGAAGCCCATAGAGAGGAGACACAAAAATCCCTGAAAGAATTCCAGGAAAACACAATCAAACAGTTGAAGGAATTAAAAATGGAAATAGAAGCAATCAAGAAAGAACACATGGAAAGAACCCTGGGTATACAAAACCAAAAGAAGAGACAAGGAGCTGTAGATACAAGCTTCACCAACAGAATACAAGAGATGGAAGAGAGAATCTCAGGAGCAGAGATTCCATAGAAATCATTGACACAAATGTCAAAGATAATGTAAAGCGGAAAAAGCTAATGGTCCAAAACATACAGGAAATCCAAGACTCAATGAGAAGATCAAACCTAAGGATAATAGGTATAGAAGAGAGTGAAGACTCTCAGCTCAAAGGACCAGTAAATATCTTCAAAAAAATCATAGAAGAAAACTACCCTAACCTAAAAAAAGAGATACCCATAGGCATACAAGAAGCCTACAGAACTCCAAATAGATTGGACCAGAAAAGAAACACCTCCCGTCACGTAATTGTCAAGACACCAAACGCACAAAATAAAGAAAGAATATTAAAAGCAGTAAGGGAAAAAGGTCAAGTAACATATAAAGGCAGACCTATCAGAATCACACCAGACTTCTCGCCAGAAACTATGAAGGCCAGAAGATCCTGGACTGATGTCATACAAACCCTAAGAGAACACAAATGCCAGCCCAGGTTACTGTATCCTGCAAAATTCTCAATTAACAAACATGGAGAAACCAAGATATTCCATGACAAAACCAAATTTACACAATATCTTTCTACAAATCCAGCGATACAAAGGATAATAAATGGTAAAGCCCAACAAAAGGAGGCAAGCTATACCCTAGAAGAAGCAAGAAACTAATCGTCTTGGCAACAAAACAAAGAGAATGTAAGCACACAAACATAAACTCACATCCAAATATGAATATAACAGGAAGCAATAATCACTATTCCTTAATATCTCTCAACATCAATGGCCTCAACTCCCCAATAAAAAGAAATAGATTAACAAACTGGATACGCAACGAGGACCCTGCATTCTGCTGCCTACAGGAAACACACCTCAGAGACAAAGACAGACACTACCTCAGAGTGAAAGGCTGGAAAACAACTTTCCAAGCAAATGGTCAGAAGAAGCAAGCTGGAGTAGCCATTCTAATATCAAATAAAATCAATTTCCAACTAAAAGTCATCAAAAAAGATAAGGAAGGACACTTCATATTCATCAAAGGAAAAATCCACCAAGATGAACTCTCAATCCTAAATATCTATGTCCCAAATACAAGGGCACCTACATACGTAAAAGAAACCTTACTAAAGCTCAAAACACACATTGCACCTCACACAATAATAGTGGGAGATTTCAACACCCCACTCTCATCAATGGACAGATCATGGAAACAGAAATTAAACAGTGATGTCGACAGACTAAGAGAAGTCATGAGCCAAATGGACTTAACGGATATTTATAGAACATTCTATCCTAAAGCAAAAGGATATACCTTCTTCTCAGCTCTTCATGGTACTTTTTCCAAAATTGACCATATAATTGGTCAAAAAACGGGCCTCAACAGGTACAGAAAGATAGAAATAATCCCATGCGTGCTATCGGACCACCACGGCCTAAAACTGGTCTTCAATAACAATAAGGGAAGAATGCCCACATATACGTGGAAATTGAACAGTGCTCTACTCAATGATAACCTGGTCAAGGAAGAAATAAAGAAAAAAATTAAAAACTTTTTAGAATTTAATGAAAATGAAGATACAACATACCCAAACTTATGGGACACAATGAAAGCTGTGCTAAGAGGAAAACTCATAGCGCTGAGTGCCTGCAGAAAGAAACAGGAGAGAGCATATGTCAGCAGCTTGACAGTACACCTAAAAGCTCTAGAACAAAAAGAAGCAAATACACCCAGGAGTCGTAGAAGGCAGAAAATAATCAAACTCAGAGGTGAAATCAACCGAGTAGAAACAAAAAGGACCATAGAAAGAATAAACAGAACCAAAAGTTGGATCTTTGAGAAAATCAACAAGATAGATAAACCCTTAGCCAGACTAATGAGAGGACACAGAGAGTGCATCCAAATTAACAAAATCAGAAATGAAAAGGGAGACATAACAACATATTCAGAGGAAATTCAAAAAATCATCAGATCTTACTATAAAAACCTATATTCAACAAAACTTGAAAATCTTCAGGAAATGGACACTTTCCTAGACTGATACCAGGTATCGAAGTTAAATCAGGAACAGATAAACCAGTTAAACAACCCCATAACTCCTAAGGAAATAGAAGCAGTCATTAAAGGTCTCCCAACCAAAAAGAGCCCAGGTCCAGACGGGTTTAGTGCAGAATTCTATCAAACCTTCATAGAAGACCTCATACCAATATTATCCAAACTATTCCACAAAATTGAAACAGATGGAGCACTACCGAATTCCTTCTACGAAGCCACAATTACTCTTATACCTAAACCACACAAAGACACAACAAAGAAAGAGAACTTCAGACCAATTTCCCTTATGAATATCGACACAAAAATACTCAATAAAATTCTGGCAAACCGAATCCAAGAGCACATCTAAACAATCATCCACCATGATCAAGTAGGCTTCATCCCAGGCATGCAGGGATGGTTTAATATAAGGAAAACCATCAACGTGATCCATTATATAAACAAACTGAAAGAACAGAACCACATGATCATTTCATTAGATGCTGAGAAAGCATTTGACAAAATTCAACACCCCTTCATGATAAAAGTCCTGGAAAGAATAGGAATTCAAGGCCTATACCTAAACATAGTAAAAGCCATATACAGCAAACCAGTTGCTAACATTAAACTAAATGGAGAGAAACTTGAAGCAATCCCACTAAAATCAGGGACTAGACAAGGCTGCCCACTCTCTCCCTACTTATTCAATATAGTTCTTGAAGTTCTAGCCAGAGCAATCAGACAACAAAAGGAGATCAAGGGGATACAGATAGGAAAAGAAGAAGTCAAAATATCACTATTTGCAGATGACATGATAGTATATTTAAGTGATCCCAAAAGTTCCACCATAGAATTACTAAAGCTGATAAACAACTTCAGCAAAGTGGCTGGGTATAAAATTAACTCAAATAAATCAGTTGCCTTCCTCTATACAAAAGAGAAACAAGCCGAGAAAGAAATTAGAGAAATGACACCCTTCATAATAGACCCAAATAATATAAAGTACCTCGGTGTGACTTTAACCAAGCAAGTAAAAGATCTGTACAATAAGAACTTCAAGACACTGAGGAAGAAATTGAAGAAGACCTCAGAAGATGGAAAGATTTCCCATGCTCATGGATTGGCAGGATTAATATAGTAAAAATGGCCATTTTACCAAAAGCAATCTACAGATTCAATTCAATCCCCATCAAAATACCAATCCAATTCTTCAAAGAGTTAGACAGAACAATTTGCAAATTCATCTGGAATAACAAAAAACCCAGGATAGCTAAAGCTATCCTCAACAATAAAAGGACTTCAGGGGGAATCACTATCCCTGAACTCAAGCAGTATTACAGAGCAATAGTGATAAAAACTGCATGGTATTGGTACAGAGACAGACAGATAGACCAATGGAATAGAATTGAAGACCCAGAAATGAACCCACACACCTATGGTCACTTGATTTTTGACAAAGGAGCCAAAACCATCCAATGGAAAAAAGATAGCATTTTCAGCAAATGGTGCTGGTTCAACTGGAGGGCAACATATAAAAGAATGCAGATCGATCCATCCTTATCACCCTGTACAAAGCTTAAGTCCAAGTGGATCAAGGTCCTCCACATCAAACCAGACACACTCAAACTAATAGAAGAAAAACTAGGGAAGCATCTGGAACACATGGGCACTGGAAAAAATTTCCTGAACAAAACACCAATGGCTTACGCTCTAAGATCAAGAATCGACAAATGGGATCTCATAAAACTGCAAAGCTTCTGTAAGGCAAAGGACACGGTGGTTAGGACAAAACGGCAACCAACAGATTGGGAAAAGATCTTTACCAATCCTACAACAGATAGAGGCCTTATATCCAAAATATACAAAGAACTCAAGAAGTTGGACCGCAGGGAAACAAATAACCCTATTAAAAAATGGGGTTCAGAGCTAAACAAAGATTTCACAGCTGAGGAATGCCGAATGGCTGAGAAACACCTAAAGAAATATTCAACATCTTTAGTCATGAGGGAAATGCAAATCAAAACAACCCTGAGATTTCACATCACACCAGTGAGAATGGCTAAGATCAAAAACTCAGGTGACAGCAGATGCTGGCGAGGATGTAGAGAAAGAGGAACACTCCTCCATTGTTGGTGGGATTGCAGACTGGTAAAACCATTCTGGAAATCAGTCTGGAGGTTCCTCAGAAAATTGGACATTGAACTGCCTGAGGATCCAGCTATACCTCTCTTGGGCATATACCCAAAAGATGCCTCAACATATAAAAAAGACACGTGCTCCACTATGTTCATCGCAGCCTTATTTATAATAGCCAGAAAATGGAAAGAACCCAGATGCACTTCAACAGAGGAATGGATACAGAAAATGTGGTACATCTACACAATGGAATATTACTCAGCTATCAAAAACAACGAGTTTATGAAATTCGTAGGTAAATGGTTGGAACTGGAAAATATCATCCTGAGTGAGCTAACCCAATCACAGAAAGACATACATGGTATGCACTCATTGATAAGTGGCTATTAGCCCAAATGCTTGAATTACCCTAGATCCCTAGAATAAACGAAACTCAAAACGGATGATCAAAATGTGAATGCTTCACTCCTTCTTTAAATGAGGAAAAAGAATACCCTTGGCAGGGAAGGGAGAGGCAAAGATTAAAAGAGAGACTGAAGGAACACCCATTCGGAGCCTGCCCCACATGTGGTCCATACATATACAGCCACCCAATTAGACAAGATGGACGAAGCAAAGAAGTGCAGACCGACAGGAGCCAGATGTAGATCGCTCCTGAGAGACACAGCCAGAATACAGCAAATACAGAGGCGAATGCCAGCAGCAAACCACTGAACTGAGAATAGGACCCCCGTTGAAGGAATCAGAGAAAGAACTGGAAGAGCTTGAAGGGACTCGAGACCCCATATGTACAACAATGCCAAGCAACCAGAGCTTCCAGGGACTAAGCCACTACCTAAAGACTGTACATGGACTGACCCTGGACTCTGACCTCATAGGTAGCAATGAATATCCTAGTAAGAGCACCAGTGGAAGGGGAAGCCCTGGGTCCTGCTAAGACTGAACCCCCAGTGAACTTGTCTATGGGGGGAGGGTGGCAATGGGGGGAGGGTTGGGAGGGGAACACCCATAAGGAAGGGGAGGGGGGAGGGGGATGTTTGCCCGGAAACCGGGAAAGGGAATAACACTTGAAATGTATATAAGAAATACTCAAGTTAAAGAAAAAATAAATAAATAAAAAAATGACCCATTAATTATAATTATACTTCAAATATGTGCATATATGTGTGTACTCATCTACCAGGACATGAGCAATTTATCTCATCAAACTTGTTACTTCACTCGCAGCACCACCAGCAACGGAAAATATCTTTTCCTCTTTTCGTAGTCCTCAAAATTTAATAACTCCTCACTTGGGAGAAAGGTAGCAGGTGCTGGCCTTTCATTGTTAGAATTCATCTACCTTCATCTTCTGGCTGTAGACTATATATACACATATAATTGAAAAAGATAAAACTGAGAATCTAGCATAGTTAGTACATTAAAGAGGTTCAGTGTGTCCAAAGTTTATGGTGATAACCAGGACACCATCTTATAATAAGTTCCACTAGAAATCGGATCAACTTTCTGATCCTAAGTAAAACAAAATGCTATATTGTTTCAGAAAAGGTATTTTTAAAACATACTGAAAATAAAATTCACTTATACTCTAAAGACTTTAGATCTATAACTTACTGAGACAACTCAATAAATATCAAGAAAATATTGCACAAATCATGGGATCTAGACTTATGCAATGTTATATGACCAGCAGGGCCATTCTCCCATTGAACGAATCTCACTCATGCTCAGAGGTATGGAGGAAGTCTCTCTAGCACATCAGGCAGTTAAGTGATGAAACAAATTTTGAAAGCTAAACCCCTTCCTGCAATGTGGAAACATTTTTTTTTATTTTCCTTTGTTAGTTTCTATTTTTTCACATGATCAAATTCATCGGGTTTACTATCATATTAAATCCATATAATGTTTAATAAAGTGAACAAGTTAATATATTCTTCACCTTCAACAAAGATTATTTTAAGACAGCTCAAAAATGTTCTCAGGCCATTTTTATATAATTTTGAATAATGACAATTATTTTTGTAACATTATATTTAAAATAACCATAGTTATTTATGATTCATTCTGAAGCAACTGTGACCATCCTTTACCCTGATCAAACACTTTTCAGTGTTTCTTCCTGGAAGCTATTGAAAATAAATTTTGTAGACCATTATAGTACATGAATATTTGCATGAGCAAAAGAATATGAGCTATTGACATTGCTAAATTTAAATAAGAGAATGGAACAAGGAATTGTATATATTATAAATATTAACACATAATCAATTTCAAATATTTTCCAAGAGGTATGTCAATGTCTATTCCCCATACCTTAAATAGTACTCCATATTTTACAAACTAGTTTAAAAAACCTACTTTGTGAGGTAGAGAGGTGGTTCAATAATTAAGAGCACTTGTTGCTTTTGTAAAGAATTTAGGTTATGTTTCTGCCGATCACAATGTGTCTTACAATTATATGTAACCCCAGTTCCAAAGGATCAGATGACCCTCTTCTGTCTAAGTTTCTGCATACATATGATGCAGAAACGGAAATGCTGGCAAAATGCTCAAACATGTAAAATTAGATATAAATAAACCTTTAAGATACAATTAAATTTATATTAAAATATACTGCTGGAAACATTGATGACTTAAGTATTTCAATTATACTAAACTATATAAAATTGCAAAATGTATTTTGGCCTGGTAATTTGTTGATCAACAGATCATATAATTCATGCATATATTTTTGATTTGTAAATGTATAAAGTCTACATTTTCTGTTGCTTAATACAACACAGTTCTACTTTCTTAATATTCATATAGCAGAAATAATACTAAGATTTAAGATGCATAGCACAATATCCTGGTTTTACATTAACTAATTCTTCTTTTTTTCTTGCTAAGCCATGGTGTTGCTATGAGAATCACATTTATTAGCCTGTACCTTGTTAATTAAGGAACCATATAGATTCATGTGACTAATTTTATTGTTAGAGCCTCTATTTTCCTGTGTCAGTATGGGTGCCATAAGAAATCTGCCTCTGAAATAACTGCTGATCACTGGATTGGTTCATAGAAAGTAAAGGGACCGTTTCACAATGAAAAACTGGCCGATTCCATTGAATTTGCAGCATTCCTATTTTATTATACGTGAATAGCACACGTATTTGGTAACCTTAAGGTATCAACATTGTCTGAAATTGTCATCTTTCATTTATTATATTTTTAATATAGGATGTGACGAATGCCAGAGTAAAAGCAAGAACACTGATTTTCTTCTGTATTTAAAATGGTTAAATTTTAAATATGTACATATTGCCTATCAAAATGAAAAGTGTTTAAGATATGCTCTTGCATCATAAATACTCCATCACTTGGCAATAACGGTGTGCATGTGGAGCAATTGCTTTTTACACCCAGCAGAGAACTTTACAGGATTTTCGTGTGTATGGAATGCTTTTGTGGCTTAAAAGAGTCCAGGTGAATGAGCTGAAGTATATTTCTCAGAAATAAAACTCACTATGAACATTCTGAAAGGGATCTTCATCTCCTTTTGTCAAGCATTTATTTAAATTTTCTATTCTTTGCTCATTCTCTCAAACATAGATTCCTGATTTTAACAAATGTTAAGTAAGTGAAGCCATTTTTTTCCTAAAAAAATTATTTTTGACAAAGGACCAACTGCTTATTTGATTTGTTGTTTAAAAAATTCAAATGAGTTTTTGGATTGAGACAGTTGAAGGAAAAGATGTAGCAAACAAGATGCCCTCGGTTTAGATGGAGGATCGGCCTGGATTTGCCACCAGTGGATTTAATTTTGAATGGCTTACAAATTAGGATGCTAGTTGCTGTGCCCAGCTTTGTGTTACCTGTTGACTCTAACCTAAGATTGTGTGGTGTTTTCCTTCACATGACAACTCAGCTGGGTTCCAGATAGAAAGGTACAGTGGCAGGGCACCCCAGGGAGCCACAGAATTTGGATGCAGGAATCCACTAGAAGTTTAAGCTTCTTAGCCTTTTGGAGGTTGGCTAGCTAGTTAGAGTTGGATCATGTCTGCTCTGAATCAGAGAGCTGAAGAATGGAGTTTGCCTACTTCTTAGGGCACATAGTGAGTGAACTCTGAATTTATAAACTTGGGATTATTTGCGTTTAGGATAGATTTATATACAATTTTATTCATATTACGTGGGGAATTTCTACTGCGGTTTAGAACTAGGAGAGAGAAAACTAGTCACTGATTCCAAGCAGAGAGCACTGATAATTTGCCTGCTATGAAAAGATATTAATAAAAATCTGTGGCTGTGGTTCCTAGTAGAGAGCATTATAGATAGATGGTATATTAAGTCTATAGGAAACTCATATTCTTTGAATGTGTGCTCCACAGGAATTTTGGGTTTATTTCCTGACATGACAGAATAGTAAAAGGCTAAGAATAGGCTCATACAGTATTATAGTTTACTTCATTTGTTTTGGACTGTTTTAATTTTCAAAACGGCTGTGATTTTGAGTTTTGTAGTTATATAATTCCTTTGGGTCAGAGGTCAAACTAAAAGTTTTTTCTGATTACTGGCTCAAGGGCATGCTATTTTGGGAAAAAGGTTTGTCTTTTCATTTTCAGAAAAGGAAATTAGTGTCTATAAACCTTCCAGAGTTAAATAGATCAGATTAGTGTCTATAAACCTTCCAGAGTTAAATAGATTCCCTTATCAGATAAATGAAGGGAAACCCCTAGAAGAACTAGATTCAAGAAAATAAAACAAAAAAGAAGAGCAGAGTTTAATCCTAACCATTCTGTACACCCTACACAGACAGAAACAATCCATACAGATATCTTGATTTTGTTTTGAGATCTGTATACTGCAGAATGTACAGCTTGGGTGAGATCCATCATCAGACATGCTGAACTGAGTTGATTGAACTCCCGATCTCAGGGACTTTCAGGCTGATCCAGTCAGGACAGACATCAGACACTACAACAATCATTACTCTGACCTTCTTAAAGTCAAACAACACCTCCATTTTCCCTATCTTCCCCCTCAAAGATATCTCGATATGTACAGCTGGAAGTAGTTATGAAGAGTCATTGCCTGGATCACTGGACTTGGAGGGACTGGAGGTGGTGATTCTAAGGATGTCTTTCTGGGGAATTTAGAAATGGTCATAATTTAACAGGGAGCAATTAACTAGAATTAATTGTGGAGCCATAATCTCATTTGGTAGAAATTCTTGTAATTGTTACTATGTTGAAATAATTTTTCACATTGGTACGGAATTTGCTTTGATACAGAATTAGGGTTTTCATTGGCATAAATTTCCTGTATTGTTACAAAAAAAATTAAAGTTCAAGGCTTGGATACAGTCCTTCTATAAATGCCATTGCAAACTGATCTGAGATGATTAAGAAAGTGAGTTAAGTGCCAGATAGCAAATTCTTGGCACTGAGTTATTTACTAAGGTGTTTCAAGATATTTTATCAGAAATAGCTGAGAGTACTTAATGGACTATAGACTAGATTTCCTTTTTTTTCCATCATTATAAACTTTAGTATTTCTTATTTACATTTCAATTGTTATTCCCCTTCCAGGTTTCCAGGCCAACATCCCTCTAACCCCTTCCCCTCCCCTTCTCTACTGGTCTTCCCCTCCCCATCTTCCCCCCATTACCAACTTCCCCCCAACAATCACATTCACTGGGGGTTCAGTCTTGGCAGGACCAAGGCCTTCCCCTTCCACTGGTGCACTTACTAGGCTATTCATTGCTACCTATACAGTTGGAGTACAAGGAGAGTCAATGAATAGCCTTTGGGTACTGGCTTAGTCCCTAGAAGCTCTGGTTGGTTGGCATTGTTGTTCATATGAGGTTTCAAGCCCCTTCAAGCTCTTTCAGTCCTTTCTAATATACCTTCAACCGGTGTCCCGTTCTCAGTTCAGTGGTTTGCTGCAAGCATTTGCCTATTTATTTGTTGTATTCTGACTGGGTATCTCAGGAGAGATCTACATCTGCTTCCTGTCGGCATGCACTTCTTTGCTTCATCCATCTTATCTAATTGGGTGACTGTATATGTATGGGCCATATGTGGGGCAGGCTCTGAATGGGTGTTCCTTCTGCCTCAGTTTTAACTTTGCCTCCCTGTTCCCTGCCGAGAGTATTCTTGTTCCCTTTTAAAGAAGGAGTGAAGCATTTGCATTTTGGTCATCCTTCTTGAGTTTCATGTGTTCTGTGCATCTAGGGTAATTCAAGCATTTGGGCTAATATCCACTTCTCAATGAGTGCATACCATGTGTGTTATCCTGTGATTGGGTTACCTCACTCAGGATGATATTTCCACTTCCATCCATTTGTCTATGAATTTCATAAAGTCACTGTTTTTGATAGGTGAGTAATACTCCACTTTGTAAATGTAGAATATTTTCTGTATCCATTCCTCTATTGAAGGGCATCTGGGTTCTTTCCAGCTTCTGGCTATTATAAATAAGGCTGCTATGAACATAGTGGAACACTAGTCTTTGTTATATGTTGGGGCATCTTTTGGGTATATACCCAAGAGAGGTATAGCTGGGTCCTCAAGTAGTTCAATGTCCAATTTTCTGAGGAACCTCCAGACTGATTTCCAGAATGGTTGTACCAGTCTGCAATCCCACCAACAATAAAGGAGTGTTCCTCTTTCTACACATCATCACAAACATTTGCTGTCACCTGAGTTTTTGATCTTAGCCATTCTAATTGGTGTGAGGTGAAACCTCAGGTTTGTTTTAATTTGCATTTCCCTTATGACTAAAGATGTTGAACCTTTCTTTAGGTGTTTCTCAGCCATTCAGCATTCCTCAGCTGTGAATTCTTTGTTTAGCTCTGAACCCGTCTTTTAAAAGGGTTATGTGTCTTGCTGCAATCTAACTTCTTGAGTTCTTTGTATATTTTGGATATAAGCCCTCTATCAGTTGTAGGATTGGTAAAGATCTTTTCCCAATCCGTTGGCTGTCGTTTTGTCCTAACAACAGTGTCCTTTACCATAGAGAAGCTTGCAGTTTTATTAGATCCCATTTGTCGATTCTTGATCTTAGAACATAAGCCATTGGTGTTTTGTTCAGGAAATTTTCTCCAGTGTCCATGTGTTCGAGATGCTTCCCCACTTTTTCTTCTATTAGTTTGAGTGTATCTGGTTTGATGTGGAGGTCCTTGATCCACTTGGACTTAAGGTTTGTACAGGGTAATAAGAATGGTTCAATCTGCATTCTTCTACATGCTGACCTCCAGTTGAACCAGCACCATTTGCTGAATATGCTATCTTTTTTCAATTGGATGGTTTTGGCTCCTTTGTCAAAAATCAAGTGACCATACGTGGGTGGGTTCATTTCTGGGTCTTCAATTCTTCCCCACTGGTCTATCTGTCTGTCTCCGTACCAATACCATGCAGTTTTTTATCACTATTGGTCTGTAATACTGCTTGAGTTCAGGGATTGTGATCCCCCCAGAAGTCCTTTTATTATTGAGGATATTTTCAGCTATCCTGGTTTTTTTGTTATTCCAGATGAATTTGCAAATTGTTCTGTTTAACTCTCTGAAGAATTGGATTGGTATTTTGATGGGGATTGCATTGAATTTGTAGATCACTTTTAGTAAAATGGACCTTTTTTACAATATTAATCCTGCCAAGTCATCTGCATGGGAGATCTTTCCATCTTCTGAGGTCTTCATCAATTTCTTTCTTCAGAGGCTTGACGTTCTTATACAGATCTTCCACTTTCTTTGATAAAGTCATACCGAGGTATTTTATATTATTTGGGACTATTATGAAGGGTGTCATTTCCCTAATTTCTTTCTCAGCTTGTTTCTCATTTGTGTAGAGGAAGGCTACTGATTTATTTGAGTTAATTTTATACCCAGCCACTGTGCTGAAGGTGCTTAAGAGGTTTAGTAGTTCTCTAGTGGAACTTTTGGCATCACTTAAATATACTATCATATCATCTGTAAATAGTGATATTTTGCCTTCTTCTTTTCCAAACTGTATCCTTTTGATCTCATTTTTTATCTGATTGCTCTGGATAGAAATTCGAGAACTATATTGAATAAGTAGGGAGAGAGTGGGCAGCCTTGTCTAGTCCCTGATTTTAGTGGGATTGCTTCAAGTTTCTCTCCATTTAGTTTAGTGTTAGCGACTGGTTTGCTGTATATGGCTTTTACTATGTTTAGGTAAGGGCCTTGAATTCCTATTCTTTCCAGGACTTTTATCATGAAGGGGTGTTGAATTTTGTCAAATGCTTTCTCAGCATCTAATGAAATGATCATGTGGTTTTGTTCTTTCAGTTTGTTTATATAATGGATTACGTTGATGGTTTTCCATACATTAAACCATCCCTGCATGCCTGGGATGAAGCCTACTTGATCACAGTGATTGTTTTGATGTGCTCTTGGTTTTGGTTTGCCAGAATATTATTGAGCATTCTTGCGTCGATATTCATAAGGTACACTGGTGTGAAGTTCTCTTTCTTTGTTTGGTCTTTGTATGGTTAGGTATAAGAGTAATTGTGGCTTCATAGAAGAAATTCAGTAGCGCTCCCTCTGTTTCAATTTTGTGGAATACTTTGCATAGTATTGGTATGAGATCTTCTATGAAGGACTGAGAGAATTCTACAGGGAACCCATCTGGACCTGGGCTCTTTTTCTTTGGGGGACCTTTAATGACTGCTTCTATTTCCTTAGGAGTTATGGGGTTGTTTAAATGGTTTATCTGTTCCTGATTTAACTTTGGTACCTGGTATCTGTCTAGGAAATTATCCATTTCCTTCAGATTTTCAAGTTTTGTTGAATATAGGCTTTTGTAGTAGGATCTGATGATTTTTTGAACTTCTCTGATTCTGTAGTTATATCTCCCTTTTCGTTTCTGATTTTGTGAATTTGGACACATTCTCTGTGTCCTCTCACTAGTCTCGCTAAGGATTTATCTATCTTGTTGATTTCCTCAAAGAACCAACTTTTGGTTCTGCTGATTCTTTCTATGGTCCTTTTTGTTTCTACTTGGTTGATTTCAGCTCTGAGTTTGATTATTTCCTGCCTTCTTCTCCTCCTGTGTGTATTTGCTTCTTTTTGTTCTAGAGCTTTTAGGTGTGCTGTCAAGTTGCTGATATATGCTCTCTCCTGTTTCTTTCTGCAGGCACTCAGCGCTATGAGTTTTCCTCTTAGCACAGCTTTCCACGTGTTGCATAAGTTTGGGTATGTTGTACCTTCATTTTCATTAAATTCTAAGAAGTCTTTAATTTCTTTCTTTATTCCTTCCTTGACCAGGATATCATTGAGTAGAGCATTGTTCAACTTCCATGTATAGGTGGGTGTTCTTCCCTTATTGTTAATGAAGACCAGCTTTAGCCTGTGGTGGTCTTTTAGGACACATGGGATTATTTCTATCTTTCTGTATCTGTTGAGGCCTTTTCTTTGACCGATTATATGGTCAATTTTGGAGAAAGTACCATGAGGAGCTGAGAAGAAGGCATATCCTTTTGTTTTAGGATAGTATGTTCTATAAATATCTGTTAAGTCCATTCGGTTCATGACTTCTCTTAGTCTGTCTATGTCTCTGTTTAATCTCTGTTTCCATAATCTGTCCATTGATGAGAGTGGGGTGTTGAAATCTCCTACCATTATTGTGTGAGGTGCAATGTGTGCTTTGAGCTTTAGTAAGGTATCTTTTATGAATATAGGAGCCCTTGTATTTGGAGCACAGATATTTAGTATTGAGAGTTCATCTTGGTAGCTTTTTTTTAATGAATATAAAGTGTCCTTCCTTAATTCTTTTGATGACTTTTAGTTGATAATTGATTTTATTTGATATTAGAATGACTACTTACCTTGCTTCTTCAGACCCTTTGCTTGGAAAGTTGCTTTCCAGCCTTTTACTCTGAGGTAGTATCTGTCTTTGTCTCTAAGTTTTGTTTCCTGTAGGCAGCAGAATGCAGGGTCCTCGTTGCGTATCCAGTTTGTTAATCTATGTCTTTTTATTGGGGAGTTGAGGCCATTGATGTTGAGAGATATTAAGGAATAGTGATTATTGCTTCTGGTTATTTTCATATTTGGATGTTAGATTATGTTCGTGTGCTTTTCTTCTATTTGTTTTGTTGTCAAGACGATTAGTTTCTTGCTTTTTCTAGGGTGTAGCTTGCCTCCTTATGTTGGGCTTTACCATTTATTATCCTTTGTAGTGCTGGACTTGTAGAAAGATAGTGTGTAAATTTGGTTTTGTCATGGAATATCTTGGTTTCTCCATCTATGTTAATTGAGAGTTTTGCTGGATAAAGCAACCTGCTCTGGCATCTGTGTTCTCTTAGGGTCTGTATAACATCTGTCCAGGATCTTCTGGTTTTCATAGTCTCTGGTGAGAAGTCTGGTGTGATTCTGATAGGTCTGCCTTTATATGTTACTTGACCTTTTTCCCTTACTGCTTTTAATATTCTTTCTTTGTTTTGTGCATTTGGTGTTTTGACTATTATGTGACAGGAGGAGTTTCTTTTCTGGTCCAATCTATTGGTAGTTCTGTAGGCTTCTTGTATGTTTATGGGCATCTCTTTCTTTTGGTTATGGAAGTTTTCTTCTATGATTTTGTTGAAGATATTTACTGGTCCTTTGATCTGGGAGTCTTTACTCTCTTCTATACCTATTATTCTTAGGTTTGATCTTCTCATTGAGTCTTGCTTTTCCTGTATGTTTTGGACCAGTAGCTTTTTCCATTTTCCATTATCTTTGACAGTTGTGTTGATGATTTCTATGGAATCTTCTGCTTCTGAGATTCTCTCTTCTATCTCTTGTATTCTGTTGGTGATGCTTGTATCTACGACTCCTTGTCTCTTCCTTTGGTTTTCTGTATCCAGGGTTGTCTCGCTTTGTGCTTTATTTATTGCTTCTATTTCCATTTTTAATTCCTTCACCTCTTTGATTGTGTTTTCCTGGAATTCTTTCAGGGATTTTTGTGATTCCTCTTTATAGGCTTCTACTTGTTTATTTATGTTTTCCTATGTTTCTCTAAGGGAGTTCTTCAATGTCTTTCTTGAAGTCCTCCATCATCATGGTCAAATGTTATTTTAAATCTAGATCTTGCTTTTCTGGTGTGTTTGGATATTCAGTGTTTGCTTTGGTGGGAGAAGTGGGCTCTGATGTTGCCATGTAGTCTTGATTTCTGTTGCCTGGGTTCCTGTGCTTGCCTCTCTCCATCAGGTTGTCTCTGGTGTTACCCTGTTCTGCTATTTCTGACAGTGGCAAGACTGTCCTACAGGCCCGTGTGTCAGGAGTGCTGTAGACCTGTTTTCCTGTTTTCTTTCAGCCAGTTATGGGAGCAGAGTGTTCTGCTTTCAGGCGTGTATTTTTTCCTGTCTACTGGTCTTCAGATGTTCCAGTGGGCCTGTGTCCTGAGTCCAACAGGCAGGTCACTTGGAGCAGAAAATTTGGTCTTACCTGTGGTCCCGTGGCTCAAGTTGCTTGTGTGGGCTGCTGTTGAGCTCTCAGTGTGGGTGGCAACCAGGAGGGCCTGTGCAGCCTCTTCCTGGGGCCCCTGTGCACCGGGGTCCCAGATGGCATTAGGTGTTTTGCTCTGGAGTCAGAAATGTGGGCAGAGTTTAGCTCATCTGGCTTCCCAGGCGTGTCTGCCCCTCTGAAGGTTTAGCTCTCCCTCCCATGGGATTTGGGTGCAGAGAACTGTTGATTTGCGTCCCTTTAGTTCCAGGCCACGTCTGGAGCACAGGGGGCCTGCTGCTCAAGTGCCTCTATCTTCTGGTTCCCAGAGGCCCTGTACAGTTTCCTCTTGTGCCAGGGATTTGGGCAGTGGTGGGCAGTATTGGTGGTCTCTCCTGCTCTGCGGTCTCAGGAGTGCCCACCTGTCCCAGAGGTGAGCTCTCTCTCCCAAGGGGTTTGGGGGCAGTGAGCTGTGGGGCCAGGATCCTAGATTTCTTTACATAGATAGTTTTCAAAAATGTCAGGAATCTACGAATGTGACATTTAATATTATTTTTCACTTGTTGAGAGACGGCTTTTTCTTATTGTGTGAATTCAAATTCTTATGTGTGAATTCAAAGAAAAGCTGAGCATCTCTGTCTGCAGGTGAGGTACATTGTGGCTAGATGGCCACAAAGCAGAAATTGCCTTATTTCTCCTACAGACCTTAACTGTTCTTTAGAGGACACAAAATACAAGTTAGGACATCTTATTTCTGCTGAGACAGAATAAGCTAGTCATTACTAATTCCTGTTTCACTAAGGTCTGTTAGATATCTTAGGCCAGAACGCTGAAGATTGATGCTGCAACTTCCCGACATACTGGAGCTATATAGGTAGGCAGCTGTCTCTACAAGTTGTTTCAGTTCTAGAAGCTGTGTTAGGCTTCCTATATTTTCAGATAATATTCGTCATCCTCAGATTTCTGACAAGTTTGAAAAACCACTTATAGTCTTGTAGCCAACCCAGGTTATTTATCATCGAGAATATGTTAAGAGGATAGTTTTCTGCTAATATACAAGCTTACCAAGTTATATTATGGACTTATAGCCCTTTTTAAAATTAGGATAGATAACAGTGTTCTATGTAATTGAGAAAAATGATAGACTGGGTGCTAGGGGAATTTTGTACTTTTTAAATTACAAAATGGTAATAGCTATGCTCAGTTTATATCTGATATAAAAGAGTACTTTAATTGGACAGAAAAGAAGTGTTCTGGATAACCCTGGTGCTGTTTGTATTTTGATGCTAATTCTGCTCCCCCAAGAGGGGCTGCCTGCAATGAGGAGTCAATCACATACTCAGGTGACTTCCTGTGAACCTTCCCCTAATGAATAAAGTTTTCTAGGAACCAAACACTGGGTAAGGAGTAGGCAGGACTTCCAGGTCAGAAAGGGTAGAAAGGTGGCAGAAAAGGGTGACTTGCTTTTTGACAGGGACAGCTGGAGGACAAGATATAGCAAACAAGATGCCCATGGTTTAGATGGCGGATCCACCAGGTTTCACCATCAGAGGATTTAACTTAAAATGACTTACAAATTAGGATGATAATTGCTGTGCCCAGTGATTGTGTTATCTATTGAATCTAAACAACAACAACAACAACAACAACAAAAGTCAACTGCATTCACCAATTCTAGAGTAAAACTTATTTTATTTTGTAATTTTAATTTCCATCTCCTCACTGTTCTATCAGTTTTTAACAAAGAAAACTGAAAAGTTCCTTTCAAAATTTACCAATCTTTTATTTATTTTGGATTCCAGACATGGGTAAGTCAGTCGCTGTCACCAGGCTAATATCAGTAAAATGAGCCACCATTGAAGAAAAAACTGTGTTCATTCAATATTTATTTGTAATTAGTCAAGTAAAATAGAATGCAAGTAAAATAATATAAATACTTTATAAGATAAATAATTTTCTAAGATGTGTGTCTTTATCTAGTTACTACCAAACATAAGTTGATGTTGAATGAATGACTTTGGGAAGAATTAAAAAAAAAATTAAACTCACAATCAATCACTTGCCTTGAATTCTTTCACCTGTCTACTGTTATTGAACTAAAGTTTAACTTTATTAGAAGGTAGTATGTAGACTTACATTTTTCAGTACCTTGTATGAAATAGGTTTATGTTCTTTAAAAGCAAATGTATATTTATTTACCATTTTTCTGATTCAATGAGACAAATTTTAGGATTCATGATGACTCAGTCCTCAGAGGTTCAGAAAGCTTCATATAATAGCAGTAGACTCAAGCAACTATGCCCCACTGGCACTGTTGCAGAAATCAACAACACAGGAGCAACAAAACTCACTGGGGAAAGCCTTGAAGTGTGATCTGCTTCTTAGGAGAAAGGAACTAACTTTGAAAGTTCTGAGCAGTTCCTACCTCTCTAAAGATATTAGCTTGTAGGGACATTTAAAAATTTTGGACTCGAGGAAAAAGGAGACAGGAGGAGGAGAAGGTGAGAAGCCATGGCAGGTGATGTTAAGATTCTGCTCTGTGTATTTACAGGTTGTTATTAATGTTCTCAAGGGATGGATGGTACCGGGCTTTGTATGTTTAAATGGGCAATTAGATCTTACCAACTGGGTCAAAGAATATTGTGTTGTGTGGTCTTTAATGTGTAGATTTAAGTAATGTAATGGAGTGTGGGGTGACTGGTCTGGGCTGCTGCAGAGTTGCGATGTGTTAGGACACCGCAGTGTGGACTAGTGGGGTAAAAGACACCGTTATATTTTTACAACAACAGATGGCAAACCAAATTAATGGGCAAGACTTCACTAGTAATCCTAAGAGGTGAGAGAAAGTTTTTATTTTCTAAGAGGAGGCCAGCACCATGTTAAGTCATGTGATATCTTAAGCAGGGGAATTCAAACAAAGAAAAGGGAAGCAACCTGGGCTGGCAGGCTGTAGGTCCCCTGCTGTGTCATAAGTAATGGTAACTCAGAGAGTTAGAGATTAAAAGCTGCTTTTTAAAGAAAGTTGTTTAGAAAGTCTTTAAGGATACTCATATTCTTTTTAATGTGGTCTCCACGGGGAATTTTGGGTTGAAATCCTAGTTAGACAAGCTACTTCTTAATTATAGATATTATTAAAAGGTGATTGAGTTTGTTTTTTTAGAAAGAAGAGTGTCAAGGGATTATCTGAATCAGGTGGGGATTTTCATCCACGAATCAGAACTTAGATAAGGAAAAATTAGTCACTAACTCCAAGTAGAGAGTTGTGATGAAATGTCTGTAATACCAGGGAGAGTGAATGTAAGCATATATTGTAGAAGTTATTAAGGTTAAAGAAAAATCTGTGGCTCTGGGTAGAGAACTTAACAGATGGATATATTTTGGGCTGAAGTCCTGAGTTTTAAGTTGTTTGTTGGTTTTAGAATTGATAGATGTTTAAGTTTGTTTTAAGGAGAGTAAAGAAATTATCTGAATCATGTGGTGATTTTCGTCTATGGTTCGGAACTTAGGTAGGGAAAAATTAGTCACTACCTTCAAGTATAGAGTTGTGATGAAATGTCTGTAACACCAAGGAGAGTGAATGCAGGCATATATTATAGAAGTTATTAAGGCTAAAGAAAAATCTGTGGCTCCGGGTAGAGAGCTTAACAGATTAAGATATTTTGGGCTAAAGTCCTGGTTTGATATGTTGCTTATTGATATTGTAATTGATAGAAAGTATTTGGTTTGTCCCATGAATTACCCTGCTAAAGGCCATATGGCTTGTTGATGCCGGCTAGCAAGGGTTTGTGATTACTTTTGATATTTACCACAACAGGAAGCACAAAGTCTCTTAACGTGGGCTCCACGGGGGGCATTTTGAGTTCATTTCCTGCTATCATAGAGTACAAAAGCCTATCATGCTCATTGTTTAGCTTGCTTCCTTTTTTAAAAAATTGTTTAATCTTAATAGGTGTGACTTTGAGTTTTATGGTTATATTATTACTCTGGAAGAGAGTGCAAGATACAAGCTTTTCTGGTTTCAGACTAAGGAATGCAGTATTTTGGGAGAAAGATTTTGTCTTTGTATTTTTAAAAAGTGTGATTAGGCTCTGGAAACCTCACAGAGTCATACTGATCAGATTTGATAGAGGTAGACTGCTGGAAACATTTATTCAGGAGAATAAAACAAAAAGAAATCTCAATTCTAAACTTTTGTCTTGAGAGTTGTATTTTACAGAGTGTGCCTACTTGGATTCCTGGTCTCAAGGACTTTCAGCTGGGTCCAGTCAGGACACATCAGCTACAGCATTTGCTTCATTCTTCCTATTCCCTACCCCCAAGGATATCTCAACGCCCATGTACAGCTTGAAGAAGTTATAGAGGAGTCGTCACCCCAATTCCCTGGACTTTGGGGGGCTGAAAGTGGTTATTCTAAAGTTGTTTTTATGAGGAAATTAGAAATGGTTGTAATTTAACAGGGAGGAATTATCTATATTGAGGTATACAGTCGTAATCTCATTTGTTAACTAAGCTAAAATCATATCTTTGCTTTGATATAGAATTTATTTGTTAAAAGTTTAAAAGTACAGGGTTTAGAGCCAGTCTTTCTAATGATGTCATTAAAACTTCTGAATTGATTACATTTGTGAGTTAAGGGCCAACTAGCAAATTCACTGCTCTGACTTTGTGAGAGTACTTTCAAGACAATAGTAAAATATAAAGACAACAGTCCAGATTGTCTTAGATAGATGGTTTTCAAAAACGTCAGAAATCCACAAAATTTGAGATTTAAAGTTATTTATCTTTTGTTGAGACATATCTGCTCCTAACAGTTCCCCTTTGGTGGATTTAACAAAGGATTTGAAGATCTCTACCTCCAGGGGAGGCAATAATTTGTGGCTAGGCAGCCGCTAGACAAAACTGCCTGTTTCATCTGCAGACTAATACTGTCCAGAAAAGGACAAATTATGCAGAATAGTTGACTGATAAACCCTGCCAAGACAGGGTGATCAGCCCTTCGAAATCTGCATTTCAAGTCTGTCAGTTGATTTTGGGCCAGAAGGCTGAAGACTTGCACTCATATGTTGCTAACAGGGGACTGTGCTAGTGGAGATTTGTCTCTACAACCTCTCAGTTCTAGAAGCAGTGTTAGGCTTCCTATGTGTATAGGTATTTGGTCATTCTCAGATTTCTGATGGAGTTGAAGACTGATTATAGTCTCAAAGCTTATCAGTCTGTATAACTCTGAATATACATATTGTATTGTATAGTTATCAGATAGTATACAAGCTAGCCAAGATATAATATAGATTTTAACCCTTTCTTAAGCTGAAATGAAGAACTAAATGTTCTGTCTAACTGATATAGTGATGGACTAGGTGTTGAGTATATCATATGCTTTATAATTTGTAGAATGGTAATAATTGTACTCAATTTATATATAAATGAAAGGGCTTTTTAACTGGACAAAAAAGGGGGGAATGTTGTGGTTTGCCCTGAAGTTATCTGTATTTTGATGCTAATTCCACTGCCCCAAGGACAGCTGCCTAGTCACTACTCAGAACTCAGGTGACTTCACCAGAACCACCTCGCCATTGAATTTGTAAAGTACAGGTGAGAGGCAGGTACAGGATAGAAGGAGGCCTATCATTGGAGGAGAAGGAAGGATGGGTGGGAGAGAAGTTTGAAGGAAGAGCAGGAGACTAGAGGAAAAAGGAGACTGGAAGAGAAGAGGGTGAGAAGCCATGGCAGGTGATGTTAAGATTATGCACTGTGTATTTACAGGTTGTTATTAATGTTCTCAAGGGATGGATGGTACTGGGCTTTGTATGTTTAAATGCAAAATTAGATCTTACCAATTGGGTCAAAAAAATTTTGGACTCTTTTAGATACTTCATACGTATCAGATGATAATGCATTCTCACAGTGTACAACGATTGTTTGAAGTATGTGCAAGAGAAAAGAAGGTGGGGGGGGCTAGAAATGAAAAGCTGTCCAAGACCCTTCCATCATCTGTTCTTACATTAATTCTGATCACGTATAGCTCAATTTGATTATTCTCTTTGTCAACAAGACTACTAAAGTCAAGCAGGGAATCCCAAAAGTTAAGTTTGAATACTGAATATGTTAATACAGAAAGAAAAGATAAAGATATCTTTATCTTTTTGCAAAATGAAACTGAGTTAAAATAATTAATTTTAGAGTAGACATAATCCAGTTATAGATACTTAATTGATGGTACAAGAATACTTCCAACAGTCAATTGAGAACTATAATAAAAATGGCCACTATTGAGTAACACACACACACCCGCACACACACACACACACACACACACCCACACACACACACACACACACATTAGTACTAAGGTAAATTGAGAGAAACAGATTCTATTTGCAAACAAATCTCTCACGAGGAATGAAAATTTAAAAAGTCATTTCATCTTGGTAGGTTGTATCTTGAAGTTGACATTAAGTCAGCTGAAAGACTGGACAAATTCTGAGACCTAAAGTTTCTACACCTTACATATTCCATTTCTCTTTATAGCATGGCACTGTATTTTATGCATTTGCTCCCCCACTGTTTTACTGAGGAATTGTCTGATCTTTATCACTGCAGTTTTTTTTTTCTGTGTTCATTTTCTTCTCTCATTCCAGGCAGTTTGAATTATCCCACTTCACCAAAACTATATCCTTGATAGTTTTCCACAAAACACTCCAAAGTATTCTCATATGCTCTTGAATCTGAGCTTCAGAGATACATTAAAAATTCAGTGAGTGACTCCTTTACATCTCTGCCTTCAGTTTACACATTGCCATCATTATATTGTGAATGGCTTTGATGATAGCTTTGAGTACTGATTTTATCACTCCCACCTCTCAGTAAAGTGTAGCTGGCACATGAATGTAAAGTAGTACTTATCTGTTGAATTGCCATTGTGTTGAGCTATACAGGTCTTACTGTCTGGACAAGAGTGTCTCACTTGAAGACATTTAAAATCCCAATAAAAATGCAAATACTCTCATACTTACATAATAAATATATCACTTCTATATGTAATGTGTTGCATATTCAATATTTCCTATATTTAGTAGGCAACACATGTAGTATCCTTTGTAAACTGAACATTATATTAAATATCACAATATGTTTTTTGGTTTTATTAAAAACTTAAATATTTAAGTATAGAGAGCCTCATCCTTGTCTATCTTAGTGAAGGCTAATAAAATAGAAGAAAATAGATAATTGTTGGAGTAGAAAAAAAGTAACAGATTTTTAAGAAAGTCCCGATATGAAGGATATGCTAATTAATTAATAAGAGGGCATGTCTTAGGAATATGTCCCCCCAACCATTGCCTATTTTCATTCTCTCTCCCCTAGTTTCCCGATACTGTTTCCCCACCCTATTACCCATTCCCATACCCTCTTCCACCCTCTTCTCTCTCTCTCCATTCATTTCTAATATTCATTTGATTACCCCTTCTGAGAAAGATTCAAGTATCCTTAATTGCCAGCCCCCTTGTTATTTGACTTCTTTGGATCTGTGGATTGTAGCATGATTATCCTGTACTTTATGACTAATATCTACTTACAAGTGAGTGCATACCATGCTTGTTTTTTTGAGTTTTGGTTTCCTTACTCATGATAATATTTTTTAGTTCCATTCATTGGCCTGAAAAATTCATGATGCCCTTGTTTTCAATAGATGAGTAAACTAACCACATTTTCTTTATCCATTCTGCAATTGAGGGACATCTGAGTTGTTTCCAGGTTCTGATTATTATGAATAAAGCTGTCATGAACATAGTTCAGCAATTGCCTTTGTGGTACAGTAGAATGTATTTTGGATATTTTCCCTGGAGTAGTATAGTTGGGTCTTGAGGTAGAAGAATTCCAAACTTTCTAGGAGCCCAAAAATTGATGTCTAGAGTGGTTGTACAAGTTCCCACCAAAAGTGTAGGAATGTTCTTTTGCTCCACATCTTTGCCACTGAGTGCTGATTCTTGAGTTTTGATCTTAGCCATTCTGATGGGTGTATGGTAGAATCTTAGAGACCTGGGAGGGAGCAGGGAGTCTATACCACTGATTGTAGTTTAGAATCCTGTCACTGGAGGATATGGAGCCTGAAATGGCTACCTCCTGTAGCTAGGAATGACTCCTAGTTGAGGGATAAGGACAGCAACACACAAAAACTTCAATCCAAAATGTTCCTTGCCCACAAAATCTTCAGGGACAAAGATGGAGCAGAAATATAGGGGATAGTCAAACAAATGCTGGTTCAAATTGAGACCCATACCACAGGTAATAACCAATACCCAGCACTATTAATGATACTGTATTATGCCTTCAGACAAGATCCTAGCATAAGTGATAGGCTCTACACAGCACCTCATGAAAACCTATGTAGAAACACATTAGATGGAGTTCAGGAAATCTTGTGCAAATGTTCTAGGAAGGATTGAAAGAACAGAATAGCCAAGGGACCCAAAAGAAAGACAACAGAGTCAATTTACTTTGACCTTTGGGGGCTCTCACTCACCGAAGAGTGAGCATGGACTATAACTAGGCCTCTTGCTCATATGTAGTAGATATGCATCTTGGTCTTCATGCTGGTCCCAAACAACTGGAATAGGGTCTGTCCTTGAATCTGTTTCCTGCCTATGAATCTCATTCTCCTAACCTGACTGCATTGTCTGCCCTCAGGGTGAGAAGATACACATAGACATGCATTGACATGATGTGCTAGGGTTAGTTGATATTAGGAGGTGGGAAAAATCCCCCTTCTCAGAGGAAACAGAAAGGGGTGGTTGGTGGGGGGAAGGAACTCTCTGAATGAGTACTTAGAGTTGAGGGGGTCTGATATTGGAGTATAAATTGAATAAATAAACTAATGAAAAAAGAAATTAGAAGCATATTTTAATTATGAAAGAGCAGTTAATAAATAACTAATATAAAATGTATAAAGTTTTACTAAACCTGTCAAAATTCAAAACCTAGAAGAAAAAATAATGAAATTAGAATTACATGTGCCTGTATTGAGCTTTCTTTAAATCAAAAATTGGTGAGATTAGGTTTAAAACATAATTGTTCACAGAGAAACCTCAGGTTTGTATTCATTCTTTCCAATAACTTGACTATTATCTAGAATAAAAAGATAACAAGGTTTGATTGTATGACTCTTTAGAACATATATGTTAAGAAGTACTCTGCAAATTATTTCTTGGGTAATGTGTCAGTGAAATAAAGGAGAATTATATGAAAATAGGGGAAGACTGAAATCAGATTTCGAAGAGACCATGGCTAGCCCAACAAAAGTCATCTTGGGCTGCTGTTAGATTCTAAGAAAAAAAACCGCAATGAATAAAGATAGAGGAACAAGAGTGCTCATTAGATAAACCTCATATTCTTCAAATACATATACATATATAATATATACATATTAACCCATTATTTGATAGACAGAACTCTAAACATAAGTGCTAAAGCAGATTTGAAGATGCTTTATTGCAAAAATTTGAATGGTAACAATGGGCTTGTTTATAATCAGCACTGAATGATGGCTGCCACCAGTAAAGCAAACATTAACATGTAACAATCTAGTTTATTATCTATTCAGCATAACAATATAGTTGCATCTATGAGTTTTACTTTAAAGAGATTGGAAAGGCAAATGTATCTTCAGAGATGTGATTCAAACACAAAAGGGATGAAACTGCTGCTGGTAATTGTGCTTTATATGTGCTTTCTAGTGAGATACAGTTCAGTAAGACAGGAGTAAGGAAGAATGATCCCATAAAATCTGCATGCTGAGTGATGCAATAAAAAAAGTGGGACTATTATTAGAATTAGCAGTGGGGACTCTTTTGGTTTTACTTCAAATTGTTTTCATTCTTCCTGAAAGACGATCATATATCAGAGTCAGGAAGGTTTCCACATGGAAGGAGGCTTTTGGCTGTACTCTACTGTTACAGAATAACCACTTTCACCTCTGTTTAGTTTTCTAATCTGATCATCTTTCATTTTCTGTCTTAAGCAGAAGTTGATAACCATTGTTTTTTTTCAATTTCTCAAAAACTAATATTTATTTTGTCCTTTATATCCTTTTTACAAAGGTGTTCTCTGGCTAAAATCAAGCCATGTAGTGTAGCTCTTACCATCAACACCACTTCTTTTTTGCAGTAGAAACATTCACAGAAAGCCACAAACTATCAAAATGAAGTGAACAACAAATCATGACTAGCCCCATCAAATACATATATAATAAAACCACTACATCTAAGACTCGATAAATATCATGAAATAGAGAGGATAATGAGTGTCCTAGCCAGGGCAGAAATATGTCTGAGACTAGAGAGTGTCATCTATCTAGAAAGGATCCATCTATGGATAAAGGTATCCATGAAATCTCAAAAACAGTGTCTCAGAATAAGACTTTCAAACTGGCTACTGACATGTGGGCTAGAGGAAATCTCTCAAGCTCTCTTTGTCACATTATATGACGTGTCAAGAACTCGGTAGAGTTTTAATAAATGTATTCCAATTTCTTTGTGAAAGCATATCTTTCATAAATAGGACATGAGGCTGCTTAATTTCCAACTCTTCCTTCTGCACTACAATTATCCATAGAAACTATAGTATATTATAATAGTTGAAACTTTACAAGATTCTATAGCCCGTCTTTTGTCTATTTTGTTAGTTGCTTTTTTTGTCCATCTTTCTCCTCACCTGTTCTTCCACTTTTTCAAGTTTATATTTTTAGATAGGGTAGAAAAAAAGGATAGAAGGGAAGGGGGTGATGGCATTTGTTAGACTACTTCAGACTGACTAAGAGCATTGGGTACCTTGGGACAAGTTTGATCTTTACCAACAGGATATATAATTATTTCTTCTCTTTCTTATTTGCTCATGATGACTTAACAAACCATAACCAATGGAAACAAACAACATGCCAAGCAACCCTACCTTTAACAGCCCTAGAATTTATATACCCTCCAAAAAATCTCCAGAATTCCAAATGTTACACAGTTGCAAATTGTCTGTCACTAGCAAAACCATACCTCTTAAAGAAGCAAATCATGATCAGCTGCTGTGAACAATCTTAAGCAGCCCTATATCAAACATCTTGGATTATAAGAAAACATATTCCCATAGTATTTCTCTGTTATTCAAAGAAACCAAAATTCTCACGACAGTGGGCTTTTGTTCATTTCATAGATTCTCAATAAATGCCTTGATTCCACTGTGTTTACAAGTTAATTAAAAAAACTTTAAGAAAATTCTAAGTGAAAAAAATCATTAGTCCAGTAAATTGAAATGTAGTCTAACTTAACCATCCATCCCTCATTGAATTAGAGTTGCGATTTCTCTTATAGAAACTTTATTCAGTTATTTTGTTCATTTTTATGCATGTCTCATTTGCTTAATAATATGTGGAGTGACTTCTAAATAATATAAATTAGGTTCCCACTTTTGCCTTCACTAATAAGTATAGCAGTAGGGAAAGTATAAAATGACATAAATATACCAACTATTATAAGGTTCTGATTGAGTGTCCCTTAGTAAGCAAGAAATAATGACTTGCTAAAATTTCCAAGCCTTTTAATGAGAGACATTTTTGCATATAGTTCAAAACAAAACAGAATCCTCAGAGTTGTTTGTATTTGTTAACATTTAAGGCTTTTTGGGTTTCATTTATTTCTGCTGCATAAACAATGGTTATAAAAAGGAAAAGATCTCTCAGAGGTTCCTTTCTGAAGACTTGTTGTGAATGCAAATAATAATAATAATCATTGCTCTAACTTAGGAGAGCTGGTGAGGATTAATGAGTTATTTCTTTGGGTTCAAGTTTTCCACATGCACTGGGTCCACTATGGTGATATAATTAATTTTACAACATGAGGGTTTTGTCATCCAACATCCCCATGCCATGCAGCTATGATAAATATTCTTTAATTAAACCTCAAAATTTGCCACAGTTGTTACATAGTACAGCTGGAGCTCAAATACCTCTGTGGACCACAAAGATTTTAATATGCAGCCTGGGATGCATAATAATAGAACATTTATAAGAAAGCCATTTTTAGTTGGTGTCTAAAGTTCTTGAAACTTAAAAAAAAAGTACAACTAAAGAAAAGATAACAGATCATGTTTCTGGTTAAACCTTGAAAAGGGCATCCCTGAAGGGATCGCAAACTGTCTCTGGGGATTTTCTTCAGATTCCAGCTGTGGAAAAGGAAGATCCTTGTAAATGATTTTTCTTTGCATACAGCTAAGAATAGCCCTTCTCCCAAGAACTAGATCACAATACAGCAGATCAGACAGCGTTGTGTTAATGTGGTGCTCATTGCCTTGCCTTAGTAAGTATAAGGCATGTTTATGCTTCACTTGGCTTAAAATACTTGGCAGAATATTTCAATCATGTTTAATTTACAGATTGTAAATTCATATTCAATAGAATGTCCTAAGTAAAGACTGTACTTGCCTTGGTCTACAAATCAGACTGGAGTTTCTATTAGTGACTTGGTAAAACTTAGCAGTGTTTAGTGAACAGACTCCCATTCCCATCATGTATTATTTATATATTCCTTACAGAATTTTATTAAAAAAATCCAAGCTTCTCAGTGTCTTTGTAACAAGAATAATAGATATATGCATACAATTTTTAGAGTGTTTAAAACAAATATTGAGTATAGTAATTGGATATGGATCTGGATGGAGGTCATTCTCAAGGATAAGGCTAGCCTGGATTGAATGAGGGTGGTGTAAACTAGGAAAAAATTTTGTACAAGGTAAAATGATAGCCACACATATTTGTATCCTTCTAGTAATGGTAGAGATCAGAGAGCAAATCACATCTAATCGTAAGAATGAAGAATGAGGTGAACACAAATGACAAAAATATTAAGTAGCAATTGAAGACTATAAAAAAAGGTAAAATTCTGTTACATTATTATAGTATGATGTTTTTAGCCAAGTACTTTAATACACTGTACTTTTATTTGTTTGCTTGCTTGTATGAATGTCCTCACACATCCATGATCTCTGGGCTCACACTACTGTTGTTGACAGATTTAATGAACTATAGACCTGAGGAGATAAGGATGGAAGGAAGAAGCAAGTAATACATAGTTGGTTTCCTTCAAGGGCAAGGTGCTGTTAAATACATGACAGAAGTGTCAAGTGCCTCAGGACAAATTTAGGTATTTGTGAGAGTCCAGGAAGAAAGTTAATTTTTTGTAGGCTACTCAACTTGTAGTAAGACACAGAGCTATTTTTGAAAGGTAAAATCTATATGCTACAATATCTATCAAAACCAAATTGTTAAATAAGGCTAGCATTGCTGTTCAAAAACAAAGAATAAGAATCATGGCATTTTGGGGTATAGAGAACTGCTGCAGTGGCCAATGGAAATAAAGCTATTTGTCTTCCTACAATACCTAGAGTACACATTGACATGACTCCATGATAACTGCCTATAATGAAAAGTACTTAAGTAGAATATGCTAATAAAGGAATGAAATAGAGCTACATATAGTCCAAATGATAGAATCAGTTAATTCTGTTGTTAATGAGAACAAATGCCAGGACTCAAGAAATTAACACTAAAAATCTGATGAATTAAGAAAAGAGACAGATGGATGGTATGTGAGAGAGAGAGATGGAGAGAGGGAGAGAGGGAGAGAGGGAGAGAGGGAGATTGGGAGAGAGAGAGAGGGAGAGAGAGAGAGAGAAACATACTCATCTTTACCATAGTGATAGGGTGCTGAAACACGAGAAACTCTTTCAGATTTCCCTTGATTCTAAAGGAAAGTCTTAATTTTTAGAAACTTACATTTATAAAAAATAAAATGCTTTTGCTTTTAAAGACAGGAAGTTAGTGTAGATGCTACAGTACTACTCATTGGAGGGAAAAGAATCATCTCTGAGAAGTAAATGGAAAGAAGGATCTGGGAGGCAGAGAGGAGGGGGAGGGAAATCTGGGGCCAGTTCTGGTATGGGGGGAGATGGAAGAGAAGTACAGAGGTTCAGGAATCTTAAAGTTGGTTTGTCGCAGTGGGGAAGTGGGTAGCCACTAGAAAGTCCCAGATGCTAGAGACCCACAAGGTTCCAAGGACACAACAGGGAGGACTTTAGCTGAAATTACCAAAAAAGGGGAGATAGAACCTGTAGAGACCATATAGAGTGGGAGACACTGAACCCAGTTGAGGGATGGTGCTACACACACACCTCAGAAGTATTAAACCAGATTTCAAAAGGAAACGCAGTGACAGAGTGGAGCAAAAACTGAAGGACAGGCCATCCAGAGACTGCCACACCTAGGGATCCATCCCATCTGCTGACACCAAATCCAGACACTATTGCTGTTGCCAACCTCATAGGACGAACAACTATATCAACCAGACCCCTAAAAACTCCCAGAGACTAAACCACCAACCAAAAAGTACATATAGGGGAACACTAGGCTGCTGAGGTCTAGTGGGTGGCAAGTGAGGGAGCACCCTCATAGAGGCAGGGAGAGGGAGAATGGAAGAGAGGACGTGTGGAAGGGAAACTGTGAAAAGGGATATTTGAAGTATAAATAAAATAACCAATTAAAAATAGAAAGGAAGTTTGGGTGGAGTTCAAATAGAAACATATGTAAGAATTGGAGAAATTGGGGAAACATTTGGAGGGCAACACAAAAGGAAATACCCAGATTTAGTTGCAAGAATTGTTAGCTGACTGGCCACTATGAGTGCCAGCAACAGACTAAATCTGGCAAGTCTCTCAGAATTTGCATCAGCAAAAGCAAAATTTTTTTCTACCTCAACAGAATTTAATACCGATATGCAGTATTTTCAAAATGGTGCTGGAGCAATGGATGCTAATATATTATAAAGCAGACCAATTATATTTCACTTGTTCATTATTAAAAATGAAGTATGGACTACAGAATAATAAGCTCAAAAGTCATACATAACCTTAAGAAACATTTGAAAGCTATTTTTAAATTTTAATATTAATATTTTTATTAAATTTGAAATATAATATTTTTGTGCTTTACTTTTCTCAATTATACCTTTCCCATATTCCTTACTTTCTTTCTTTCAAATTATAGCCCCCTTATCTTTATTCTTAGATACACACACTCATACATACATGCAGTTATGAAGAAACTGCTCATTCTACATTATGTCTGATTGCATGGTTGACCACTGGATATTGCTTAATTTGTTGAAGAGCCCATTTCTGAGGAAGAGTATTTCTTCAGCACCTTTAGTTACATATAGTGCTTTATCTATCTTTAGAACCCAGCTGGTTTTCCCATTCCACATTCAAATGTCTTTTGGTGTTATCCTTGTCTTACAAAGGCAGCCATGTTGTTGATATTTCATAGGCATGGCTTCCCAGACATTTCTAGGAAATATATTCTCACAGTAAATTTCCTGTCCCTAAATTTCCTTTTACTGCACATAGAGACCATTGTAGAAAAGCACAACTGATCAAAATATAAAGAACAAGTGATTAAGGGGTGCCAAGGTTCAACTGATACATCGAAAACATAACTCCGCACCTAAGGCTCAGAGCATGTTGCTGAAGAAGAGGCAGAGTGACTGTAAAATTAAGGAGCAGAGGAAGTCTTTTAGAGATTGTGCCCCTTTAAAATTCTTCATGGTTTCAAGACAATGAAAACTTGAGAAACTATTCCTGTAGAGTTCCTTTTGTAAACTTTGTCAACCCATGTTAAACTCATGAACTATTAGACATTTATAATGTAATATGGTTGTTAAGATTTTAGAAAAACAAAAGAGGTATTTCACCAAATCTATGGAGGGATTGCATATTATAATCATTATATCACAAAATGTTAAATTCACTTATTAATTGCAGCAAATATTATAAGATCATAAAATAAGGGAAAGGGCAAGAACTAAACAACAACCATGCTCTATCTTCTTTGTCTCTGTCTTTATCAGTGTCACTCTCTAAGAATCTTACATAAGAATAAAAATTTGTTTATAAATAAAAATAAAGGTTATATATTTACAAAAGACACTTTAGGAGATTACCCATTGAAAGATGTAAGGGGACTGAAACTTCCTTCCCTGAATAAGAAACTATGTCAGATTGTTAACCACTGGCAAATGGGAATTCTGTTCTCTTCAAAAGAGTCTCACTAGGAATATAATCCACTAGGTCTTAAAGTGAGACCCCAGCAGTGAAGGCCAAAGCAATATGAATTCTATGCTATCCTTGGAGATTCTTTCTCTCATAGAGATTTGACTTGGAATTTTTAAAGATTTTCCAGGTCCTTTGTATATATCATGACTTTCATGTGTTTTTAGGGGATTTCTGTGTATACAAATTCCCTTAGCATGAGGGTCTTTGTTTCTCATGTGTATCTCATGCATTTCCTTTGGTTCTTCTTCTTCTCTCTGTTTTATATTAGTTTGGTTCAACTATTTTCCTGTTTGGTTTATTTGTTTTATTTAATTATTGTTCTTTATATGCCTGTTTGTTTTCTAATAAGAGACAAAAGTATGTGGATTCTGATATGATGGAAGGTGTAGGAAACATTGGAGCATTTGGGGTACTCATGATTAGAATATACTGTATGGAAAATATCCATTTTTTCCTTTTTTCTTTTATTTCCAGAGCTGGGGACCGAACCCAGGGCCTTGTGCTCACTAGGCAAGCGCTCTACCGCTGAGCTAAATCCCCAACCCCATGGAAAATATCCATTTAATGAAAGAAAGATTAAAATGTAGAACAAAGAGAAGCATATGAAGACTATATTTTTGTATTCTAAGAACCAATAAAATTGTGAAAATTTACAAGGTCCAAATGCAAGGCTAGACAAAGTTGGAGTGCTATTCATTTTTGGTAAATATACTAAATTTTCAATATTGTTTCTGTAACTTGGGAAAATAGAACCATTTTTATTTTTTAGATTTATAAAAGAAGTTGTCAGCATAGGAAAGAATAGAACATGTGACAGACCTTGGTTTACCTGTTTAATCATACGTATACTGAGCAAGCTCCTGCACCCTAACATCATGTGTGCTATGTCATTAGAGACACTCATGATCCTGGGAAAGCAATGGTGATTTGGAAGGGGTATAATTTTTCATATTAATCCCAGCATATGAGTTTATTAGATGTTATTTTCAGACAAATTAGATGATTTCCCTTAAAGTTTCTAATTTTAAATTTTTCACTTGCATTATTTTCAGTGTTTGAACTGCAGATTAGGTTTCATTTACAATACAGAAATAGCCTTTGTTTTAACTACATTAAAAATAACAAACTATAAAAAATATTTACTTTCATTTAATTATATTCTTAGTTTTATTCTTTATCATATACTTTAACAACAATGTGGACTCTAGAAAGTGCTATTTAAAAGCTGAGCAGAAGAACTTTAATGTTGACAGTGAGATAGAAGGAGACATAGTGGAGCTTCAGGCTGCAAGAGTACTACTGAGAGAATGGACAAAAGAAAAATATAGGATTCGGTGGGTTTTTATCAGCTATAATCAGTCCATATGTTAAGTGGGACTCTTTCTTTAAGAATTCCAAACAACAAAGAAAGGAGTTCATCTTAATCATTAACTCGTACAGCCGTGTAATTGGTATTGCAATGATTTCTCTTCTTAGTCCTTCACACATTACATAACAGGGTCACAAAACACCTCAGACATAGAAGTGATACCCACAGAGGTATTAACTACAATGGCAAATACAATGAAAATGGAGAATCTTCCAGAAATCACTTCCAGATACTATGTAATATTTTTCAGATATAATACTTGTAGATGTTACTATTTTCCTGCTATTTTATAATAATTATGATGACTAAAAAGAAGGATTTTTTTCACAAACAAAGTGATGATATGTAACTCAATATGAACTTTAACACACAGTGATTCTGCTGACCAAATTTCACCTAGGCAAGAACTATCTACCAATTACCACCATGTTTGGTACAGAAATATTAAGAGTATCTGAAAAAACATAAAATATAAATATTTAAAAATTGAAATTCTGTATGAAATCTAACTTTTATGAAACTTTTCAGAACTTAGTTTATCCATTATCATTTTCCGTTAAATTATTTATTCACTTTACATTTCAAACTCAGCTCCTTCCCCATCCTCTCCTCCCTGTCCAACCCTTACAAATCACTCCCCTGTCCTCAGAGAAAGGGAAGCCCTCCTCTCCTCCATAAGTCACAGCAGATCTAAGAGCATCCCCCTCCCTCTCCCACTGAGGCCCAATAAGGCAGTCAAACTAGAGAAAGGAGTCCAAAGACAGGCAACAGGGACAACTTGGTTCCAATAGGTAAGGGACCCTCATGAAGACTAAGCTTCATAACTGCTGCAAACGTGTAAAGGGCTCCGTCAAGCCCCTGCATACTTCTTGGTTGGTGGTCTATGTGTGAGCCCTGACAATACTAGGTTAGTTGACTCTGTAGTTCTTGTAGTGCCCTGGACCCCTCTGGCTCCTTCAATCCTGTTCCCCACTTTCTGAAGACTGCCTTAGCACTGTCTGATGTTTTGTGTTGGTCTTTGACCTGTTTGCAACTGCTGCTGAATGAAATCTCTCAGGAGACAGTTTTACTAGACTTCATTCTGAAATCATAACAGATTATCATTAATACTTTCACAGACTGACCCTCTCACATGGGAGGGATTTAAAGTTAGTCCAGTCATTGGTTGTCTATTACTTCAATCTCTGCCCCGTCTTTAAACCTCCAAATCTTGTAGGTAGGACAAATTTTAGGTTAAGGGTTTGGAAGTGGATTGAAGGAGGAAACTGGGTGTTAGAGGGGGTGATAAAGATAACAGGGATGGGTTCAGGTGTGGGGAGCATGGGTGTGGGAGAGGCTTGGAAGCAAGAACAGAAATTGTCAGGGCACATCAACTAGCCAGTGACTTGAGATGGGGTAAGTTCCTAGGAGTCGAGGATATGGAGACTCAAGTGGCTATATCCTGTAGCCAGGCTAGATTTCCAGTGGAACAATGGGGACATGAACCATTATCAATTTTAAAAAGGAGAATATATGGTTATACTATGAGGCCATAGCCAGACTGTCAGAAGTAGCATAATGCACATTTAACTAGGCTCCTAGACATAAGTATACAAACCTCAGACACTCAGAATTATGTATTAAAAATAAATAAAATAATAGAAAAGATATGTAATCCATTTCTACTCAAAATACATTTGTTATAAAATATATAAACATCTATGGATTATTGTATAGCTGAAAAATAAATATTGCTGTTTTGAAAACAAAATATTAACATCTAAAAGAACAAATACAACATCTTATATTCAGGAGATTTCAAAATGATCGTAGATACTTAAGAAAGTGAATTCAGGGAATATTCAGATTCCTAAGTGCAGTATCTTCCTAAGAGTGTATCAAATCATCCTACTTTTTATATGTTCTATTATTTTATGCCAATATCTAGACTGTTAACAGCACATTTATGGAGACTAAAAGGAAGTTATTGACAACCCCATTCAGTAAGCATAAGAAATATAACCTCAATAAGGGAGAGTACCTTAATTTTATCCAGGAAAGCTTTTAAAGTAAATCAAACTGTTATTTAAATGAAGTCAATAAAATCTATTGAATTTATTATAGAAATGTTTATTCCTCTCATAAAGGCAACCTCTAAAGAGTTGACATTATTTGAAACAAAATGCCCAAGTGGAATTCATGACTGATGATTTTAATCAAGAATTCATTTGCCCATGAAGCTTATCATTCTCCCCACTTCCAGATCAATAGGGCAATGTGTCACTTGCAAACAGTACTTACTGGGAGTTAGGACTAATTTCATTTTGCAGTAAAATGTTCATTGAATTTCCTGCACTTTTCCCTGCACCTGTTTATTTTCTTCTATATTATATGTGCAGAAGCATTTGCTCAGTTAGCCTCTTCAACTTTAGTGCTCCAGGCAGAAGGAAAATATGGTCTTAACATATTTTTTTAACTCTTCCTGATCAATTCTCTAATGAATTGAATTTACCGGCCTGAAGATAGATCACAGTGTATTAAACTAACCGTTCTACTTTATTTTTACTTGCTTTAGAAAATAATTATCAAAGCTGAAGTAAATTTACCTTCTTCTTCTGGTTTCTTCCATGACTCCAAGTCAAGCTTTCTCATCATTCTTCTTTGGCTGAACAAATTTTGTACCTTATCATTTGGTTTAACATTTATATGTTTTATATAATTTGTTATATATGTTAACTTATTAAATATTATATAAAATTTATAAAACATTATTATGAAATGAGTTATAAACACAAAGTGAAATTAGTTGGTTTGTTTGCCCTGTCACATTTCAAATAAATGAAATCAGTGTAAGACTTGATATATATACCCCTTATTGCTGAATGCAACCTTCCGAGATGTATTTATACAAACAGATATCTTAGTTTAATATCAATGATTTATGAGATATTTTGTGTTTCTTAGACTATTTTACTAACAGGAGACATGAAGTATCATAAATGATATGTTTGAGAAAATAAGGAAAACTGAAATACTCTATTAAATGACAGTTTGATTGTAAATGAAGTTCTCTTATTGTCACAGAATTTCAAAATAAAATGAAGCAAGGTAAAATGAGATTATGAAAAGCTATAAGGATTAAGAAGTTTGTCTCTTACCAGACCAGATTGCAAAATTTTTAATGTCAATTTCTTTATCTACTATGCACCCCCACCATCATGACATATAACTTTCTGCCATCACTCATCTCTCATGCTGTTGGAATCTTTGATTACTTAGCACTGGAGAGAATGTACCTTATATTATGGAGTTCGCAGTATGTTAAGAAAGATAGGAACGAAGTTGGTGAACTAACTGCAAATCACAGAGATATGAACCATGGAGTGTAGGGAGTCTATCCTTCTGTCCACTTGGTTATGTGGACACTTCCAAGACTCAAACAGTAGACTAGTAATACTTCACAGAGTCATAATATTTTTATACCATGCTATGACAAGAATCATAAACTGTTTTTATTCTGAACTTCAAACTTCTGACTCATCACAATTTTCCTTTTCTTATCTAGAATCATTTTCACTGTTGAAAGTCTTTGTGCAACTCAAGGATTGCTGACTTGGGGGAATATGGCTGATTTTGCATTACCAATACAAACTGATCAAACTTTATATTCAGGAGGTAAAATGAACATATATATATATACATATGTACATTTATATATAAATATATGCATTATATATATATATATATACAATCAAGAGAAAATACAAACATACTTAAATAATTGTAGAAAAAAGCTATTTCACTTCATACAATTGCTGAGGTTAGAAGCAGAGGGGTGGATCACAATAACCCTGACCGTCAAAGCACAAAATTACATATTGGAATAGAATGTTATCTTTATAATTTTAAGTCTCCCTGAAGTTTTGAAATGAAACACAATCCTTGCTCTATATCAAATTATTACAGTTATGGGTGGTAAATTTCAAGCTTTAATTACCATATTATTTTATTTTAAAATAATTCATAAATAATTATTGTATATCAATATTATAGTGGAAAAGTATAAGTGGAAAGTTTCTTTTCATATTCTAATAACTTAATTTACAAACACTGAATTTTTCCCTTTGTTTAATTTTAATTAAATTTTAATATAAAATACTTGGGATATTTTTTCTCCAAGCTTTACATAGTCAACATCACACTAATGACTTTCTACATCTATAAGTTTTCACATTTCCAATATGCTCTCAGAATATTTTTTTAACCTTTGAAATACCCGTATTAAACATTTACTTTTAGATGTTGGCAATATTAATAATGTTAATAAAGGCAAGAGGATTTATACTGACTTTTCCTGAAATAAAAACTAAATTAAATTGACTTCTCTACATTATAAGAAATTTCATATATAGGAGGAGTTGTGATTTTTCTATAATTATCATTTAATTTTTTATCCTTTGAATCAACAGATTCTTATTAGTCTTTGATTGCCCTGCCTGTACTATCCAGGATTCTACATTCTACTTTCACAGCCATATGGTGCTACTCAGTTCTTTTTTGAGACTCAAGATTGAGAAGTCTCAAGGGCCAAGGAGTGAGAAGGATTAGTCTTAATAATATAAACAATGGACTAGAAAGATCAAATCAGCAGATCAAATCAGGGTCTATAATTCCACCTCCTACCACTGAGCACCAAGGAAACTAAGCATAATACAGACACTATGAATTTCATATGCTTTTCTCTTCCCCATTTTTGAAGTCCAGTCTCCCAAAGGACTGGTGACACTAAATTGTGTATACTGTCAGGTTGTGTTAAAAATGTAAGATAAAAATGGAATAGCAGATGCTATAAGTAACAAAGCTTCCCAGAGCTATAAAATTCCTTTTTTCCTTTTCCGTCAAAATTAGATTAAGTGTTGAAAGTAAATTGTCACATCCCCGTTCATTGGGATCCATTACCCTCTTCCATTAAATACTCCATGATAAAGAACATTTATGTAATTGTGCTTTCCAGTGAATGTTAGTTTATGAATGAAGGGAAATAGAAGATATAAGCTTCATATTGCATACTATAGCTTCTTCAATTTTTCAATATTTAAAGAATTTTCCAAAATAGAATGATTATATAATTTTACATTCTCATTTTTAGGTGCTTCTTCTATAATATGAAATATTATATCCTCATGTATTTATGAAATGTTTTAAATTTTCTATGAACTGTTTATTTTAAATTATCTGTCTAAAATTAATATTGAGTAAATAATATGATAAAATGATTATTTCTAACAACTAATATTTTTAAATGTTATGAATAATCATTATAAATATATACCTAGTAACACAATAAGGGAAATAAACACAAGAGGTTTATTTAACATTATTTTCTTTTTTTCTGTACCTCTGCTTTTAAAAATCTGTCCTCACCTAGGTAAACTTTTAATTCATCTAAATGGGATATTTATCATCATATTCTTAAAGATACCTGGAATCTCATGCCAAGAACATGCTTCATCATATTCATTCTTGTCCCTCAGTCTCTTTTATCTCAAGAACTCTTTCCCTGTACTAGTCATGTAAAGATTTCTATAGCTATTATAATAATTATCATAGATAATATTTTATAAATACATTTTTTTTGTATAGCAAACTTCTACTACGGAACCAACAGTTAAGCATTTTTTTTTAAATCACAGTTCCAAGCACTTGGTACTTTATGGAATTATATCATGTAGATGAAATATAATTTCTACATTTTAAAGAAATTACATCTAATTAATATCACCACCAGGAAAACATAAAAGTTTCAAATAGATGTGTAAAATTTGATTCCTTCGCTTACTTTAGAAGAGACCTGCTAATGAGAAGTTCACCAAATACCTTATGTTCACTTTCACTAATAATAAATCTACATTCTTTATCCTTTGTCCTTAAATGCAACCAGATTTTGTATGTTCATGTAACGGGGAATAGTCATAGAATGTGAGAGGAAATGTTATTTGCTATAAGTAGCAAGGCCCATTGTTATCTCCCTTCTGTAGTTTCCTCTTTCTTGTCTTTCCACAAAATGTCGCTAGCCCAGAGGGTGGTAGAGTCTCAATGAGAAATGACCTAAGTGGAGTTTCCAATGACTACCTAGGAGACTGCAACATTTGAACCAGAAATGTTGTTCTGTTGTTTACTTATGTGAGTATACACTTCTGCAAAAACAGCTATAGACATGGCTAAGCCCTTCCTCAACTGAACTTATTTCAACTTGTTCTGAAAGAGGTGTGTTAAATCTTTAAAACCTAATTTTGGTTAGGTTAATGGTAGAGAGTGCTTAATGTCCTGTAGAGCATGTGGGTTTTGTATCCAGCAACTACTTAGCAGCTCAAAAGCTACCTGTAGTTCTAAGACTTTGGATACTCTCTTCTGGCTCTGTGCACATGGTACAAATAAACTTGCATAGAAAAACATAATAAAACAAACAAATAATTTTAAAACATTAATTACCAACTTATATTGCAAGTGATTTAGGAATATATTGAGAAGAGAAAACAGCCATATTGCTTATAAATGATGAGTCGTAGATTAGGTAGATAGGTGATAGATAGATAGGTAGATAGATAGATATAATGAACTGGTAGAAAACAACATTGATTAGCAATGTTGGCCAAAATATGTTGAAGAAAGAATGCATGATTTTTTTCTAAGAAAAATAGTTGGACTTCTAGTGTATATTGCTGTTCATTTAATATTTAAATAAACTACAATAAATACAGTGCAGGTCATCAGGACTTGTAAAGCTATACACAAAACATGAAGAAAATATTTGGTATTTTCAGGATATACATAAATAAAAAGTTAAGTACTGTACATCAAACTATTCTTTAAAGTTATAAGGCAAGGGTAATGACTATATTAAGATTTGGCTAAGCTCAATTATGGCTGAACGTGTCTGTAATACATGAAAAGAAAGAATTAAACAAACATTTGATATTTGAGAAGCATATTGTTTCCTTGGAGACCAGGGAGATTTTAGATGGACAATATTTAAAATCCCAATTAATGCTTGACAGTTAACATATTTTCTAATTGAAATAATAGAGAATTAGCTTAAGTATTTTAAGACTATGGCTTTTGTAACAACAAACATTAATTAGGAAAATTATCTTGCCTCCCACACTATTGTCCTGACACATATTCATGTTTATATATGTGCATGCATTTGGGAAATTGGTGTTTACTTATCTAATTCAATGTCTGCACTTAGTTGCCTGATAAATGATACCTTCTCAAATGTGTATTGCTTCAAATCGGTATTTTTCTACAAAATTCCTTAATATTTACCAACTACAAGAATTACAGTCTATGTGTGTATTTGAAGAGATTAATTCATATTTATCTACAACAAAGAAATTCCCACTAGCTCAGTATAGCATTGCATTTTCTAATAAACCTTGTTCTTTTCAGTGAGGAGAAAGTACCTATTGTGTACCCATTATCTGCTTTTTCTCCATTCTACCAAAGCTGTAGTGGAGAATTTCAGGGGCAATGTGTACCATCAATTGTGTAATAATCTGAAGTTAAATAGATGAAAGCTAAACTATAACAAAATGCTTCCACATTTCAGATGTTTGCAACAAGGTGAAGCCCCAAGACAATATGGGAGAAAATATGCAAAAGTGAACATGAGGTGCTGTTGTTTTCAACACAGTCCTATTTGAAAATTTTAAAGTTCTAAGATACCATTAATACAACTTTTTTTTAGATCTAATGTTGTGAAGATCAAAAACTTACTTTAGATTCCAAATAGAGAGAACACATTTGATCTAAATTGTACATTTGTAAGCATGGTATAAGTTTCTGTAATTTTGGAGCCATTGTTATATTGACTGATATTCAGTCAGATATTACTATGTATTTGCACAATTATCTGACAGTGTTTAAACACTCCACATCTGATTAAACCATCATTACTATTTCTACTAGTTAATGTTTATATACCTCTTATACTTTAAGTGTTCTTCCAAGCACTTTACAGATACTTTTTTTTTTTATTAACTTGAGTATTTCTTATATACATTTCAAGTGTTATTCCCTTTCCCGGTTTCTGGGCAAACATACCCCTCCCCCCTCCCCTTCCTTATGGGTGTTCCCCACCCAACCCTCCCCCCATTGCCGCCCTCCCCCCATAGTCTAGTTCACTGGGGGTTCAGTCTTAGCAGGACCCAGGGCTTCCCCTTCCACTGGTGCTCTTACTAGGATATTCATTGCTACCTATGGGGTCAGAGTCCAGGGTCAGTCCATGTATAGTCTTTAGGTAGTGGCTTAGTCCCTGGAAGCTCTGGTTGCTTGACATTGTTGTACATATGGGGTCTCGAGCCCCTTCAAGCTCTTCCAGTTCTTTCTCTGATTCCTTCAACGGGGGACCTATTCTCAGTACAGATACTTTTTAATCATTAAAATTATGTATATGTCAACCATTCTTTCTTTTTACAAGTAGACATATTAGGACAACTATTAACAGTTAATAATTGAAACATTTTCTCAACAATTCATAATTCAAAAATTAAACAACTCATAATTCAAATATTAAAAACATCAGATATTATTTAAATAATTAACCTGATATTAAGTGTCCTTGATAAGAGGGCACATTCAGTAACAGAGAACTTGAAATACCACTCATCAGAAAACAACCTAGACTGAAAGTCTCCGGTTTACAAATATAAAGGATACTGAAATAATCTATTTTGTTTAGAATGAAATAGTTGCAGATTTTTCAAACTCTATTGCCAATGTCTCACGTGTCCTGTTGTTATAGATCATGGCCACAGCTATGTCTTATTTAATAATGAAAGTACATATGTTTTTTCATGAATAAGAAATGTGAACAGGGATTTGGTCCACATCCAGTGTTTCCCACAACAAATATAGTTTCATTGCCTGCTAATCTATCTTGCTTTCTACTGCTTGTAGACATAGCCCTGATCCATAAATGGAAATGACAAATAAAAATATCTGACTACTACCCATAACCAATAAAGGCAAATATACGGTCTACAAGAGATGTCATTCAATAGCATGTTGTTTAGTTAATGCTCATTTAGAACTGAAGACCGTTCATTCTACCCATTCCAGGAAATAGTGTTAGTAGGCAAAGTTCCACTAAACACCACTTCAGAGAAACATGAGCTGATAAATTCTGCTCTCCATTGGCAAGTTGTCTAGCATAGCAAGGCCTTGGTTTGCTGCTGTTGCTAGAGAAGCTTTATTTCTATCTTTAAATATTTTTGTGACTTCTTTTTATCACACATGTTCAAGTAAATATACTCCATAAGAAATTAAGTGGATTGAATATCAGACAGAGGTGTTCTTTCCCATGTTCAATAAAATAAAAAGACTATAATGTATACAGAAATAGTTCAAGTGAAATTTTTGGAAGAATACAGATCAGTGTGATTAAATAGAAATAATTAAACGCCTTTCATTCAATTTGATGTGACATTACAGTGTGCCTCATAGTGCCTCATAGAATACCTTTTTCTTTTAACTTAATTATTTGGTCACATATTAGAGCATCTGCTATCATATTCAAACACAAAATTCCTTTTATCTCAAAAAAGCCTTCTAAATATCTATTTTTAAACTTAATTGTTTTCTTTAATTACATTCTAAATGTAGCTCCTAATCCTGGTCCCTCCTTCCCAGAGTTCTTCACACCACCCTCTCAACATAACCTCTGAGTGGGTGCTACTGTCTTGCTGGTATTCCCCTTCCTTGGGTCATCAAGTCTCTATAAGATTAGATCCATCTTGATCCTTTGAGCCCAGACAAGGCAGTCCTCTGCTATATATTTGCCGAGGTTTTCGTATCAGCCCATGTATACTCCTTGGTTGGTAGTGTAGTCTCTGGGGACTCCCGGGAAATGTGACAGTTGGGGTTGCTATCCCATTCAGTTTCTTTAATCCACCCCCTAACTCTTCATAGGGATCCCCAACCTCAGTCCAATGGTTAGCTGAAAGAAACTTCGTCTGTCTCAGTCAGCTGTTAGTAGAGCCTGTCAGAGAACAGCCATGCTAGGCTCCTGTCAGCAAGCACAACAACAGCATCTCTAATAGTGCCAGGGTTTGGTGCCCGCCCATAGGCTGGATCCCAAGTTGGGCCTCTTACTGGTCGGCCTCTCCTTTACTCTCAACTCCATTTTGTCCTTGCATTTCATTTTATTGTTATCATTTTACTAGATACTTTATTTATTTACATTTCAAATATTATCCCCTTTCCCAATTTCTCCTCTGGAAACCCCTTATTCCATCCTCGTTTCCCCTGTCTTCTCCTGCCTCCTTGCCCTGGCCTTCCCTCACACTGAGTCATCGATCCTTCACAGGACTAAGGGCCTCTCCTCCCATTAATGTCCAACAAGGCCACTGTCTGCTACATATGCAGCTGGAGCCATGGGTTCCTCCATGTATACTCTTTGGTTGCTTCTTTAGTCCCTGGTAGCTCTGGGATGTCTAGTTGAGTAATAGTGTTAACTCTGGGGTGCATATGGAAACCAAAAGGTGTCCTTGCATTTCCTTTAAACAGGAACAATTTTCATTACCTCAACCCTCCATTGACAGCCCTATTTATCTACAGGCTCTTCTGCCTTCAGGTTCCATTTCAACATTGTAGGTGACTATGGCTAAGGTCACCCTCATTGCGTAACAGAAGCCTCTGAAACTTTTTAGAAGTTCCTCCTTCCGCACCACCACCCCCAACTTCTAGCAACTCCATATTTCCATTCAGACTACTGGCTCTCTGGGTTTCTCTCATGTCTCCCCCATACTTGATCCTGCCCCCTTTGTCCCCTCTTTATCCCCCTCTCATCCAGGTCTCTCCCATTCTCTACCACTCATGATTATTTTGTTAACCCTTCTACATGGGATTGCAGTGTCCTCACTTGGGCCTTCCTTCCTGTTTAACTTCTTACATTCTTACAACTGTTTCTGGTCTGTATTGTACATTTTAGCTATTATCCACTTATCATTGAGTACATTCCATGCATGTCATTTTGGTTCTTAGTTACATCACTCAGGATAATATATTCTAGTGCTATCTATTTGCCTACAAAATTCATGATGTCCTCATTTGTAATAGCTTAATGGTGTTTCATTGTGTAAATGAAGCATATATCTGTATCCATTCTTCTGTTGAGGGACATCTGAGTTGCTTCCAATTTCGGGCTACAAGGAATAAAGTGAAATTGGCCTGAAGTTCTCTTTCTTTGTTAGATCTATGTGTGTTTTAGGTATCAGTTATTGTAACTTCATAGAATGAATTTTGTAGTGTTCCTTCTATTTCTAATTTGTGTAATAATATGAAGAGTATTGCTATTAACTCTTCCTTGTAGGTCTAGTAGAATTCTTCACTAAAACCTTCTGGTCCTGGGTTTTCTAGGTTGGGAAGTTTGTAATGATTGCTTCTGCTTCCTTAGGGACTATGAGATTGTGTAGATAATTACCTAATCTTGATTTAACCTTAGAAAACCGTAGAAACCTAGAAAATCATTCATTTCATCTAGATTTTGCAGTTATGTTGAGTATAGGCTTTTTTAGGAGGATCTGAAGATTTTTTTTTCGGATTTCCTTGGTTTCTATTGTTATAGCTCCCTTTTCAATTATGATTTTGTTAATTTGAACGCTTTCTTTGTGTCCTTTAGTTAGTTTGGCTAATGGTTTATCTATCTTGTTGATTTTCTCAAAGAACCAGCTTTTGATTTTGTTGATTCTTTGTGTAGCTCTCTTTGTTTCTGATTGGTTAGTTTCAGCCTTGAGATTGACTATTTCCTGTAGTCTATTCCCCTTGGCTGGGTTACTTCTTTTTGTTCCAAAGCTTTTAAGTGTGCTGTTAGGTTGCTCGTATACGGTCTCTCTGATTTCTTCCTTCAAGCAGCATTTTATTGTCTTTTAACCAAAGATGTTTTAATTATAACCCTTAAACATTGATGTATTCATAATACCCAGACAGAACATAAATTCCTATAGGAAGAATTTGTAGTAACTTTTTAAATTTATTCCAAAACTAACAAATATTTCAGCCTTCATAGGACAGACACATATCTCCACACATATATGAAACATATTTCTTAAGTGGGAATGTCCTCTGATTTCTTTAGGAAGGCATTTAGTGCTCTGAATTTTTCCCTTTACACTGCTTTTATTGGGAACCATAAGTTTGGGTATGCTATGCCTTCATTTTCATTCAATTCTAGGAAGTCTTTAATTTCTTTATTAAAATTTATTCCCTGACTAAATTGAGTAGAGAGTCTTCAGCTAGGTCTCTCAACTATGGATATTTGGTTAATATACTGATCAAATTGGGTTCTATTTTTCCCATGGTCCTCCAAGTAATATTAAAGGAGACTACCTTCTGAAAGACACAAGTGAGGTAGATTTTGACACAATCCCTTTAATTTTTTATGTTCCTTATTACACAGTATTGATAACCCCTCCAAAAGTACTGTTTTTTGGCTATGAGCATTAATTTTGAATGCTATATACAGTTAGGTCCAATTTCTTTGCCACATTGTACAATTATACATCAGTAAATATGTTTTTAATTGTATGAATTATTAATTTTCAGAATTTTCAACTCAATCGTTTTGGATAATGGATGTTCACAAAAAACTAAGAATGCATATAATTTATTTGTATTAAATAAAGAGACTGATAAACCAGACATTTATGTCTTATTGTCATAGCCATGATGCAAGAAGAAACATAACATATGGAAAAATTTTAAAGGAAATATAAGCATAAATATATATATATATAATATAATTTCATAGAATTATTTGTTTTATTTTGGGATTTTGCGTTTTATACACTTAATAATTTACTGAAAATAATGTAATATTTTTATATTTACTGTGAAGAAGTATATTTGGCTGATATTATTTCTATCTCATCTATAACACTTTATGGGGAGTACTTGAGAGAGTCTGTTTATAATGTTCTCTCAATAAGTAAGCAAGAACACATTTCCTTAATATTTTTAGTTCATCATTCAATTTGTTTACATCTCAAATGACACACCTTCCCTGTTACCCATCCCCAACACCCTACACATATCTGCTCTCTTCTCCTTCCCCTTTGCCTCTATGAGGGTGATACCCAATCCACCCACCCATTTCTGCCCTATTGCTCCATCATCACTCTACAATGGGGCATCAAATCTCCACAAGAAAAAGGACATCCTCCCCCACTGATGTCAGAAAAGGCTATCCTCTACTACATATATAACTGGAGCCTTGGATCCTTCCCTGTACACTCCTTGGTTGGTAGTCTAGTACCTGGGAGCACAGGGTTCCGGCCAGCTGATGTTCTTCCTGCGGGGGTGCAATCCTCTTCTTCAGTCCTTCCTGTAGCTCCCCCACTGGGGTCCTAACCTTAGTCTGATGGTTGGCTCCAAGCATCCACATCAACATTGGTCAGCTGCTGGTAGAATCTCTGGAGGAATAACCACAGTAGGTTTCCATTAGCAAGTGCCTCTTAGCAACAGCAGTGTCAGAGGTTGGTGTCTGGGCCCAGGATGGATCCACATGTAGGCTGGTCCCTGGATGGCCCTTCCTTCAATGTCTATTCCGTTTTTGTCCCTGTCTTTCCTTTGAACAGGAACATTTCTCAGTTAAAAATTTTGAAACGGGTAAGTGGCTCCATCTCTTGAGTGGGGGCCTTGCCTGTCTACTGGAGGTGGTCTCTACAGGTTCTCTCTCCCCTTCACTGCATTCATTTTGGCTAAAGTCATCCCCATTGATACCTAGGAGTCTCTTGCTTCCCTGGTGTATGGGACCTTCCAGTGGCTACACCTAGTTCCTCATCCCCCACTACTACATATTTTTATTCTATTTCTTGACCCTCTTTACCTCTCTACCTTCCCCTCCATTATTTGTTACTGCCCCCTTATTTCCTCCTACTCCTATATCCCTCCCAGGTCCTCTACCTCCCTTGGTCATCCTATTCTACACTCAGTGAACAACTGAACCATGCACACAGTGGTCTTCCTTGCTCCTAAGATCCATATAATCTGTGGGTTGTATCATGGGCATTGTGAGCAGTTGGGCTAATATCCATTTTTCATGAGTACATACCATGTGTGTTCTTTCCTGTCTAGGTTACCTCACTCAGGATGATATCATCTAGTTCCATCCAGTTGCCTGAAAATTTCATGGAGTCTTTGTTTTTAATACCTCAGTCTTACTCCATTGTGTAAATGTACCATATTTTCTGTATCCATTCTTCTGTTGAAGGGAATCTAGGATTGTTTCCACCTTTTGGCTATTATAAATAAGACTGCTATAAATATAGTGCAGCAATAGTGATAAAAATTGTATTGGTACAGAATCAGGTAGGTAAATCAAAAGAATGGAATTGAAGAAATGAAACCACACTGCTATGGTCACTTCGTCATTGACAAAGAAGCTAACACTATCCCGTGGGGGGAGGAGACATTTTAAACAAATGGTGCTGGTTCAACTGGCAATCAACATGTAGAAGAATGCAAGTTCATCCATTTTTTTATCCTCCTACAAATCTCAAGTCAAGTGGATCAAGGATCTCTACCTAAAACCAGATATGCTGAATCTAATAAAAGAGAGCTGGGAAGAGCCTCAAACACATGGACACAGGACAAAATTTTCTGAACAGAACATGAATGGCTCATATTTTAAGATCAACAATTGACAAATGGGACCTCATAAAATTGCAAAGCTTCTGTAAGGCAAAGGACACTGTCAATAGGACAAAACGGCAACCCACAGTTTAGGAAAATATCTTTACCAACCCTCTATCTGATACAGTGGTAATATTCAATATATACAAAGAACTCAAGAAGTTAGACTCCAGAGAATCAAATAACCCTATTAAAAATTGACTACAGAGCTAAACATAATTCTCAACTGAGGAACCTGAATGGTTGAGAAGCACTTTAAAAGAAATGTCCAATATCCTTAGTCATCAGGAAAATGCAAATCAAAATGACTGTGAGAATTGACCTCACACCAATCAGAATGGATAATGACAGAAGATACTGGTGAGGATATGGAGAAAGAGAAATACTCCTCCATTGATAGTGGGACTGCAAGCTGTTCAACCACTTTGGAAATTAATCTGGAGGTTCCTCAGAAAAATGGACATAGTTCCACCTGAAGACACAGTTATACTACTCTTGGGAATATACCTAAAAAGTGCTCCAACATATAGTAAGTACACATTTATTTCATTTTATGTATTATTTATGCATACTAAATGCTTTAATTTACATAGAAATTTTAACATTTGATGCAAATAAAAGTAGTCATTTTATATTAATTACTTATTTACTATATTTTTTCTTTATTGGAAAATGAATAAACATATTTAGGACTCCTGAAATTTTTCCATGGACAAGTATTTAGCCATCAACCTGGAACATTTGTATTTACAAACTCAGCTATAGATTGAAAATATTTGCCTTTTTATGATTATGAACCAAACACTCTATAATCACTATAGTAAATTATGTTTATAACATTATTTAGCATTATAATAATTGTGCATATATGACAGAATGTACACAATTTGTAAGACAATTATGTGTGTCATTCTATAAAATATGTGAGTGTCTGTGTTTATTGGTTTTCCTATTGAGGAGTTGTGAGTACAGTGAAATGGTTTTCATTTAACAAAAGCAGTATAGTTAGACCAACTCTTTCCTCTTTGTTGAAAAAGGAGAATTAATATTGAAATATGTTAAACATTTACCATACCTACAGTTTTTATTAATCTTAATAAAATAAAATTTCAAACTCTTCAAAATTTAATGTCTCAAATGAATATGATACATGACTACTAAATGAATAAATAATATACATACATATTATGTATAATATTGAATTCATAATAAAGTAAGCAAAATCATTTATAGCATGTTAAGGAACTTAGTAACTTCCTAAAAAGAAACATTTATTTTCTTAGAAGTGACTGATTTACTTGATAAGCCATTTTTAATAATAATAATAAATATCTTCAGAATAAGGCTACTTTAATGGTTTTTAACACTGTGGGCATATAAATATCATCTTGACACAACATAATTTCTACTACTGAATTAATATTTTAAACAAAGTAAGTTAGATATTGTCTATTTTCTTCCTAAAGTTTATTATTTCAATGATGATAAAAATGCACTACTTTAAGTTTAGAACTTATTCAGTAGAAAATCCAGGAGAAAAATATAATGGTCTATTTCCAGTGCAAAGCAGTATAAATATTGGTTCAGTGATTATAAATCAAGTCTTTATGGAGGGTTTTCTGACAGTAGTATTTATAGGACACTTATTATCTCTTAATCCATGAAATGGAGAATACACCTTTGATTTTATATGTGAGTTATTCCAGTTAGAAAAATTGTCATATATACACTGAGGTAAATCAAAGGCAGGGCAAATAACTTTACTGGTAATATCATTAGCATTTTAGTATTTATGGAAGCAATAGTATAGTTTTATAAAATTATATAAACAAATAATATTTGCTTTTATATGCAGTCACCTTCATTGGAGGATTTTAAGACAGAAACATTTAATCAGTGTTACAATTTTCTTCCATACTCTAATTATTTGATATTTAAAAAATCTATATGGCTACAATTGGTCAACTGGCAATGAAAAAAAATCTGCTTTATTCTGCTCTGTCTTCTTCCAACATTTTATAAACTGTACATGAATGTAGTCCCTCAGAAGGAGCTAATAAAGTTATAAATGACCACAGGATCATACTCGACAGTCTATAAAGTATTTCCACAGCTGTTTGGAGTGGACTTTGACTTTTCCAGCTGAATCTCATCAGGAATTGACTCGGAATGCAAGTTGCCAGGGCAGAGTGCAAGTAGTTCACACAGTTTTCCACAGACTACACTGAAAGCAGCTGGGGAAAATGAGTTGAGTATATAAATGATATTGAGACATCCAAGCCTCAAAATCTATTTGTCAAAGGCTAGGGAACTATACACATAGTACCCAAAATTATTTTTACCTTTTATAAACTGTGATAAGCATAAATAGATGTATTTTATGTTGAAACTATGGAGAAACTTCAAGTAAATATTATGTTATATATAGACACATACTATATGTATACACATATATACAATAGCTTCTCTATTTGTTATGAGAATAAACTCATTTTCTCCCTGCTCTTTTAATTTATTCATCTCTCATACATAACATCCCAATTGCAGTTTTTGCTTTTCCTCTCCCATTCTTTCCCTGTACCCCCTTTCCTCCAGATCAATACCCCTTCACTTCCCCTCAGAAAATAGTTGGCCTCCTAGAGACATCAACTTACATGCCATAACAAACTACAGTAAGACTAGGCACATATTCTCACATCAAGGCGGAACAAGGAACCCCAGGAGAACAATAAGGGCCATAAAAACAAGCAAAAGTTGGAGACGGCACCCACTGCCAGTGTTAGAATTCCACAAAAACACTAAGCAACACAACCATAGCACATATGCAGAGGTCCTAGGTCAGACCCTTACAAGTTCCCTGATTCCTGTGAGCCCACTTGAGTCCTAGTCAGTTAATTCTTTAGGTCATGTTCTTGTGGTGTCCTTGACTCCTCTAGCTCTTCTAATCCTTTTCTGCTCCTCTTCAGGACGTCCTGAACTGAGCCTAATACTTGACTATGGGACTGTGTCTGCTCACATTAGTTGTTAAATGAACTCTCTCTGGTGTCTTCGATAATGACTATGTTAGGATCCAGTTCCAGTACATCCTGCAGGCATGAAAAGGTGTAAATCAAAGGTTTCAGTACTGAGTCAATGTTTCAATATTCATGTGTGGCCTTACCTAGTAATAACGAATGACATTTTCACCCTCCATAGCCCCTTTACTAGGAGTCTTTGCTAGTGTAACCCTCATAGACGCCTTGGAGCTTCCATTGTACTATGTTTCTAACTCCCCTCCAAAATGTCCCACATTTCCTGTCATCTCTTCAAGTATTATCGCCTTTCACAGCCCTCCATTTAATCCCTCCTGTTCTTCTGGACACATGATCCCAATAGGCCAATGATAGCTATTTTATTTCCCTTTCTCAGGGAGGTCCTTGCATAAACCCTATAAGCTTTCCTAGTGAGTTAGTCTGTTTGGGTCTATGGAATGTACCATAATTATCCTTTATTTTAATGGTTAATATCCACTTATAACTGAGTATATACCATGACTGTCTTTCTGGGTTACAGAACTCAGTTCCATCCAATTGCCAGCAAAATTCTTTGTCTTTTTTTTTAGCAGATGGCTAATTCTTCATTGTATAAATATACCATATTTTTAATACAACTTTTGGTTCAGAAACATCTATGTTGTTTCCAGATTGGGGCTATTGTGAATAATGCTGCTATGAACATATTTGAGCAAATGTCCTTGTAGTAGCATGGAATGTACTTTGTATATCTGTCCAAGAGTGACTTGCTTGGGTCATGAGGTAAAACGATTCCCAGTTTTCAGAGCAACAAGCATTTTGATTTCCAAAGTGGTTGCACAAGTTTACACTCCTACCAGCTATGGAGGAGTTTTCCACTTAATCCACATCTATCAGATGTCTTGTCTGTTCTGTATTCAGATTCTAAGTTCTGTGCCCCAAGATCAGGTTAAAGTCTGCTCCCAGGTACCCTAGGGAGCTTCCAGAGACTGAACCAACACCAACCAGGGACATACAGGAACCAGCCTGAAACCCCTCACACAAATGTAACTGCTGTCTGCTTGGTCAAGCTTAATCCTTGAAAGACTGGAGGCCCCAGGTAAGGGGAGCCCTAGTGGGGGGCACCTCTCAGAGGCAAAGAAAAGGAAAAATCGGATTAGGAACTGTGGGAGGGGGACTAAGAGGTGCAGCAACAACTGGAATGTAAAATAAAAAATAATAAAAACTGAAAAGGAAATTGAAGTTTTCAATTCGAAGGGTCTTTCACTTGCTTGGTTAGAGCAATTATGCTAATTTTAGCTTTTAAGTGTGCTGTTTTTCTGATTTCTCTCTCAGAAATCTTTTTCACTTTGTATATAAGAGGGATACTGACTTTTGTTAAATATATATATATATACATATATATATATATAAAATGAAATTATTCATCAAATGTTTGGGTTACCTAGTATCTTTTTGAAGTCTCTTACGTATACAATCATATCTTTTGCAAATAGCAATACTTTTACTTCTTCCTCCTCATTTTGAATCCCCTTGATTTCCATTAGTTGTCTTATTGCTCTAAGAAGAATGAAGTTTTGAGTAGTTATCAGTCATTTGGCAATTATTTTAGTGGAGTGGTTGTTGAGTTTCTCTCCATTTAAATTGATGTTGGCTATTGGGTTGGCGTGAATTATCTTTATGATGTTTAAGTATGTCCCTTTTATTGATGATCTCTCTAAGCATTTTATCAAAAATGGGGGGGTGGGATTTGTAGAAGGCTTTTTCAATGTCTGTTGATATCATCATTTGGGTGTTCTCTTTCAGTTTGTTTATAGGGTGGATTACATTGACAGATTTTCAAATGTTTGGCCATTCCTCCATTTCTTGAATGAAATCTACTTCTACTTGATCATAGTACATAACATTTTTTGGTTTGCTAGTATTTTTTATTTTAATTTATATTTCAAATGTTATCCCCTTTCTCGGTTTCCCATCTTTAAACCCCCTATTCCATCCTCCTCCTCCCTTCTTCTATGAGGGTGTTTCTCCACCCATCCACCCACCCCCTTCTGACACCCACCCTAACATTTCCCTATACTGTGGGGTCTACCCTTGGCAGGATCAAGGGCTTCTCCTTCCATTGGTGCCCAACAAGGCCATCCACTGCTACATATGCAGCTGGAGCCATTGGTCTGTCCATGAGTATATCTTTGTGTGGTGGTTTAGTCCCTGGGAGCTCTGGTTGTTTGTTATTATTTTTCTTATGAGGCTGCAAATCCCTTCAGCTTCTTCAATCTTTTCTCTAACTCTTTGAATGAGGACCCCGTTCTCAGTTCAGTGGGTAACTGCTAGTATTCGCCTCTGTATTTGTCATGCTCTGGCAGAGCCTCTCAGGAGACAGCTATATCAGGCTCCTGTCATCATGCATTTCTTGGCATCAGCAATATTGTCTGGTGTTGGTGGCTGTATGTATGAGTTGGATCCCTATGTGGAGCAGACTCTGAATGGCTATTCCTTCAGTCTCTGCTCCAAACTTTGTCTCCTATGAATATTTTTGTTCCCTCTTTTAAGAAGGACTGAAGCATCCTCAGTTTAGTCATACTTTTTCTTGAGCTCCGTGTTGTCTGTGGATTTTCTCTTGAATAATCTGAGCTTTGGGGCTAATATCCACTTATCAGTGAAAGCATACTATGTATGTTCTTTTGTGATTGGGTTATCTCCCTCAGAATGATATTTTTTAGTTCCATCCATTTGCCTATGAATTTCATGAAGTCATTGTTTTTGATAGCTGAGTAGTACCCCATTGTGTAAATGTACCACATTTTCTATATCCATTCCTCTGTTGAAGGACATATGTTTGTTGCAGCTTCTGGCTATTATAGATAAGACTGCTATGAACATAGTAAAGCATGTGTTGTTATAATATTTTGGAACATCTTTTGGGTATATGCCCAGGAGATTTATAGCTGCATTCTCAGGTAGTACTATGTCCACTTTATTGAAGGAACCTCCAGAATGATTTCCAGAGTGTTGAACCAGGTTTGTTAGTATTTTATTGTGTATTTTTATATGTATGTTGATGAGGTAAATTACTTTGTGATTTTCTTTCATTGTTGAATTTTTGTGCAGTTTGGTATCAGGATGACAATGGCCTAATAATTTAATAATTTAGGAGGATTGGCATTAATTTCTATTTGATAATCTGTTAAAATTGTAAACTAAAATTATCTGACACTAATAATTTAATAATTTAGGAGGATTGGCATTAATTTCTATTTGATAATCTGTTAAAATTGTAAACTAAAATTATCTGACACTGCACTTTTTGATTAGTAGATTTTAATGACTGTGTGTTTTTTCATGGGGGTTATAGGTTTATTTAGGTTGTTTATCTAGTTTTGATTTAAATTTGATAAATAGTATCTACCCAGAATATTGTTCATTCTTTTAGATTTTACTTTTTTAGGAAGTAAAGTTTATTGAAGAATGAATGATTCTCTAGATTTTCTCTGGTTTTTAGCTGCCATTTCTTTCCTTTTGTTTCTGACTTCCTTAATTTAGATATTCTCTTTCAGTCTTTCTTTTAGTTATTCTGGATAAGGATTTGTTTATCTTCTTGATTTTCTCAAAGTATTAGCAGTTTGTTAATTGTTTCTTTTTTTTCTTTTTTCTTGATTTTAGCCCTTAATTTGATTGAGATCATCTACTCCTATTGGATGCATTAGCTTTTTTTCTTTCTAGACGTTTCAGATGTGGGGTCCAGTTGCTCATATTAGATCTCTCCAATTTCCTTATAAAGGCACTTATTGCTATGAATTTTCGAACATTCCTAGCACATCTTTGTGTTTCGTACTTGTGCATATGTTGTGTATTCATTTTATTTAAGTCTAGGAACCTTTTAACTTCCTACTTTATATATGGCTCAAGCCATATGTAAAGTCATCCATCATAGAATTATTAAGTTCCTATGAGATTTTAGTCTTTATCTTTTTCTCCTGTCCTGGTTGAAATCCAGCTTCAATCTGTGGTGGTCTGATAGAATACAGGGCATTATTTTAATTTTCTTATGCTATTGATACTAGCTTTGAGAGAAAGTATGTGGTAAATTTTAGAGAATGTCCTGTGGCAAGCTAAGAAGAAAGTATATTCTTTAATATTTGGACAAAATGTTATACAGATATATTTTAGGTCCTTTTGATTCATAATGTCTGTTAGTTCCATTATTTCTCTGTTTAGTTTTTGTCTGGATGATGTGTCTGATGAAAGTTGGGTGTTGAAATCTTCCTTTATCAGTACATGAGATGCAGTGCGTGATTTAAGCTTTAGTCATGTTTCTTTTAGAAATGTTAAGGATTGCAAAGTCATCACCACAGACTTTTTCTTTGATGAATATGAGTTCTCTTCCTCATCTTTTTAAATTAATTTTGGTTTGATATCTCTTTTTGTGGTGTTAGAATAGCTATATTAGATTGCTTCTTTGTTCTATTGCTTGAAATTTTTTTCCAAACTTTTTACCTGAGGAAATGGCTATATTTGATATTGAGGTGTGTTTCTTGAATGCAAGAAAAGGATGGATCCTATTTTGTATTGCATTCACTTAGTCTGTGTCTTTTTATTTGGTAACTGAGATCATTGATACTGAGATTCATCAATAAGTAATGATTGTAAATTCCTGTTATTTTTTGTAGTTAACGTTGATTGTGTGTGTGTGTGTGTGTGTGTGTGTGTGTGTGTGTGTGTTTCCTCTTTGAGTACCTCTGGTGGGATATTATTCATTGCCTGTGTTTTCATGGGTATAGTTAACTTCCTTACACCTGACTTTTATTTATGGTAATTTATTCAAAATTAAAATTCTACATGAAATTTAAAGGTGAATCAATTCATATAAAAATCATATCTAGTTTCAGTTTTATAGGTCTCTTCTGGTCTAAGTAAATTTACACATTTTCTGTATGATTGAGCACATTCTTTCTCTGAGCAGAAAATATGTTTGTCAGTGAACTGTCAAATTTGAATTTTCATTATTCATTTTCACATTAAATCCCTAAATATTTTTCAAGTATTTTATTGTGCAGCTTGAATTGCTTTGTCATATCAATGAAAACATTTTCTATTGCAGAGAGATATGTGCACTTACTGTCAAGGAGATGACACAATTTCTGATCAACATGTCTGTATGAGTGCTAGAAAATCTGTGAACTTTCAAATATCTTAAGATTGAAATCTTGCAGGTGAAATTATTTCTGTCCATTGACCAATTTTGACCCATATATTATTTGCCATATACTAAAAACTAAAGCTACTGTAATTGAGGAATTAGAGATGTACTAATATTTGAATATAAAGGCAAATACTTAAGGGTAAGTTTGTTAGTATTTCCATTTATAAGAATGATAGGATTACTTTCTTCACTAGAGCCTAACTATCCAGATATATGATTCTGCTCTAGTTAATAATACTAGGTTGAGGCTCTATCTTCTGGAGTAGCATTATATCCATTAGAAAGTTTTTGTTACTCTGATAACATTTGATCCAATATGGCACGTGGGTAGGTCTAACTGCTCCTTTATTACTTTTGCCATCATTCATAAGAACGTTTAGTCTTACTCAAACCAACATGGTAGAAATGACAAATTCTTGTCATAGATTCAGCATTTCTTCACATTTGATTAACCAAGTGTGTATACAGTCAGTATGGCCCATTGAAGTCAGGAAAAAGAAAAACAAAATGTTGAAGTTGAATCTCGTGGCTATTTATTGTAGAAACTGTGCTAGGATGGAAGTTTGTGGGAAAAATGTATACTATGTAATTAAGGGGATAATTCTGCCTCTTTAGGATTAAAATGAACCCATCTTCCTAAGGGTGGTCCTACCTTCTTTAGTATAGGTCTCTTACCCAGGTCATTGATCATGTCCAGAAGTAATATTCAGTCTCCAGCTTTCATGCTACAATTGGCCTTTTGGAGAAACTGCTATATTTGAGTCAATAACATGTAGGCATGTCACCTTTTGCCCCTGCTCTGTGAGTAATTCCAATAAACTCATTGGTTTCCTAAATTGAACTTGTTGGCTTGCTGGAATCATTAATGTATCTATCTTTAGTGACCTATCTAGTCTGAGTAGATGCTTCTTCACATATTCTTATAAAATGTCACCAAGAGGGGGGTGTGGTAAGAAACTAACTTTAATGTTTTACTTGCATCAGGAAATCAGCATGAGAAAAAATACAGAGGCCAGTAAAAGATGACAAAGAAAAATAGATGAAGTGATATGAGGGAGAAGATGAATTGAAAGAAAGTACGATTCATTTGTGTAAAATTTCATAAAGAAATAATCACACTTAAAAACTTAATTTCTTTAAACATTCTTTCTCTTGTATGACAGTCCTGAGTGCAAACCAAGTGTTTTTAGAAATAACTCCCTCATTGTTGAGGCAAATAAAAGGCAAAAATAAAGAAATTTTTGTCACATTTTTTGTAAAATATTAAAGAAAGAATAATCACTTTCATTTGCAAAATGGCAGTCAGGAAACCAAGCATATAATAGTATAAATTAAGTCAAAATATTCAATGAAATGAATCTCTTACCCGCAAAAAATTATATAGAATTGTAGAAGAGCACACTTATTTTGAAGAGTTCTGAAATGATGAATCTTAATAATTTCAATCAACATGCATTTTCAAAATAACCAATCTGAGAGCAAGTAAAATCATAACTTTTTTAAAGGGCTGGAACTATTTCAATAGATACAAATTTGGTCATGAAAATTTAAACAGAATATTGTTTCAATGGAAAACTGATTTCTAAAGAAGCAGTAATAAGTACCCTCATAACATTAGCAGTAGCTAACACATCTCTGGCATAACCTTTCCTGGGTGCGAATGTCTTCATTGATTTCATGAAATGCCTTATAAACATTAAGAGATACAGCGAAAGGATAATTTATTTATGTAGTCCATCACTCTAAGCTGTGGATTTCAAGTTTATCTAAAGACTTTTTTATGCTTGTGAATATTTTATTATTCCTTGAGTTTGTTAATATATATATATAAATATTTCCCATCTTTCATATTTTATATGTATATTAAGTACATTGATTGTATTTCCCTTGCCCTTTATTATTCATTATCATCCTTACATGTGTTTTTATTTCTAATATCATGAGGTTAAAAAAACTATTCTGATATCAACTACTATTTTCTTGAATACATTATAATAACATTTTTGAAGTACTTTGCTTTCTGCTCTACATTTCTTTAAATGAATGGTTTAATAAACATTCCAATCCTACCTACTTATGATTACTGCAGAATTTCAAAGCTACTTTCTGTGTTATCTTTCTATTAATGAAATGGTTGATGTACATTTGACTAACGATGATTATTAAATAAGAACTCAAATTAAAGATGTGTGAATTTCAATTCCCCGTTAGCACTTTAGATAACAATGTTTTATGGGTAATAAATCCAAATGGTATACTTGTATTTCTCTGATTGTCCTCTGCAACAAAACATTAAGCTAACATGTTTATTATATAATAGATATAAGATAAATGGAACAATGACTATAAAATATATAAACCCTAAAAATCATATGTGAAACAATAAACAGACAGCAACTATTACACAAAAGAAAATAGCTTAATCTATGAGAAATCTCTTAGTGAGTTCTGTTGTTACTATAATAGAATAGCAGAGGCTAGGTAATTTATACTTTATGAAAGAAAACTTAATCCATTAATTTCTGTATTCTGAATATTCTTACTTCAAAGTATTGATAGTAGACAAGGTCCTTCAATCTGTGTCATTCTATGGCATAAATTGGATGGGAAAAAGTCATGAAGTGGGAGACAGCATGATGTTGCAGGTTCTTATTATGAACCTACTCATTTGACAGAGAAATCAATTTATCCATAAGGGTACAGCTTTATTAAGTTTAATCATCAGCTATAGATCTGGTTTCTGAAGATTATCACATTGGTAAGTAGGTTTCAGACCTGAAATTGGGGGAACACTTTCAAATCACAACATCAAAGCGTATTAAAATACAGATTTGCCTGATTCTGAACATCGTTATTTCTCCATTATATAATAGCATCTTCTGAACATAAGTATTCCACCAATAAAATAGTCCTCTGAAAGAGGTTTGATGCAGGTGGTGTTAAAATTGAAAAAGAGAACTTATCTAGGACACAGAATTAAACTATCATCTTAGTAATGGCATTTGTGGACCAAAGGATTCATCTAATCATTTTCTTTGCAGCTTCAGTCAGGTGGATTTGCAAAAGAAAAGAAATGCTGAGGAGACACTCTGCTGACCCACTTTGTCTCCCTGTAGATGGTCCCAGCTGGAGTAATGTGTACTTATTTTTCAAACAAGAACTTTTTTTTAGTTTTTATTACATGTCTCCTAGGAAATAAAAAATAAAAATATTGATGTCTTATCTGCAGAGGGAAAAAATTAGACCTGATATTTGAAGGAGCCAAATCTCATATGAAATAATTTTGGCATTATAGCAAAAGCAATCATTTATAACTGGAAATAAAAACCAGGTGTCTATCATTGTTTTATCTTTGAATTTCATTACACACACACACACACACACACACACACACACACACACACACACACTTTTGAAATTTACCTTAGGTATAAACACCAAAGAAATACTCTTTTACATCTATTTGGAGAAACACACAGTTCCATGGAATGCCGTTTTGCTTTTACTGTTTTACTTATTCACTTTACATCCAGTTCACTGTTTCTTTCCTGGTCACACATCTCTCACAATCCTTTCCTCACCCTACTTTCCCCATCTCTTCCTCTGCCAATGAGGCCAGACAAGGCAACCAGCTACAAGAACATATCCCACATACAGGCAACAGGTTTTGCGATATCCCCTGCTCCAATTGTGCAGCAACCATACAGAGACCAAGGTATACATCTGCAACATACATGTGAGCAGGCCTAGATCCAGCCAGCATATCTTCTATCTTCTTCGGTTGGTGATTCTGACTCTCAGAGCCTTAAGGGTCCAGGTTAGTTGACGATATTGGTCTTCCTCTGGAGTTCCTGTTCCCCTTCGATGCTATGATAGTATACATAAGTGACTCCAAGGAATGTCTTAAAATGACAAGGAATGAAAGAATGACAGGTACAGACCAAGGGAATACTTTATAATATAATGAAATTCCTGATTTCCTCATATTAGAGATTATGTGCAATTAAGAAATAAAAATGAGCAGAAGCAATACCCAGTCAATATTCAGCACAGTGTGTTTTGGAGAAAGCACCTGTGAAATACAGCAATACTTCCAAAAGACCACTTACCATACAACTGAGGAGGATAGTTTGTTCAATAGTGATGGGAACCAAGCCACTGTAACTAGGTTCCTTTTCAAAGACCAACACCACACTGTGGTATAAGTGAAATGGTGTTGATGTTTAAGAAACTTAAGTAAACCTGTGGGTTCCATTGTTTTCAGGATAAAGGCAAGAAAGTAATGGAAACAAAAACTATCTAATGTCGATATAAATTTTATCTGAAATGAAGCATAAAATTACTAGACTGCTACAAAATATGCTTTCTTCAGAGAAACAATTTCTGTTGGCTTATATTTCCAGTATAAATACCTTATACCTTAAATGGTTTTATAAAAGAGACATACTGATTTGTCATTTGTTCAATTCACTTATTCTCAGATCACATGCAAAGGAATAAAACTTACACTAACATTTTTGAGGGCTCATACATACAGAAGTAATGAATGAAGATTGATATATCAGATCACAAATTTACTAACGTTTTTGAAGAAAATGATAAAGATGCACATAGTGCTTATGGAGGTCAGAAGGTGAGTGTGAGTGGTTAAAGTGAACAACTACAACCATGGGCAGGCTTATCTCATTTGCTAGGTCTTCCTTCCACTTATACCTATCATGATTCTGACTTTGTAGGTGTCCTATTCAGTGTTGTGTTGAGGTGAAGAGATACTGTGACCCTGTTTATCTTATAAAGAAAAACATGTAATTGGATTTTGCTTATAGATTCAGCAGATTAGTCCATTGTCAGATGACAGGAAGCATGACAGATGTGGTACTGGAAGAGCTAAGGTTTCCACATCCAGATCTTCAGCCAGTAGGAAGAAAAGAGCCATTGGGACATCCTTGGACTTCTAAAATCCCAAAACCCAATCTCACATATCACACATTTTCTCCAAGATGATTCTTACTTTAACAAGTCATACCTCTTAATCCCTGTCAAGTAGGACTCCTCCCTAACGATCAAAATATATGTATATGCGTATGTGTATGTATATATACAATTCCTATTTAAACCACCCCAGTGGACAAGATGGATTTGAATACTGACATTTTGCCTCCAATTGTAAAATACAATTATTCATATCCCCATCCTTCTAGGGTACTATGCATAATCTTTATGGTCTAGATGCACAAATACTGAGATTGTGCAAAGGATCCATATTTGTGAATAATCAATAAATATAGCCAGAGTGTTTTGTTTTTTGCCAAAAGAGCTAAACAATAGAGGAACTACATGTAAAAAACTACCATCAATATATGCTATGAAGGGATCACTTTTTTATTATTGATTGGTTTCGTGTCAGGTCTAACATGGGCCAGGTTGGCCTCAGACTTGAAATGTCCATGAGTTTGACCCTGAACTCTCAGCCTTTTTACGTCAATCATATAGGAAATCGAGGGTTCCAAGTATGTGCTGCTCATCTATAGTTGAGTTTGATCTTGAACTTTCCATCCTCTATAAGTGATTAGATTCCAAATATGTACCACAATTCTAATGTTTATACAGTGTTGTAAATTAAAACTAGTATTTTTAAATCAATAAGTTAATGTAATTTGAAATTTATAAAATTATAATGCTTAAAAATTATGAAATTATTTTTATAATAATATAATAAGATAAAATAAATCTGTTTCAACATGTACACTATTTTACATAATCATATGGGTGATTGTCTTTCTATTCCCAAAGTTATTTTTTGTTAAATCACTATAGTTAAATCTATCATATATTATTTAGTAGATAAAATAAAAAGATCAAAAACTATAACATAATGATAATTTCATTTGTTTTTATATAATATTCAATTCAAGAATAATGGTGATTGTTAGGAGCTGAGGAGAGCCTGAATTAGTGAATGAAGACCTCAGTGAGCACGTGTTGTTAATGTGGACATAGTAATAACCTCAGACACATGGAACATAGCAAATCTCACCCAGGGAAAGACTTAGAGGCAAATGCCAAAGCATGCTTCTGGTCCATGTACTCATGTTCAGAGTATGTGTTAAAAATATCAACCATGGCTTCTTTCCTCAGATATGTATTGACTGAAGACTGTTCTTCTGTGAAGAGTGCTCCTACAAAGGCTAGTTAGTCCTGCAGCTTTGATCCGGCTTTACATTATAAACACCACCTACTTGTTAATTATGTGTAATAATCCTGTTTCCTTGTTCACCTATAAGCAATATCTCCACTTTCCTGTTGAACTGTGTATAATAAACACTCCGACCATCTGGGGTACTTAAGTTTCTCCACCAGAGAGTACAATTTGGCCAAGCACAGGTTTGCTGACTGCCCTTGATATTCTGTCTTTCATTAATTTCTTTGCTACCTATACTAAGGTTCGGTTCCCCAGAAGCTATGCATGGATGCAAAAGAAAAATAATGTTTTTGTTTGGTATGCTATATTATGTTTATTCTAGCAACAAAAGTAATGTTTATTTACCAAATTCCCATGGTAAAGGTCCCTGTCATATTTCATTTCCAGTTCTTATAAACCCTCTGCTCTTTGCTTGACAATATAACCTAAGATTGAAAATCCTATGATTACGGATAAAAAGAGATTTAGCATGTATTCTGAGTTACAGAACAAACTTAACCTTTGAGTCAGCTGCTTCTAGCAAATAGGAACTTTACAAAATAGCTGGGATAAGAAAATAAATAACAATGTTGACAAATAATCAGGATATAGAAGAAAGTTATCTCAGCTTGCCTAGAAAGAAGAGGTTGTAAAATATTTTGAATTGCACAAGCCATTGTCAAATTGAGAAAGGGTCAAAATACAATATAAGATCTTACAATTACTATTTCTTACCCTTTATCTTACAGGCCTTGTGTCTTATTTTTGCTACAGAATATCTTTATAAATATTAGATAGAGGGAGGGGAGGGAAGAACAGGGACAGGATCAGGTGTGGCAGAGAAGGGGAAGAAATATAGAGGGCCAGAAAATTGAACAGGGGTGAGTAGCAGTGGAGGATGGGGAACTGGGGGTAGCCACTAGAAAATCCCAGATGCCAGAAAAGCAAGACTCTTCCAAGGACCCAATGGGGATGTCATTAGCTGAAATACCCAAAAAAGGAGAGAGAACCTGTAGAGACCATACCAGAAGTAAGACACAGCCCCTGTTTGAGGGATGGAGCCACCCATCCATCTGAAAAATAATAACACAGAATTGCTCATGTCTAAAGGAGATGCAGAGACAAAGAGTGGAGGAGAGACTGAAGGAAAGGCCATCCAGAGACTGTCTCACTTAGGGATCCATCCCATATACAGACACCAAACCTGGACACTATTGTTGATGCCAAGAAGCACTTGTTGAAAGGATCCTGGTATGACTGTCCCCTGAGAGGTGCTGCCAGACAGTGACCAATACAGATGCAGGTGCTTACAACCAAGCATCAGACTGAGTTCAGGGACACCAATGGAGGACTTAGAAGAAGGACTGAGGAACTGAAAAGATATGTAACCTTATAAGAAGAACAGCAATATCAACCAACTAGACATCACAGAGCTCCTAGGAACTACAACAACAACCAAAGAGGGACCCAGGAGGGACTCAGGACTCCAGTAAATTATGTAGCAGAGGATGGCCTTATCTGGCATCAATGGGAGGAGAGGGCCTTTGTTCTGTGAAGGCTTGATGACCCAATGTAAGAAATTTCTAGGGCAGTGAGGCATGAGTGGGTGAATGGGAGAGTGCCTTCAGAAAATCAGGGCTGACGGGGATGGAATAGGAGGTTTGCGTGCCAGAAACCAAGAAGGGTATAATATTTGAAATGTAAAGAAATGAAATAACCAATAAATATAAAATAAAATAAAGATTATATCTTAGTGACTTTTCAGTTTTTAATCTTTATTAGAAATGGTAAAGAAGTAACCTAAACAAAGTCGGAAGATAGCCCTACCTTTGTCTTTATTCTGGCTTATTATTCCTTTTCATGTTGTCAGAAAATAAAGAAAATCTAACTTTGTAATGGAAACTGCTAACATGATCATTATCATCACATCTTTTCCTATAGATAAAACATTTCCTATATTTTAGGAGGTTTAAGATCAGTTATATAAAAGACAAAATAAACCACATTTTAGTGCAAGTTTTGAAATTATACAAATGTGCAGATGAAGAGATTCATCACCTCAAGCTTACTTTTTTCTTTTAATCAATCATTATCCATTGTCATCAAATGACAACCTAAATTGTTTTCTTTTCCCATCTGTTACAGAACCATGAAATAATGTGTATTCTTTATAATATGAATGCTTTCCCTTAATGTTGAAATGATTGCTTGTTGTCCAGGAAGGATAGGGTAAATGCTCACATTTTGAAATGCAAAGAGGAAGTGAAAAATGTATATGTCCTAGGCTTTCTAAATCTCTTCACCGACATACATCTTCCAAAATGGCTGGCCCTTAACATGTCCCTAATAGTGTCACAAACTGGAGACCAAGACTTCAAACACCGAAGTGAATGGAAGAAATTCTCATTTTACCTACCACAGTTAAATTTAATTATTTAATATATAAAAGAGTAATTGATTTGCTTAATTTATTTATTTTTATTCGTAATCCCTTTTTACAGTCTATATTTCAACCCCCTCCTGGTCTGCCTCCCAACATCTCCCCATTTCATACCTCATCTCCTCCCCACTGTCCCTATCCCCCTACCCCCACCGCCATTCCCTCAGGTCTCAACTTTCTGGAGGGTTAGGTACATCTTCTTTAAATGAGGCTGAAGCAGACAGTCCTCTGCTGTTTATTGGTCAGGGGGCCTCACATTAGTTGGTGTATACTGCCTGGTTGGTGGCTTAGTTTCAGTGATCTTGGGGTTCCAGGTCAATAGAGACTGCTGGTCTTCCTAAGGGGTTGCCCTCCTCCTCAGGTTCTTCCGACTTTTCCCCAATTCAACCACTAGAGGTCCTCTGCTTCTGTCCATTGGTTGGGTGCTAGTATTTGCATCTGACTCTATCATCTGTATGTTGGGCCTTTCAGAAGGCAGCCATGCTAGGCTCCTGTCTGTAAGCATACCACAGCATCAGTAACAGTCTCAGGGCTTCAGGGCTCCCCTTGAGCTGGGTCCTAATTTGGATCTCTTATTGGACCTCCTTTCTCTCATGCTCTTCACAATTCTTTCAGAAAGGAACAATTTTAGGTCAGAGTTTTTGACTATGGGATGGCAACCCCATCACTCCGCTTGATGTCTTGTCCCTCCTCCACTGTAGAGCATTTCATCCAGGGTTCTTCTCTTTGAGTCTTGAGCATCTCTCACCTCCCAGGTCTACGGTATAAAGTAGAGGCTCCCCCTACCTCTTACCTCTTGAGATTGCCTATTTCCATTCTTTCTGCTGGCTCTCAGGGTTTCAGTCCTGTTTCTCCTACCCTCCTGACAATACCTGATCATGTTTCACACTTCCCCTCCCACTCTCCTCTCCCACTCATGTCCCTCCCTCTCTCTGCCCTCTTGACTGCTTTCTTCTCCCTCCCAGTGGGATTGAGGCATCCTCACCTGGAAAAGTGGCATCCACAATATATATTTAAGTTCTATATTCTGAGCATGTGTGATTCCAGAAAGGATATTTTAATAGACCTAATAAACTATGAAATACAATATAATGAACATGTTATATTCTAAAATATAAGTTTTAAAAGTATATATGAATATGAACATTAAGAAAAGAAAAATATATACAAAATTATTATCCAATACAGAAATGAAAACCTAGAGTAGCTGCATACCTATTAAAGGACCCCACCAAAATGATGAAATACTAATTCTACAATGGATGCAGCCATGATAAGAATCCTCATTGTTAGGATTAAAGGCAATGTCTTTAGACTCTGGTTACTTATGAAGTAATACAAATAATTTTAAAAAGTAGGACTTCATTTAATAAAAACACATATAAACATACATAACACACACATACACCTCACACACACACACACACACACACACACACACATATATATATATATATATATATATATATATATATATATATATATACATGGATCTCAATATATGGGCATGCAGTTAAGAGTTCATAGTGTATGTTCAGTGGAACATTTTACATTACATAATTAGACATCTCACCATCCCCAATAATTCCATTTCCAAGGGATCTGAAGTTGTGGTAGTCTTCCAGATCATCAACACTCAAGTGTACATACTCACAAATAAATACAAATGTCTACATGATAATCACACTATAAGCCACAGACCTAGAACAGGGATTTATGCCTAGTCTTATTGCATCCTCTTATGCTGAGTTCAGCTGATATATTGAGAAGCTTGCTCTTTTCTGAAGGGAACTAAAGGCGCAGCAGATCTGTGTGAAGAGTAGGTGGGCCAGTGGTACTGGGAGGAGAGGCAAGAGCGAGGGTATGATCAGCATGTATTTCATAAAATGAGAAGAAAAAGGGAAAAATGTAAATTTTAATTTTTATATAATAATAAACTAGTGAGAGAAAATTATAGCATTTAAGAAAATACTAGGTAGAATGGCATTTTGGAGCTAATTATGTAGTTTTTAATATTAAATATACATTATTAAGTATAAAATAAAGTAACATAAATAAGCTTATGCCTACAAATAAATGTTTTATTAATTTTTTTACAATTTTGAAAATTGGAAAAATGTTAAAAATCTTTAAAAATAAACAAATAATCCAATCAACAATGAAAAACAAAAGAAAAACAAAGCTACAACTTACAAAAGAAAAGAAAGGGATGACCTACTTAATGAGAGGAAATTTTACATAAAAACTGAATAATAAGATATCAAAACAACAATCAATAAAGAGTAATGAAGTGATAAGGATCTTAAAATATAATCCAGACAGCAAAAGCTGATCAACCTTATGGTCAATCACAGAAATTAAAGTAGAAACTGTACAGTTATTCAGTTACAATAGCAATCAAATGCGGACTACAATGAAGAAGAAATGGAAGTCCATACACAATGTTAGTGAGAAGTTAACGAGCTCAGCAACAGTGAAAATCAGTATGGAGGTTTCTGAAAATAGTAAAATAAAAGTACCATGCAACCAAACTATATCACTACTTAATATTTATTTAGGTTCCAGTTCAATAACTTATAGAGATATTTGCACTCCAGTTTTTATTGTAATAGTATTCATATTTGCTGTTTTAAAGCCAACTTAAATGCCTCCAAACAGACAATACATAGAGAAAACAAAATGTTTGTGTGTGTGTGTGTGTCTGTGTCTGTGTCTGTGTCTGTGTGCATGTATAATGAAATTGTTTTTCATTATCTTTTCACTTGAATGAGGATGAATACAAGTAGAGATAGTAATATTAACCTAAGTCAGACATTTTCAGATAGATAAATACTGTATGTTTTATCTCATTAAGGCTCTTAAATTATGTAGAGATACATAAAATCATCCAAAGTATTCACGACTTAACAGTAGAATGAAACTGTTTATGTGACAATTGAAAATTAATTGAATTGATTAAATGAGATATGGGAGTAGTCTCAACTTATATCTACAACCAAAGAAAGGTATGTTTAATAATATCAATAGTTACCCTTAGGAGACCTGTCTCATTACATTTGATAATATTTAAGCTTCATGTTGTATGATTTTAAATTTTTCATAAGTTGATAGTATTTTAATATGGTTAATTTATTTACTGAATACTGGAATAGCTAACTATATCATACACAAATTAAGATTACAAAAAGTGGAGGCCAAAAAAGATATTTGTAAATATGCTGTGATTCAGTGCATTAATTTTTATGCTTGTATTAAAACTAAGTTTAAAAGTTTTAAAAATAAATACGATTTAGCATAAATGACTATAAAAGAAAATGGATTAAAATATCATTAGAAACAGAAAACCTGGTTTGAAAACCAAAACATCAGCATTATTTCACACAAAAAAAAATCTTACAACAGAACAGAAACATTAGAGGATGCTTGCTTATTATTTTCCCCAAAGTGATGTTACTGTTCATATAGAAGGTTATGAATGCATAAGAAAATGCAGTCTTATTTGTATAGTCACAAGCTGGAAATAACCCAGATGTTCTTCAACAGAGGAATGGATACAGGGAATGTGGTACGTCTACACGATGGAATACTACTCATCTATTAAAAACAATGACTACATGAAATTCTTAGACAAATGAAAGGAACTAGAAAATATCATCATGAGTGAGATAACCCAGTCACAAAAGGACACACATGGTGTGTACTCACTGATAAGTGGATATTAGACCAAAACTCAGAATACCCAAGATACAATTCACAGACCATATGAAGATCAAGAAGAAAGACCAAAATGTGGATGCTTCAGTCCTTCTTAGAAGGGGGCACAAAATATTCACAGGAGGAAATACAGAGACAAAAATTGGAGCAGGGACTGAAGAAAAGACCATACAGAGACTGCCCTACCTTGGAATCCATCCTATATGCAGCCATCAAACCAAGTCACTAATGCTGATACCAGGAAGTGCTTGCAGACAGGAGCCTGATATGGACATTTCCTGAGAGACTCTGACAGAGCTTTGCTGATACAGAGGCATATGCTAGCAGCTAACCATCAGACTGAACATGGGTGAGTTAGAGAATGGACTGAAGGAGCGGAAGGGATTTATAATCTCATAGGAAGAACAATATCAACCAACCAAGCCCCCACCACCGCAGAGCTCACAGAGACTAAACAGCCAATGAATAAGTACACACGGAGGGACCCATGGCAACAGTTGCATATGTATCAGAAGATGGTATTGTCTGGCATCAATAGGATGAGAAACCCTCAATCCTGTGAGGGCTCATTTCCCCAGTGTAGGGGATGCCAGGGCTTTGAGGTGGGAGTGGGTGGGTGAGAATAGGAACAACTTCATAGAAGCAGAGGGTGGAATGAAAGAGGGTGGAAAGGGGATAACATTTAAAATGCATAAAATATCCAATAAAATCCTTTAAAATGCAAATAAAATGATAATGGGAAATACTTCTCAAAAGTAACCAAAGAAATGAACAAGGGGACCCCAATAAGGAGTTAGGAGAAGGACTGAAGGAACTGAAGGAGTTTGCAACCCCATAGGAAGAACAACAATATCATCCAACAGTCTCCCCAGAGCTCCCTGTATACTGCCAACCAAAGGGTACACATGGAAGGACTCATGATTCCAGCTACAAATATAGCAGAGGATGGCCTTATCTGGCATCAATGGGAGGAGAGGCTCTTTTTCCTGTGAAGGCTTGATGGCCCAACATAGGAAATGATAGGGTGGTCAGGCATGAGTAAGTAGGGAGTTCAAGGGGGAACATCCTCATAAAAACAGGGGATGGGGGATGGGAATAAAGGGTTTTTGGGAAGTTGGGAAACAGGAAGGGTGATATCACTTGAAATGTACATATAAAAAAGTAACTGAGAAAAAAGAGAAAATGCCAGCTTACTGCGGTTATGGATTACATGGTTATTGTGTTTCTAAATTTTTAAATCTTTGAATAATAAGATATTAAATATTTTGTGACTTTATAATTTTAAACATTTCTGTTAATCAGTATGGTACTACCTTTTGTATATGCATTTTAACATAAATTTCAATATAATATCATAGGTGAAGAAAGCTGAGAGAAATAAAATAAATACTTTTAGAATAATATTTTAAGACAGTGAAAATATTGACTTTTGTGTCTTTAAATTTAATTTATTTAGTAAAAATTTTATAAAACTATACAATGATGTATACTTATTTGCTGTTATTTTAAAATAAATTATATATGTAGCTCTTAGTCTTAAATGTCTTTCGTTTTTCTACAAGGTTAATTATAAAGGATCATTAACTCACTATGGATTTATGCAATCAAATTGTATGAATTAAATATCTATGAATTTATTCATAAAATGACACTTAAAATATATTCAGAAGTTGAGTAATCTGAAAAGAGACTCCAAAAATCATATATTGTTTGCTATGAATACCTTTTTCCAGTTAGCATAGTATTGAAATATTAAAATATGTCCAGAAAACATAAAATACTTAAATGCTTGGATATTCTTATGAATATGATGATGTGCTATCCAAATGAAATGTTTTTAGCATTTTATTTCTGTGTTTAATCTAGACAAGTATCACTTGAATAAGAATAGAGTTTTTAGAATACTAAATATCAATTTTCATGTTGCCAATACTCCCACAAACTAACTAGACGATGCATCTAGTTAGTGTTAATGTGATAAGAAGACTGACTGTATGTGACTCATGGAAGTAGAAGAGAGTTCTACTTATATGTATTATTGAAGACACACATAGGCACATAGCTTGAAAAACAATTTCTGTTTTTCACTCTTATTTTGAAAATTTTGTATGCATGAGTCATGAGAATAAAATATATTTACACATTCCTTTTTCATGTTCAATACATGGAATTATTGCAAGCCTGAATTGTGAATCAAGTATGGTGAGGATATTGCAAGTGATGAGAGTAACTACCAATTTATGATAAAATAATAAAGTCAAGGGTTTCAAGAGTGACATATTTTATTTTACTCAACCCATGCCTGCAAAAAGAAAGAAAGAAAGAGAAAAGGAAAAAATAAAATATGCAAAAAAGTTATTCAAAACTTTTATTTCACCATGGCAGTAGTAGTAGACCTAAGAGTATATGTACTATAGCATCCACACTTTGATGTGATCTTCTTACTTCTTGAGTTTCATGGGGTCTATGAGTTGTACCATAGGTATTCTGAGATTATTTTTTGATTAATATCCACTTATCAGTGAGTACATACGATGTGTGTTCTTTTGTGACTGGGTTACCTCACTCAGGATAATATTTTCAAGTTCCACCCATTTGCCTGAAAATGCCATAAAATCATTGTTTTTAATAGTTGAGTAGAACTCCATTGTATAAACGTTCCACATTTTCTGAATCCATTCCCCTGTTGATGGACATCTGGGTTGTTTCTAGGTTCCAGCTATTATAAATAAGACTGCTGTGAACATAGTAGACCATATCTCCTTATTATGTGTTGGAGCATCATTCAGGTATATGTCCAGGAATAGCCGGGTCTTCACATAATACTATGTCCAATTTTCTGAGGAACCACCAGATTGATTTCCACAGTGGTTGTACCAGCTTGTAATACCACCACCAACTGAGGATTGTTTCTCTTTCTACACATCCTCGCTAGTATCTGCTGTCATCTGAGTTCTTGATCTTAGCCATTCTGATTTCTATGTCTGGAATCTGTGGGTTGTTTTGACTTGCATTTTCCTGATGACTAAATATACTGAACATTTCTTTAAGTAGTTCTCAGCCATTTGAGATTTCTCAGTTGAGACTTTGTCATTTAGAAATGTACCCCATTGTTAATAGGATTATTTGAATCTCTGGAATCTAACATCTTGTGTTCTTTGTTTATCAGAGACAGCCCTCTATCTGATATAGGGTTGGTAAAGATCTTTGTCCAATCTGTGGATTGCCACTTTGTCCAACTGATAGTATTCTTTGCCTTACAGAAGCTTTTCAATTTTATGAGGTCCCATTTGATAATTCTTGACCTTTGAGCATAAGCCATTGGTATTTTGTTTAGGAAATGTTCCCCTGTGCCAAAGTTTTTGAGGTTCTTTCTCACTTCTTTTTTACTAGACTCACTATATCTAGTTTTAGGTTGAGGTCATTGATCCGCTTGGACTTGAATTTTATACAAGAAGATAAAAATGGGTCATTTTGCATTCTTCTACATGCTGACTGCCAGTTGAATCAGCTTCTTTGGTTGAAAATGCTGTCTTTTTTCCACTGAATGGTTTTGACTCCTTTGTCAAAGATCAAGTGACCATACATATATATGAGTTCATTTCTGGGTCTTTAATTCTATTCCATTGATCTATTTGTCTATCTCTGTATCAATACCATGTGATTTTTCTTATTATTGCTCTGTAGTATAGCTTATATTCAGGGATGTTGAGTCCCCGAAGTTCTTTTTGTTGAGAATGGTTTTTGATATCCTCGGTATTTTTGTTATTCCAGATAAATTTCAGAATGGCTCTTTTATCTCCATGAAAAATGTGTTGAAAATTTGATGGGAATTCTATTGAACCTGTAGATTGCTTTAGGTAAGATGGCCATTTTTACTATGTTCATTCTGCTGATCCATGACCATGGAAGATCTATCTTCTGAGATCTTCAATTTTTTTCTTCAGAGACTTGAACTTCTTGTCATACCGATATTTCACTTGCTTGTTAGCATCACACCAAGATAATTCATATTATTTATGGCTATTGTAAAGGTTATCATTTACCAAATTTCTTTCTCAGCCAGTTTACTTTTGAACAGATGAAAGCTACTGATTTGTTTGAGTTAATTTTGTATCCAGCCTCTTTGCTGAAGTTGTTTGTCAGCAGTAGGAGTACTGTAGTAGATTTTATGGTGACAAAAATAATCTCTGGGAAGTACAAAAGAGAGGAATCTGGGAGGAATAGAGGAGGAGGAGTGAAAGGGGGGCAGTTCCAATATGGGAGGAGATATGGAAGAGGTTCAGAGGGTCAAGAATTGGAAAGTAGGTATGTAGCGGTGGAGAACCAGAAACTGGGGGTACCCATTAGAAATTCTCAGATGCTAGGGACCCAAGAGTTTCCCAGGACCTAACTGGGGGGATTTTAGCCAAACTACCCAACAAATGGGAGATAAAACCTTTAGAGACCATATAAAGTGGATAGGCCACTGTTGAGGGATGGAGTCACGCACCCACCTCAAAAATATTAATCCAGAATTCGTCCTGTCAAAAAGAAATGCACAGAAAAGACAAAGAGTGGCACAGAAATTGAAAGAAAGGCCATTCATAGACATTATTGCTGAAGTCAAGAAGTGCTTACTGATAGAAGCCCAGTATAGCTGTCATCTGAGAGGCTCTACCAGAGTCAGACCAATACAGATGCTGATGTACACAGCCAAACATTGGGCTGAGCGAAGGGACCCCAATGGTGAAGGACTGTTGGAACTGAAAGGGTTTGCAATCTCATAGGAAGAACAACAATATCAACCAACCAGGCCCCCACAAAGTGTCCATAAACTAAAGATTACACAGGTGATACCCAGGGCTCAAGATGATTATGTAGCAGAAAATTGCCTTATCTGGCATTACTGGGAGGAGAGCCCCTTGGTCCTTTGGAGGCTTGATGTCCCGGGATAGGGGAATGCTAGGCCACTGAGACAGGAATGGATGGGTGGTTGAGGAACACGCTCATAGAGGCAGGGGTTATGGAGGAAGGGAAGGGAGCTTGTGGAGGGGAAACTGGGAAGGGGATAACATTTGAAATATAAATAAATAAAGTAACCAATAAGAGAAAGAATATATAATCTTCATTATTTCATTCCTTTTTAAATGAAAGACATTATTATAAATATCCAATTTATATTATCTAGAAAATATGTACATGGAGATTGTGAACAGGTAATTAATTATTCTTCATATCCTGGTTTGGACATTGAAATTTGGGTTATGTAACCTGAACTAAATTTAATATGCAAGGGTACAAGGAAACATTCTTGAAATAAAGATATGTTTAAAAATAAGACAGTACTCTGTAACTTTAAAGTCAGCAAGAGAACACATCTTCACAGCAAATTTTGGTAAGTGCTAGTGAAGTAGGGAAGATTGTCGTAGGGGGTCATATATGTAACAGAATCGTAAATGGTTACAGAATCATAGATGTTAACTGTTGAAAGGAAAATTAAGATGAGAACAGTTTCAATAAAAGGAAACCTGGCTCAGCAAGGTTTCAATAGACAATCATGAAAATATATCTATAATTTAGGATATATATAAATAAAAGACATGGAATGATGAATGAATACAATTAGCTCAAAGAGCTTTCAAAGAAGCCATGAAGATATTTAAATAAAGTTAAGCTTAATCATTTAGCACAGCACTAAAAAATCAAGAGAGAAAAGATATGGTTTCTTATTACATATAGTTACCGAAGTTGACAAAATTTAGTAAATAGTAAATTACAGATTCTGAAAGCCTCCTTTTATATACTTGATCATGTGTGCTAGCTTCTTTGGAGCAGTTACCTATTATTACCTAAGTATCTAATCACTGACACACAGTGTAATACATGCTCTATCCTAAATACAGCCAATGGAGTCACTATGGATTACTGTGTAAATGCCGAATTGCAGACAATTTAAGATTTTGATTATTTACTTGATAGTTGCAATGTTTCATTTCAAAGTTGGTATGCAGCAGAAAAAAGTTGGTAGGTGTCCTTTAGTAGTAAAAAAAAGTAACTATGAGAGAATATATGGTTTTGTGTGTGTGTGAGAGAGAGAGAGAGAGAGAGAGAGAGAGAGAGAGACAGAGACAGAGACAGAGACAGAGACAGAGACAGAGACAGACAGAGAGAGAGAGAGAGAGAGAGAGAGAGAGAGAGAGAGAGACTGTATTTGTAACATATAAACTCTTGATTTTCTTGAAACATAGATGCTGGAAAAATAATGAAATTAATGCCTTTAGAACTGGACACTGTACAATGCACTGATCTCTACATTTTGCCCAGTAGTGGTTTTGATAGATAGTCTCAAAAACAATACGAGAGATTATATATATGTACACATATATACATATATATATATATGAGAAATAAGAAACTTTACAATTATTCATTTACTCATGTTATCTTTATTTTTTTTTACAATTTTAAAAACATTTTATACTCTCTCCTGATCAGGAAAATAAAATAAAGAAACTTAAAAAACCCTCCAAAAGTTCATATACTTGACAAGTGAAACAATATTCCTCAAGATCAAGCATAGATTCAATCCCTATAGTCTATTGTCAGAAATTTCAAAGGGCACATACATTTACATAACCTCATATTTGAGCAGAGTTTGAGAAATAACCCTGGAAAATGATTTTGTTTCATTTCTGATCCTGTCTTGCTGTAAAATATGTGGGTAAATATGTATATATTATATGTATGTATAATTATGTAGATAATAGTGATAGTGGTTTTATATTTCTGGGCTCATTATTGAAACAATCATGCACGACAATCATGTTGAGTGAAACATTTCATTAAAGCATATTTATATATTTACAGCAATAAGAAATGCCTGTCTTATCCACATGAAACAAAATTGTTGAATTTGTTCTTTAGCTAATACTATAGCTTATTTCAGTAAATGTATATGTGGGCTTCATCATTCTGATATTAGTTAATTTCCATCCCTGCTTCGCTAATATTCTTTCTGATGTCACTTGACGTATACCATGAGATTCTGATTTTAATTAAGTCATGTTTCTGTTACAATTCTAAACCTGGATATTCCCATTCAATTAATCTTGATTTGTTCCCTAGATGAAATCTGTACGTTATTAAAAATAGAAGTTATGCGCTTATGGGATTTCCTGTGGGGATAATTTAGATAAAAATCATGTTTACAATTAATTTCTTCTATACTAAGTGGAATATTTTCTTCTTTAAATATCCATCCACATTATATCTCCATTTAATAAAACAGTATCCTCAATTCATAAAACAAAAATTTAAATATATTCATCCTATAGTGACCCTCTAAGTAAGACTATTTAGAAAATGTTGCTTATTCACAATGAAAGAGAAGAGATTATGAAAAATTGAAACACTTGTTATGTGAATATTTTCTCTATGAAGATATATCACCAAGAACCATTTTTAAAAATAATACTGACTAATTAAAAATATCACTTAATTCTATACCTTTTTAAAATTTTATTTGTTTGATTGGGAGCCTTTCTGGTAAATATTTGTCATCAGGTACTGCTTAAGCACAGCCACATTATCATGAGTCACTGGCACAGTCCTCTGTAAATGGTTCATATTCATTTAGGCTAAATTTATATGGATCCATTTATATATTCATATTGAATTTCAGAGGGGCAAAGTCCATTAGAACAGAAGTATGATTACATTCTTCACCACTATCTCTCCACATGCTTAATATTAATGTCACACATATTATGTATATAAATATCTGTTTACTGTCTATATAAAAGTTTCAGAAATAAATAAATTTTCTTCTAGCAAATTTTAGCAGAGAGCTACCCTTACAACCATAAATAGGAGGCTGTCTGTAATTGAAAAGCATGCGTCTCCAGAGATGGGTATTGTGAGGCAGCATATTTGGGGATGATGTATTTTGGTTGCCTACTAGACAGATTTTCAGCATGCAAAGCACCACATTGGAATATAATCAGGGAATCTTCCCAAATTCACAACCAAAACATTCTTTTGAATAATCTCTCAAACTTAGAGAGGAAACAGCTCAGTTCAGCTAACAATATTAAGTAGATATCCATCAGTTAAGGGAAGTTACAGTTGCAGGATTGGAGATATCTGTCTTATCACATATGCAGTCCAAAACAGAAAGAAATGAATTAACTCATCATTATTCCTTCGTTTGGTTGTGTTCAGATTGGTGTCTCCACTTTTATACAGATTACGACCTATATCAAAGTATTCATGCAGCCCATAGTAGGCCAAGTCTTCCCCCATATATTAACTCATTTATGACAATCTCCTACAAAAGTGTCTAAAGACCAAAAAATGTAATTCCTTACTGACACTTTCTTTCCAGTAATTCTAGAATATGTCAATTTGACAATTAGTCATAACATCACAATATTCCTATTGGAATAAATTAACCAATTAATAATAATTTCCTAATCTCAAAACCCTAATCTAATCACATTTATAAGTTCCCTTTTCAATACATAGTGAATATTCACAAATTCCAGAGACTAAGGTATGAGCACATTTGAGAAGTGAATGTCACACTTATCACATAGGTTTGCTTCCACAAAACATTTGACCATATGGCTAGGTTCAATATTTTCTTCTATAATTTCTTCCTAAGAAGCAATTTTTATTCAATAATTGATACAGAATTTACAAATGTACTTCTCAATACATGTTTAACTTCAAATATTTTGTGTCACACTTGACATTATTATAATCAATATAAAGTTAAGGTTTGATTTATTTAACTCTGAACATGTATTGCTAAGAAGCAGGTTTAGTATGTAATAGTTTCCAAACTACTTGAGTCTGGTTTAAATATAAGAATAAATAAGTTGCATAAGAAAAGAGTTTTTAATGTAGACAAGTAACATGAAGCATAGATAGCTAGGATTTATTTGGAGCTAGTCAGTACCATGAGGTTTTGAAAATGTCCCAAGATAGACAGAAACTGTCCTGCAAGCAACTCCTGGCATGAAGACTAAAGAAATTAAGAAAGGACTCTCAACTTCCTGTGTAAGTGTTTTGGGTAATAAAGTCAGAATGTTATAAAACTGTTTTTGTTTATAAGATTGTAAGCTATCCTTTCTTTAAGATTTATTTATTTAGTGTGAGAGAGTACACTGTAGCTGTCTTCAGACACCCGAGAAGAGGACATTGGATCCCATTACAGATGGTTGTGTGCTACCATGTTGTTGCTGGGAATTGAACTGAGGACCTCTAGAACAACAGTCAGTGCTCTTAACCAACAAGCCATCTCTACACCCCAAGTTCTACGCTATTCATAATCTTGATATATCTCATGTTGCATTAACGACAAACTTTTTAGTTATCCTTAAGATTTATAAGATAATTGTATACTTACGTGATCCCAAAATTTCTACCAGAGAACTACTAAATTTGATAAACACCTTTAGCAAACTGGCTGGGTATAAAATTAACTCAAATCAGTAGACTTCCTCTGAACAAAAGAGAAACAAGCCGAGAAAGAAATTAGGGAAATGATACCCTTCATAATAGTCCCAAATAATATAAAATACCTCGGTGTGACTTTAACCAAGCAAGTGAAAGATCTGTATGATAAGAACTTCTAGCCTCTGAAGAGAGAAAATGAAGAAGATCTCAGAAGATGGAAAGATCTCCCTTGCTCATGGATTGGAAGGATCAATATAGTAAAAATGGCCATTTTACCAAAAGTGATCTACAGATTATATGCAATCCCCATCAAAATTCCAACCCAATTCTTTGTAGAGTTAAACAGAACAATTTGCAAATTCATCAGGAATAACAAAAACCCAGGATAGCTAAAACTATGCTCAACAATAAAAAGACATCCAGGGAAATCACGATCCCTGAACTCAAGCAATATTACAGAGCAATAGTAATAAAAACTGCATGGTATTGGTACAGAGACAGACAAATAGACCAGTGGAATAGAATTGAAGACCCAGAAATGAACCCACACACCTATGGTCACTTGATTTTTGACAAAGGGGCCAAACCCATCCAATGGAAAAAAGATAGCATTTTCAGCAAATGGTGCTGGTTCAACTGGAGGTCAGCATGTAGAAGAACGCAGATCGGTCCATTCTTACCACCCTGTACAAACGTTAAGTCCAAGTGGATCAAGGACCTACACATCATTAGTTTGAGATACAATCAAACTAATAGAAGAAAAAGTGGGGAAGATTCTTGAATACATGGGCACTGGAGAAAATTTCCTGAATAAAACACCAATGGCTTATGCTCTAAGATCAAGAATCGACAAATGGGATCTCATAAAACTGCAAAGCTTCTGTAAGGCAAAAGACACTATTGTTAGGACAAAATGGCAACCAACAGATTGGGAATGGGTCTTTACCAATCCTACAACTGATAGAGGGCTTATATCCAAAATATACAAAGAACTCATGAAATTAGACTGGAGGGAAACAAATAACCCTATTAAAAATGGGGTTCAGAGCTAAAGAAAGAATTCACAGCTGAGGAATGATAAATGGCTGAGAAACACCTAAAGAAATGTTCAACATCTTTAGCCATCAGGGAAATCCAAATCAAAACAACCCTGAGATTCCACCTCCCACCAGTCAGAATGGCTAAGGTCAAAAACTCAGGTGACAGCAGATGCTGGCAAGGATGTGGAGAAAGAAGTACACTCCTTCATTGTTGGTGGGATTGCAGACTGGTACAACCATTCTGGAAATCAGTCTGGAGGTTCCTCAGAAAATTGGACATTGAACTACCTGAGGATCCAGTTATACCACTCTTGGGCATATACACAAAAGATGCCCCAACATATAAAAAAGACAGGTGCTCCACTATGTTCATCGCAGCCTTATTTATAATAGCCAGAAGCTGGAAAGAACCCAGATGACCTTCAACAGAGGAATGGTAACAGAAAATGTGATACATCTACACAATGGAATACTACTCAGCTTTCAAAAGCAATGACTTTCTGAAATTCATAGGCAAATGGATGGAACTGGAAAATATCATCCTGAGTGAGGTAACCCAATCATAGAAAAACACACATGGTATGCACTTATTGATAAGTGGATATTAGCCCAAATGCTCGAATTACCCTAGATGCACAGAACACGTGAAACTCAAGGAGGATGACCAAAATGCAAATGCTTCACTCCTCTGTAAAAGGGGAACAAGAATACCCTTGGGAGGAATATGGCGGCAAAGTTTTGAACAGAGGCTGAAGGAATGCCCATTCAGAGCCTGCCCCACACGTGGCCCATACATATACAGCCACCAAACTAGATTAGATGGATGAAGCAAATACATGAAGGCTGACAGAAACCGGATGTAAATCTTTCCTGAGAGACACAGCCAGAATATGGCAAATATATAGGCGAATGCCAGTAGTAAACCACTGAACTTAGAACAGAACCCCCGTTGAAGGATTCAGAGAAAGGACTGAAAGAGCTTGAAGGGGCTTGAGACCCCATATGAACAACAATGCCAATCAACCGGAGCTTCCAGGGACTAAGCCACTACCCAAAGACTATACATGGACTGACCACGGGTTCCAACTTCATAGGTAGCAATGAATAGCCTAGTAAGATCACCAGTGGAAGGGGAAGCCCTTGGTCCTTCCAAGACTGAACCCCCAGTTAACGTGATTGTCAGGGGGAGGACAGTAATGGGGGGATGATGGGAAGGGGCACACCCATATAGAAGGGGAGAGGGTGGGGCTTGTAGGATGATGGCCAGGAGACTGGGAAAGGGAATAACAATTGAAATGTAAATAAGAAATATCCAAGTTAATAAAGAAGGCAAAAAAAGACTTATAAGATAAAGTGGGTTGGGGCACTGATATACTTTAAAGCTACCAAGAAAATTGTCCTGCATATTTATACATTGATTATATTATATAAAGTTAAGAAATTCATTTTCAAATTAATTACCTTTAGTATGAAATTTTATTATGAATACCTTTTCCATCAACAGAATGTATCTTTGCATATTTTTGGGAAGAATTAGTTGACATTACTTTCAACAAATAAATCTTTTCTTTTGCTTAATAGAGTACATTTTCTGTAGCATATGTATTTAATATAGCATTTTCTGACTACTTAAACTTTTTATGATAATTGAGTAATTTGTGCAATGTATGTTTGATGGTGTGTTATCAAATATACATGTTGAATGTATTAGATTTTGTATATTTCTGCTACAGAAGAAAAGATCGGAAATATATTTAAAAGAAAACCAAGGGGTTGGGGATTTAGCTCAGTGGTAGAGCGCCTGCCTAGGAAGCACAAGGCTCTGGGTTCGGTCCCCAGCTCCGAAAAAAAAAGAACCAAAAAAAAAAAAAAAAAAAAAAAGGAAAGAAAACCAAAATCAAACAAATATCCTGGAAATCATATTGGTGCACATCTTAAGTCTGAGTAATGCAGTAAAAAACACAACTCTACTGATTTATAGTGTAGTCTATTATACATAGAGATTTTTTTTTTAACTTGAGTATTTCAATATACATTTCAAGTGTTATTCCCTTTCCCGGTTTCCGGGCAAACATCCCCCTCCCCCCTCCCCTCCCTTATGGGCGTCCCCCTCCCAACCCTCCCCCCATTGCCGCCCTCGCCCCATAGTCTAGTTCACTGGGGGTTCAGTCTTAGCAGGACCCAGGGTTTCCCCTTCCACTGGTGCTCTTACTAGGATATTCATTGCTACCTATGGGGACAGAGTCCAGGGTCAGTCCATGTATAGTCTTTAGGTAGTGGCTTAGTACCTGGAAGCTCTGGTTGCTTGACATTGTTGTACTTTTGGGGTCTCGAGCCCATTCAAGCTCTTCCAGTTCTTTCTCTGATTCCTTCAACGGGGGACCTATTCTCAGTTCAGTGGTTTGCTGCTGGCATTCGCCTCTGTATTTGCTGTATTCTGGCTGTGTCTCTCAGGAGCGATCTACATCCAGCTCCTGTCGGTCTGCACTTCTTTGCTTCATCCATCTTGTCCAATTGGGTGGCTGTATATGTATGGGCCACCTGTGGGGCAGGCTCTGAATGGGTATTCCTTCAGTCTCCGTTTTAATCTTTGCCTCTCCCTTCCCAGCCAAGGGTATTCTTTTTCCTCATTTAAAGAAGGAGTGAAGCATTCACATTTTGATCATCCGTCTTGAGTTTCGTTTGTTCTAGGGATCTAGGGTAATTCAAGCATTTGGGCTAATAGCCACTTATCAATGAGTGCATACCATGTATGTCTTTCTGTGATTGGGTTAGCTCACTCAGGATGATATTTTCCAGTTCCAACCATTTGCCTACGAATTTCATAAAGTCGTTGTTTTTGATAGCTGAGTAATATTCCATTGTGTAGATGTACCACATTTTCTGTATCCATTCCTCTGTTGAAGGGCATCTGGGTTCTTTCCATTTTCTGGCTATTATAAATAAGGCTGCGATGAACATAGTGGAGCACGTGTCTCTTTTATATGTTGAGGCATCTTTTGGGTATATGCCCAAGAGAGGTACAGCTGGATCCTCAGGCAGTTCAATGTCCAATTTTCTGAGGAACCTCCAGACTGATTTCCAGAATGGTTGTACCAGTCTGCAATCCCAACAACAATGGAGGAGTGTTCCTCTTTCTCCATATCCTTGCCAGCATCTGCTGTCACCTGAGTTTTTGATCTTAGCCATTCTCACTGGTGTGAGGTGAAATCTCAGGGTTGTTTTGATTTGCATTTCCCTTATGACTAAAGATGTTGAACATTTCTTTAGGTGTTTCTCAGCCATTCGGCATTCCTCAGCTGTGAATTCTTTGTTTAGCTCTGAACCCCATTTTTTAATAGGGTTATTTGTTTCCCTGCGGTCTAACTTCTTGAGTTCTTTCTATATTTTGGATATAAGGCCTCTATCTGTTGTAGGATTGGTAAAGATCTTTTCCCAATCTGTTGGTTGCCGTTTTGTCCTAACCACAGTGTCCTTTGCCTTACAGAAGCTTTGCAGTTTTCTGAGATCCCATTTGTCGATTCTTGATCTTAGAGCATAAGCCATTGGTGTTTTGTTCAGGAAATTTTTTCCAGTGCCCATGTGTTCCAGATGCTTCCCTAGTTTTTCTTCTATTAGTTTGAGTGTGTCTGGTTTGATGTGGAGGTCCTTGATCCACTTGGACTTAAGCTTTGTACAGGGTGATAAGGATGGATCGATCTGTATTCTTCTACATGTTGCCCTCCAGTTGAACCAGCACCATTTGCTGAAAATGCTATCTTTTTTCCATTGGATGGTTTTGGCTCCTTTGTCAAAAAACAAGTGACCATAGGTGTGTGGGTTCATTTCTGGGTCTTCAATTCTATTCCATTGGTCTATCTGTCTGTCTCTGTACCAATACCATGCAGTTTTTATCACTATTGCTCTGTAATACTGCTTGAGTTCAGGGATAGTGATTCCCCCTGAAGTCCTTTTATTGTTGAGAATAGCTTTAGCTATCCTGGGTTTTTGTTATTCCAGAAGAATTTGCAAATTGTTCTGTCTAACTCTTTGAAGAATTGGATTGGTATTTTGATGGGGATTGCATTGAATCTGTAGATTGCTTTTGGTAAAATGGCCATTTTCACTAAATTAATCCTGCCAATCCATGAGCATGGGAGATCTTTCCATCTACTGAGGTCTTCTTCAATTTCTTTCCTCAGTGTCTTGAAGTTCTTATTGTACAGATCTTTTACTTGCTTGGTTAAAGTCACACCGAGGTACTTTATATTATTTGGGTCTATTATGAAGGGTGTCGTTTCCCTAATTTCTTTCTCGGCTTGTTTCTCTTTTTATAGAGGAAGGCAACTGATTTATTTGAGTTAATTTTATACCCAGCCACTTTGCTGAAGTTTTTTATCAGCTTTAGTAGTTCTCTGGTGGAACTTTTGGGATCACTTAAATATACTATCATGTCATCTGCAAATAGTGATATTTTGACCTCTTCTTTTCCGGTCTGTATCCCCTTGAAATCCTTTTGTTGTCTGATTGCTCTGGCTAGAACTTCAAGAACTATATTGAATAAGTAGGGAGAGAGTGGGCAGCCTTGTCTAGTCCCTGATTTTAGTGGGATTGCTTCAAGTTTCTCTCCATTTAGTTTAATGTTAGCAACTGGTTTGCTGTATATGGCTTTTACTATGTTTAGGTATGGGCCTTGAATTCCTATTCTTTCCAGGACTTTTATCATGAAGGGGTGTTGAATTTTGTCAAATGCTTTCTCAGCATCTAATGAAATGATCATGTGGTTCTGTTCTTTCAGTTTGTTTATATAATGGACCAAGTTGATGGTTTTCCGTATATTAAACCATCCCTGCATACCTGGGATGAAGCCTACTTGATCATGGTGGATGATTGTTTTGATGTGCTCTTGAATTCGGTTTGCCAGAATTTTATTGAGTATTTTTGCATCGATATTCATAAGGGAAATTGGTCTGAAGTTCTCTTTCTTTGTTGTGTCTTTGTGTGGTTTAGGTATAAGAGTAATTGTGGCTTCATAGAAGGAATTCGGTAGTGCTCCATCTGTTTCAATTTTGTGGAATAGTTTGGATAATATTGGTATGAGGTCTTCTATGAAGGTTTGATAGAATTCTGCACTAAACCCGTCTGGACCTGGGCTCTTTTTGGTTGGGAGACCTTTAATGACTGCTTCTATTTCCTTAGGAGTTATGGGGTTGTTTAACTGGTTTATCTGTTCCTGATTTAACTTCCATACCTGGTATCTGTCTAGGAAATTGTCCATTTCCTGATGATTTTCAAGTTTTGTTGAATATAGGTTTTTATAGTAAGATCTGATGATTTTTTGAATTTCCTCTGAATCTGTAGTTATGTCTCCCTTTTCATTTCTGATTTTATTAATTTGGATACACTCTCTGTGTCCTCTGGTTAGTCTGGCTAAGGGTTTATCTATCTTGTTGATTTTCTCAAAGAACCAACTTTTGGTTCTGTTGATTCTTTCTATGGTCCTTTTTGTTTCTACTTGGTTGATTTCAGCTCTGAGTTTGATTATTTCCTGCCTTTTACTCCTCCTGGGTGTATTTGCTTCTTTTTGTTCTAGAGCTTTTAGGTGTGCTGTCAAGCTGCTGACATATGCTCTTTCCTGTTTCTTTCTGCAGGCACTCAGCGCTATGAGTTTTCCTCTTAGCACAGCTTTCATTGTGTCCCATAAGTTTGGGTATGTTGTATCTTCATTTTCATTAAATTCTAAAAAGTTTTTAATTTCTTTCTTTATTTCTTCCTTGACCAGGTTGTCATTGAGTAGAGCATTGTTCAATTTCCACGTGTATGTGGGCATTCTTCCCTTATTGTTATTGAAGACCAGTTTTAGGCCGTGGTGGTCCGATAGCACGCATGGGATTATTTCTATCTTTCTGTACCTGTTGAGGCCCGTTTTTTGACCAATTATATGGTCAATTTTGGAGAAAGTACCATGAGGAGCTGAGAAGAAGGTATATCCTTTTGCTTTAGGATAGAATGTTCTATAAATATCCGTTAAGTCCCTTTGGCTCATGACTTCTCTAAGTCTGTCGACATCACTGTTTAATTTCTGTTTCCATAATCTGTCCATTGATGAGAGTGGTGTGTTGAAATCTCCCACTATTATTGTGTGAGGTGCAATGTGTGCTTTGAGCTTTAGTAAGGTTTCTTTTACGTATGTAGGTGCCCTTGTATTTGGGGCATAGATATTTAGGATTGAGGGTTCATCTTGGTGGATTTTTCCTTTGGTGAATATGAAGTGTCCTTCCTTATCTTTTTTGATGACTTTTAGTTGGAAATTGATTTTATTTGATATTAGAATGGCTACTCCAGCTTGCTTCTTCTGACCATTTGCTTGGAAATTTGTTTTCCAGCCTTTCACTCTGAGGTAGTGTCTGTCTTTGTCTCTGAGGTGTGTTTCCTGTAGGCAGCAGAATGCAGGGTCCTCGTTGTGTATCCAGTATGTTAATCTATGTCTTTTTATTTGGGAATGAGGCCATTGATATTGAGAGATATGAAGGAATAGTGATTATTGCTTCCCGTTATATTCATATTTGGATGTGAGGTTATGTTTGTGTGCTTTCATTCTCTTTGTTTTGTTGCCAAGACGGTTAGTTTCTTTCTTCTTTTAGGGTATAGCTTGCCTCCTTATGTTGGGCTTTACCATTTATTATCCTTTGTAGTGGTGGAAATGTGGAAAGATATTGTGTAAATTTGGTTTTGTCATGGAATATCTTGGTTTCTCCATCAATGTTAATTGAGAGTTTTGCTGGATACAGTAACCTGGGCTGGCATTTGTGTTCTCTTAGGGTCTGTATGACATCAGTCCAGGATCTTCTGGCCTTCATAATTTCTGGAGAGAAGTCTGGTGTGATTCTGATAGGTCTCCCTTTATATGTTACTTGACCTTTTTCCCTTACTGCTTTTAATATTCTTTCTTTATTTTGTGCGTTTGGTGTTTTGACTATTATGTGACGGGAGGTGTTTCTTTTCTGGTCCAATCTATTTGGAGTTCTGTAGGCTTCTTGTATGTCTATGGGTATCTCTTTTTTTAGGTTAGGGAAGTTTTCTTCTATGATTTTGTTGAAGATATTTACTGGTCCTTTGAGCTGGGAGTATTCACTCTCTTCTATACCTATTATCCTTAGGTTTGATCTTCTCATTGAGTCCTGGATTTCCTGTATGTTTTGGACCAGTAGCTTTTTCTGCTTTACATTATCTTTGACAGTTGAGTCAATGATTTCTATGGAATCTTCTGCTCCTGAGATTCTCTCTTCCATCTCTTGTAATCTGTTGGTGAAGCTTGTATCTACAGCTCCTTGTCTCTTCTTTTGGTTTTCTATATCCAGGGTTGTTTCCATGTGTTCTTTCTTGATTGCTTCTATTTCCATTTTTAATTCCTTCAATTGTTTGATTGTGTTTTCCTGGAATTCTTTCAGGGATTTTTGTGTCTCCTCTCTATGGGCTTCTACTTGTTTATTTATGTTTTCCTGGAATTCTCTCAGGGATTTTTGTGTCTCCTCTCTATGGGCTTCTACTTGTTTATTTATGTTTTCCTGGAATTCTTTCAGGGATTTTTGCGATTCTTTCAGGCATTTTTGCGATTCCTCTCTGTAGGCTTCTACTTGTTCTCTAAGGGAGTCCTTCACGTCTTTCTTGAAGTCCTCCAGCATCATGATCAATAATGATTTTGAAAATAGATCTTGCTTTTCTGGTGTGTTTGGATATTCCATGTTTGTTTTGATGGGAGAATTGGGCTCTGATGGTGCCATGTAGTCTTGGTTTCTGTTGCTTGGGTTCCTGCGCTTGCCTCTCGCCATCAGATTATCTGTAGTGTTACTTTGTTCTGCTATTTCTGACAGTGGCGAGACTGTCCTATAAGCCTGTGTGTCAGGAGTGCTGTAGACCTGTTTTCCTCTCTTTCAGTCAGTTATGGGGACAGAGTGTTCTGCTTTCGGGCGTGTAGTTTTTCCTCTCTACAGGTCTTCAGCTGTTCCTGTGGGCCTGTGTCTTGAGTTCACCAGGCAGCTTTCTTGCAGCAGAAAATTTGGTCTTACCTGTGGTCCCGAGGCTCAAGTTCGCTCGTGGGGTGCTACCCACGGGCTCTCTGCAGCGGCAGCAACCAGGAAGACCTGTGCCGCCCCTTCCGGGAGCTTCAGTGCACCAGGGTTCCAGATGGTCTTTGGCTTTTTCCTGTGGCGTCCGAGATGTGTGTGCAGAGAGCAGTCTCTTCTGGTTTCCCAGCCTTGTCTGCCTCTCTGAAGGTTCAGCTCTCCCTCCCACGGGATTTGGGTGCAGAGAACTGTTTATCCGGTCTGTTTCCTTCTGGTTCTGGTGGTGTCTCAGGCACAGGGGTCCTGCCGCTCCTGGGCCCTCCCCCACGGGAGCCCAGAGGCCTTATACAGTTTCCTCTTGGGCCAGGGATGTGGGCAGGGGTGAGCAGTGTTGGTGGTCTCTTCCGCTCTGCAGCCTCAGGAATGCCCACCTGACTAGGCAGTTGGGTCTCTCTCTCACAGGGTCTGGGGGCAGAGAGATACATAGAGATTTTTAATGATAGAAAAGGTTACACAGATGAAGAACATGAGAAGAATGAAATAGAAGGGGAAGTGTAAGAAGAGAAAAGACGCTCTGTTTTTTTACATGTAAAATATTAGAAAAATTCTTGGTTGTAAAGTATGATACATGAACAACGATACATGTTAAAAAAATAAAACTGTAAAGACGAAGATGAGCATTACATTATAGTTTCATATTGAATACCAATCAAACTTCAATAACATGGGACATTTAAGTAAACAGCAAAATGAATTAAGAAAGCCTGTAGAAGAATTTTCCAGGTAGAAACCTGAGTTGGTTAATGTTTATTTGCTAATTGTCAACAATTAGTTAATTGTCAAATTGTCAGAATTTAGAATCACTTAGGAGAGAGGCCATGAGGAATATCTCTAAAGGATTATCTTGATTATGTTATTTGGTGTAGAGTGATTCATTTTAATTTTGAATAGGACAGTTCTTTGGGCAGGGATATTGGTGCAAATAAAGTGGAAAGGGAACTGAGGCACTGGTATGTGTGCCTTCACAGATTATAGACATAATGTGATCATGTGCTTCAAGCTTTTGCTGCTTTTGCTTCTGCACTTCATGAGCAATGCTTGCAACTGAAAGGTAAGGTAATGCATGACTTCATTTGCTCTGTCAATTTATTGTAGCATGATAAGGCCAGGAAAAAGACACAGGTTAGTCAATCAAAGGTCTGTTTTGAGGAGAGGAGAAAAACCTAATTGATTGAAATCCTGAGTTTGTGTTCTTAACATGAGCCAGCCATGTCAGTGACCAAAGCTTCATATAGAGGAGAACCTGGCAGCACTTCCCCATCAGTCCATGGGGCTAAGACGAATGGTAATGTCTGCTTCTGGTATTAATGTGAATGTTAGTAGTGTGTACAGAAAATGCATGCCATAATTTTCTCTCCTAGATGTTTAGGGTCTGAAGACTGCTCCTACAAAGATTAGCTAAATTTGCCTCCTTGTTCAGCTGTATGCAGTAAAATGTACCCCTCTGTTTAACTGTATATAATAAACATGCTAAGCATTGGTGGGTGGCAGCTTGTATACCAGCCAGTCTAGTCCACACCATTTTATATTTCTTCTCATTACTTATGCCCCTAGTCAGGGTTTTGAGAACAAGGTCATGTAAGGACCTGGTAGTCTTCAAACTAAATCCTAACCTTACTAAGGAAATAGCTTGCAGTTACAGAGAAAAGAAAAACAGAACTTGAGCTTCATATTATTAATAAGGTGCTATGATTTGAATGTCAAATAGCCCTCTTAGGCTCATATGTCAAACACATAGCTTTTAGCTGGTGGCACTGCTTTGGAAAGTGAACCTTTTAGGAAATGAGTTATAGCTAAAGAAAGTAGATTGCATGGCAGTAGTCTTGATATTCGTAGCCAATTCTGATGCACCAATATGTGAGCATGCTGCTTCATGATGTTGCTGCTACAGTCAAGAAGCGGCAATCTCCTTTGTCCCTTCCTGAGATACTGGATGCTTTCTGGGAGTTATTTTGTAATAGCAAGGAGGAAAGCAACGCTAGGTAAAAGACAAGAAAAAATTTAAATGAGTAAAAATATATTTTGGGGGGGCATTTGTTAGCTAGAAAATCATTTGAGTTAAGAATGTAAACTATCATGCACTCCTTGCTCTCTATGGTGCTAATACTTAATAGTGAGCACAAGTAAAAGGGATGACATTATTTAGAGTCTTTCTCAATAACTGAGGTAGGCAATAAGGAAAAGTTAGAATGGAACATATGAATGATTCCTATAATGAAGTGTGAATGTACAATATATTTTATAACACTGTTCATTCATATTGTTCCCTAATTAATTTTCTGGGTTGGATAATTGGCTGTCTATACTGATGATTTTAGTTGGTTGGACATCATAAATGCTTATATTTTATTTACAGTTATTTGTTTGTTTCTATGTATATGCGCATACACACCTACCTGTGTGTGCTTGCATAGGTGTGTGAATGCATGCAAGTGTATTTATGCATGTGTGCATATGTCACAGTGAGCACATGGATGTCAGAGTCCAATGTGTGGCACAATTTGAAAGTTTTTATGGATTCACATTTGTCATAAAATTCTGTTCTAATGTCAGGGGGGAGAGGTGAAGCAGGGTGGTTGGGGAGGGGAACACCTTTATAGAAGAAAGGGAGGTATATGGGATAGGGGGCTTATATCTGGGAAACCGAGAAACGGAATAATATTTGAAATGTAAATAAAAAATACAATGAAAGAAAAAGAGGGGGATACTTATTTCTTGATTTATCCTTTCTTGGTTATATAATATGTTCTTGTTTATTTCTTATTTTTATTTGTTTTCATTTCATCCCTGGTCCACCAATAAGATTTATAATTTAGATTGTATTTCCATAAAAAGGTCATATTTTTTCTATTTTTTATTCTAACAATATTTTTATCTGTTTATCAGTTTAGGAATATAGAGGTGGTAATATTTACCAGAGCAAACAAAAGTAAGTTTGGTACATGTACCTTTTCTTGAAGATGATTATGGCAATTTGATTAAAATTTTTCCTGAGGTTTATGCATTTGAATACTTGGCATCCAACTGGAGGTTCTGATTGCAAAGATTGTGGACATTATTTCTAAAGAAAGTATATAATTGTAGGTGTGCTTTGAGACTGTATAGACTTGTTCCATTTGCAGTTCACCTCTATTTTCTGAATGAGCATGAAACTGCCACCAGTCAGATTTCTGTTCTTGCTGTCATCACTTCAGACAGCTTGGCCTGCCACATCAGGATGGATCCCATCTTCCCTAAAAGGACAAGGTAAAATAAAGTCTTGTATCCTTAACTTGCTTTTGTCAGGCTATAGTATCGTAGCAAAAGAAAAGCAAGTAATGTGATGAAATGATTAAAAGCTTCATTGTCATATAAAGCTTCTGATTTGTAACTTTAAAAAATTCTACTATGAATCTCTGTCTTGGATGTATACCTGGCTTTACTCCGGCTATATTGAGTCACACACTTACCAGGACCTTGCAATAGTGTCCAGAAATTTCCATGCTCTTTGTTTTTTTCCTTTAAAGGTAAAATTCTGTTCAGTTTTATAATTAAGGCAATTTTTCTTTCTTTCCTTCCAATTTCGTATCTATCTTTTCTCTTACCTTCTTCCTTTCCTCTTACTCTTGTTCCCCCTTTCTTTCCATCTCCCATTTTTCTTTCCTTGTCTCTTCCAAAGAATCTAATGTTTATAAATAGATGTCCTAAGTTCAATTCCTAGCAACCACATTGAGGATCACAAATATCTGTAATGGAATTCAATACCCTGATCTCGTATGCACAAAAATAGTATACTCAGACAGATAAAAGGAGTAAATCTTCAAAAAGTATACATTCTCCCATAACAATAGCCACAAATTCTTCTAAGATAAAATAGAAAATACTAAAGAAATGCATTTTACACATAGATTTATAGATACATTTCATCTATTTTCATATATACAAAATGAGTAAACAGTCATGTACATTGGATATGCTGTTTTTTTCTAATAGAAATTTTAAGAAATCTCTTTCTCACTGAATTGTTTTGCTTGGCCTAAAAAAATAAATTTAACAATATTTTACGATATTCTGACTTGTTTTGTCTTTATCTGTCTTCTGTCCCTGTAAAACTTTGCTATTAAAAATCTTTGTCTCAATAAGAACTGAATGGAACTCAACCCAACTCCTGTGCAGCATACTCCAGTGACTTCCAACTGAATAATCTACCCAGAGGCTTTCCTGGTGCTGCTTTTGAATAACGTCTCTTGATTTTTCGGTGTATCTTATGTCTAACTGATTCTGTTAAATCTTTCTCTGATTCACCGCTCTGCCAATCAATTAGACATCACTGTCAAGCATGGCTGCTTCGCTCTATAAACTAATTATAACTTTGTTTGGTATTAAAGGTGTATACTAAGGGCATGCTTGTATTGCAGACAGAATTAGTGGTATCTATATGTCTCATTTCAGCCAGATCACACAGACCTAACATATCTTTGAATAATATCTCATGTCAGAGCAGTCATGCATTAAAATTCTACATATTCCCTCTTTCTGTTTAAGATAAAAATTGTACACAATTTAACTATTACAGCAGTAAAATCTTTATCAATCTCACAAATGTAACAGTCCAAAGGTCCTTATAAGGTTCCACTCATCAGTTCTGACCATCTGCCCTTCATCAAATATTCATTCCAGGATCAAAGTTTTCCATTCAGCCAGTTTGTTGAATAATATGTGTTTTTGTAGCCAATCTGTTGAGCTGAAATAGGAATTAGCTTTCTGTGTTGTCTGTGTTTTCCCCCCACTGCTTCTTCTTTCCTTGAGTTGTACCTTTTATATGGAAGTTTCGCATATTAAGATTGTATCTTTATCAAATTTGATGGAACCCATCACCATTAATAACCTGAGGAAATATAGACAAAACCTCTTCCCCAGTGTAATACATTTCCTGCTTTTCATTCTGATATTAAATGATCATTAAAGTATTCAGGTTGATATAGTTCAGCATTTTTTCTCACCTCAATAACTCTGCATCCAAATTCATGTATTCTGAAAAAAAATGAAACATAAAATAAAAGAACATAAATCTATGGAAATAGCACTGATTGTATGGGTGTGGTAGCAGAGTCATACACTGAGGCATAGACAAGTTAACAGTGACTACAACTCTGGATAAAATTGAAACTCTCTCTCATAGTCATCTTTCATTGTACACAGCTCTTGAAGCTGAGGACAGATCCCCTGCTTCGCCATACTAGAAATTTGACTAACTTTTTTCTTGTGTAGATTTTGTTTAAATAACTTTAGATGCTGTGAATTCTGAGTGCAACATCTATACCATTTGCTAAAAACAGCATTACATAGGATGCTTCACCATCTTTCAATTCTTACTTTTTTTCCATGCCCTGGGCATTATATTCTGTGAGCCTTAGAGGGGTAGGCATCATATAAATATCCCAATCATGGCTGATTATGAACAGTTATTCATTCTCAACACTTTAATAATTTATGAGTCACTGAATTTATTGCTGCTCATGGTAAAATCTTCTCACACAAAGGTTGAGATTTATGGTACTAAACATAAATGTTTAAAATGAAGTTGGCAATATTTCCATTGACAAAATAAAAATAAAACCCTCAAGATGTTTATGACTGCCATATCTAGGGATGTTTTGCCAGAAGTGCAATATTAATCATTATTTTCCTCCTGTAGATCAAGCCTAAAACCTAATAAACATGAAACTGACTACCACAGAGTTGTCATGACTCTTGCATCGATGCCCCAGTTTTGTAGCATGCTATGTCTAGCTGTGGATAACTATAACTAGCTAATTAAAAAGCAATTCATAATTTAATGAAAAACAGAATATTGCATGGAATAGTATTTTCTAAAGAAGAATAAAATGGCTGGTAAACACTTGAAAGAATAATGCTATTCAACATTGTTAGCAACAGAGCAAGTCAGCTTCTAACCCATCACTTCTGCTTTCCCCTAGATGCACTCCTCAGTTTCCATTATAAAAATAGAAGGTCTCTCATGGCTATCAACTGAATATGGCATCATAAATTAGAACGAAACTAGGCACAAACTAAAGACTGCACAAGTTGACACAGTAAAGGGAAAAGAATCTCAATCACAGGCAAAATTGTCTACCTTCCACTCCCAGGCTTATAGGTTCAACAAGAGCACCAATCTACACACCATAACTTATGTCTAGAGGACCAAGCTCAGATTCTTATAGGACCTGTAACTGTCACTTCAGTCTTCATGAGCACCTATGAGTCCTACTTAGTTGATTCTGTGGATTGTGTTCTCATAGTATCCTCAAACCCTCTGACTCTTATAATCTTTCTGTGCTCTATTTTTTGCATTTTTCTTGGCTTCCCCTAGTGTTTGACTGTGGTTCTCTGCATCTACTCCTATCAGCTGCTGCTCAATTCCTGTCTGATGACAATAAGTGTAAGTACTGATTTGTGAGTACACAAGAATATCACTAGGAATAATTTAATCAACTTCTACCATACTTATAAAGAACAGTTAACACCAATACTCCTCAATGTATTCCTCAAAATAGGAGGTAACATTACATAACTTATTTTATTGAATATCCAGGAGCCAGATATCCAAATCACATAATGACTCAGCAAAATTTGCAAATTTCCCTTGTAAAAATAGATGCAAAATTACCCAGAAAAATACTTGCAAATCAAATACAAGAACACACCAAAAGACCACTCATGATCAAGTGGGTTTCATCCCAGAGATGCTGGCATGAGTCAATACATAAAAGGAAGGGATCTGGGAGTGAGAGAAGAGAAGAAGGAAACGGGGCAGGATCAGGTATGGGAGGAGACTGGGGAGAAGGACAGAGGGGCAGGAAATTGAACAGAAGTATGTAGCACTAGAGAATGAGGAACAGGGGGTAGCAACTAGAGAGTCACTGATACCACGGAACCAAGAGGTTTCCAGGATGCAAAAGGGGTGATATTAGCCAAAATACTGAACAAAGAGGAGAGAGAACACGTAGAACCATATCCAGTGGATAGGCACAGCTCCCAGTTGAGGAATGGGAGCTTCTACCCACCTCAAAATTATTAATTCAGAATTGACCTATCAAAAGGAAATGCAGGGGCAAAGAGTAGAGGCTGAAAGAAAGGCCATCCAGGAACTGTGCCACCTGGGATCCATCCAAATCTGCAGACACCAAACTCAGATACTATTGTTGATGTCAAGAAGTACTTGCTGACAAGAGCCTGGTATAGCTGTCCCCTGAGAGACTGTGCCAGAGCCTGACCAATACTGATAAGGTTGCTAGCAGTCAACCATTTGACTAAGTGCCATGGACCCCAGTGGAGGAGTTAGGGGAAGGACTGAATGAGCTAAAAGAATGAGCAATCCCACAAGAAGAAGAACAATGTCAACTAGCCAGACACCAGCCCCTCTCCCAAGTCCCCAAGGACTAAACCACCAACCAAAGTATACACATGAAAGGACCAATGGCCCCAGCTGCACATGTAGTAGAGGATTTACCTTATCTGGTATCAGTGGGAGAGGAGCCACCTGGTCCTGTGGACTCTTGATGACTCAGCTTAGGGGAATGTTTGGTTGAGGTCAGAGAGGGTGGATTTGTAGGGGAGGAGCACCATCATAGAAGCGAGGGGGAAGGAGGAGAGGATAAGGGGGGAAACTGGAAGGCGAATAACATTTGAAATGTAAATAAATAACCAATAAAGTAGAAAAATCACAAATGTAACTAAAAAAAAAAAGAAAAGCAAAAATAAAAACACTTGATACAGAATGTTAGATCCAGGAAAGGCCTGGAACAAAATTGAATATCCCTTCATGATAAAAGTTCTGGAGAGTATAGGGATACAAGGGACATACTTAATTATTTTGAAGACAATGTACAGTGATCTTATACCAAAACCCAATTAAATGGAAAGAAACACAAAGCAATTCCACTAAACTTGGGAAAAGACCAGATTGCCCACTTGCTCCATATCTATTAAATATAGAACTTGAAGTTTTAACTAGCCCAACAAGCAAACTGAGGAAGATCAAGAGAATACAAATCACAAAGTATTATTATTACAGATAATATAACATAATACATATGAGAACCTAAAATTCCAACAGGAAACTTCCATAGCAAATAAACATATTGGCTGACTGAATACAAGGCTAACTAAAAAAAAAAAATCAGTAGCCGTCTTATATACAAGTGAATGATAATGATAAAGGGACTGAGAGAGAAATCAGGAATAAAACATCCATTACAATAGCCATAGATATTATAAAATACCTTGAGTTAACTCTAACCAAACAAGTTAAAGTCCTGTAGGAAAAAAAAAATCCAAGCTTTGAAGAAGGAACCTGAAGAAGATATTAGAAGATAGAAATATCTCCCATGTTCATACTAGTGTTCATGAATCAGTCTTTTCAAAAGCAAAATCACAGGAATCTCCATCAAAACTGCAACACAACACTGAATTTGAAAGAAAAATGCTCAACTTCACGTGGAAAACTAAAAATCCTTGGATAGCTAGTAAAATCCTGAACAATAAAAGAACTTCTGGAGGTATCAGTATCCCTGACTTCAAACTGTCCTAATAAAGCCACACGACATTTGTATAGAAATACACAGATTGATAAGTGGGATAGAATTGTAGACCCTGAAGTAAATCCAAACACACCTAAGAACACCTGAGTTTTGTCAAAGAAGCCAGAAATATGCAATATTTAAAAGAAACCTTCTTCTACATATAGGGCAATCTGTCTCGATGTCTTTATGTAGAACAATACAAATGGATTCCTATCTATCAACATGCATAAAATTTAAGTCCAAATGAATCAAAGACTTCAACATAAAACTAGAAATACGAGTCTGATACATAAAAAGTGGGGAATATCCTTGAATGTATTGGCATAGAAGATGACTTTTTGAACAGAATGGTGATAGTGCAGGCACTAAATAATCAATTAATAAAGGGTATCTCATGAAACTCAAAAATTCTGTACAGCAAAGAACATGTTCAATCAGATAAAGTAGCAGCAAAGTGGGAAACGATTTTTCCCAACTCCACATCAACAGAAGACTAAAATCCAAAATACATAAAAAATAAAAAAAAACAAGAAACTTGATGTAAAAAAATAGTGTGGGAGACACGGCTAGAATTGGGAAGTATTTATGAGTGATAGTATAAAAACCTTGTTCAGGGGAATCTCTGAAGGTGATCCTAATGACGACTCCTATCAGAGTGAGATATCAAATTTCACCTGTCCATCTCTTGTTAACTAGTCAAAACTTAAAGTGGCAGGATTGGGTTACATTCATTTGAATTGTGGACCAAGTGTGTCCTATGGAAACAACCAAACAAGCCAGGATATTGCTAAGGAAAAGTTTTGCTCTGTGCAAACTGATAGTTTGACCCTATTGATGAGGAAAACACCCACAATAACTGATTAAACATGAAGAAGTCAAGTTGGTACCTACATGAAATCTTCACCCTGATGCTCAAGCCTTATGTGTGAGAATATACTCTACAGGCTATGGCGAGAAAAACATATGGCACACTGAGTTAGAGTAAAAATGGGAGGTCTCTGTCAAATCCCTCCCATCATAGCCTAGGGAATCTTGAGGAGGAGGAGGTGTTGGAATGATTGTAAAAGCCACAGCGGATAGAGGAAAAATAGTTTCTACTTTCATTAAAAAAAATTTGTTAACTTCTAGCTAAACTAAACTCCTAGAAAAAATTGTCTTTGTCATCTATTGCTTTCTACTATCTCATGTTTAATAGAAGATAGAATTTATGATGGTAATACTTGACAGTTAAACCTCTGACTCATGATCAAATCAATAAATTTTTTTTATTAACTTGAGTATTTCTTATAAACATTTCGAGTGTTATTCCCTTTCCCGGTTTCCGGGCAAACATCCCCCTCCCACCTCCCCTTCCTTATGGGTATTCCCCTCCCAACCCTCCCCCCATTGCCGCCCTCCCCCCAACAGCCTAGTTCACTGGGGGTTCAGTCTTAGCAGGACCCAGGGCTTCCCCTTCCAGTGGTGCTCTTACTAGGATATTCATTGCTACCTATGAGGTCAGAGTCCAGGGTCAGTCCATGTATAGTCTTTAGGTAGTGGCTTAGTCCCTGGAAGCTCTGGTTGCTTGGCATTGTTGTACATATGGGGTCTCGAGCCCCTTCAAGCTCTTCCAGTTCTTTCTCTGATTCCTTCAACGGGGGTTCTATTCTCAGTTCAGTGGTTTGCTGCTGGCATTCGCCTCTGTATTTGCTGTATTCTGGCTGTTTCTCTCAAGAGCGATCTACGTCCGGCTCCTGTCGGTCTGCACTTCTTTGCTTCATCCATCTTGTCTAATTGGGTGGCTGTATATGTATGGGCCACATGTGGGTGTTACTTCAGTCTCTGTTTTAATCTTTGCCTCTCTCTTCCCTGCCAAGGGTATTCTTGTTCCCCTTTTATAGAAGGCATGAAACATTCACATTTTGATCATCCGTCTTGAGTTTCATTTGTTCTAGGCATCTAGGGTAATTCAAGCATTTGGGCTAATAGCCACTTATCAATGAATGCATACCATGTATGTCTTTCTGTGATTGGGTTAGCTCACTCAGAATGATATTTTCCAGTTCCAACCATTTGCCTACGAATTTCATGAAGTCGTTGTTTTTGATAGCTGAGTAATATTCCATTGTGTAGATGTACCACATTTTCTGTATCCATTCCTCTGTTGAAGGGCATCTGGGTTCTTTCCAGCTTCTGGCTATTATAAATAAGGCTGCGATGAACATAGTGGAGCATGTGTCTTTTTTATATGTTGGGGCATCTTTTGGGTATATGCCCAAGAGAGGTATAGCTGGATCCTCAGGCAGTTCAATGTCCAATTTTCTGAGGAACCTCCAGACTGATTTCCAGAATGGTTGTACCAGTCTGCAATCCCACCAACAATGGAGGAGTGTTCCTCTTTCTCCGCATCCTCGCCAGCATCTGCTGTCACCTGAGTTTTTGATCTTAGCCATTCTCACTGGTGTGAGGTGAAATCTCAGGGTTATTTTGATTTGCATTTCCCTTATGACTAAAGATGTTGAACATTTCTTTAGGTGTTTCTCAGCCAATCGGCATTCCTCAGCTGTGAATTCTTTGTTTAGCTCTGAACCCCATTTTTAATAGGGTTATTTGTCTCCCTGCGGTCTAACTTCTTGAGTTCTTTGTATATTTTGGATATAAGGCCTCTATCTGTTGTAGGATTGGTAAAGATCTTTTCCCAATCTGTTGGTTGCCGTTTTGTCCTAACCACAGTGTCCTTTGCCTTACAGAAGCTTTGCAGTTTTATGAGATCCCATTTGTTGATTCTTGATCTTAGAGCATAAGCCATTGGTGTTTTGTTCAGGAAATTTTTTCCAGTGCCCATGTGTTCCAGATGCTTCCCTAGTTTTTCTTGTATTAGTTTGAGTGTGTCTGGTTTGATGTGGAAGTCCTTGATCCACTTGGACTTAAGCTTTGTACAGGGTGATAAGCATGGATCGATCTGCATTCTTCTACATATTGACCTCCAGTTGAACCAGCACCATTTGCTGAAAATGCTATCTTTTTTCCATTGGATGGTTTTGGCTCCTTTGTCAAAAAACAAGTGACCATAGGTGTGTGGGTTCATTTCTGGGTCTTCAATTCTATTCCATTGGTCTATCTGTCTATCTTTGTACCAATACCATGCAGTTTTTATCACTATTGCTCTGTAATAAGCTTGAGTTCAGGGATAGTGATTCCCCCTGAAGTCCTTTATTGTTGAGGAGAGTTTTAGCTATCCTGGGTTTTTTGTTATTCCAGAAGAATTTGCAAATTGTTCTGTCTAACTCTTTGAAGAATTGGATTGGTATTTTGATGGGGATTGCATTGAATCTGTAGATTGCTTTTGGTAAAATGGCCATTTTTACTATATTAATCCTGCCAATCCATGAGCATGGGAGATCTTTCCATCTTCTGAGGTCTTCTTCAATTTCTTTCTTCGGTGTCTTGAAGTTCTTATTGTACAGATCTTTTACTTGCTTGGTTAAAGTCACACCGAGGTACTTTATATTATTTGGGTCTATTATGAAGGGTGTTGTTTCCCTAATTTCTTTCTCGGCTTGTTTCTCTTTTGTGTAGAGGAAGGCTACTGATTTATTTGAGTTAATTTTATACCCAGACACTTTGCTGAAGTTGTTTAAAAGCTTTAGTAGTTCTCTGGTGGAACTTTTGGGATCACTTAAATATACTATCATCTCATCTGCAAATAGTGATATTTTGACTTCTTCTTTTCCGATCTGTATCCCCTCGACCTCCTTTGTTGTCTGATTGCTCTGACTAGAACTTCAAGAACTATATTGAATAAGTAGGGAGAGAGTGGTCAGCCTTGTCTAGTCCCTGATTTTAGTGGGATTGCTTCAAGTTTCTCTCCATTTAGTTTAATGTTAGCAACTGGTTTGCTGTATATGGCTTTTACTATGTTTACCTATGTGCCTTGAATTCCTATTCTTTCCAGGACTTTTATCATGAAGGGGTGTTGAATTTTGTCAAATGCTTTCTCAGCATCTAATGAAATGATCATGTGGTTTTGTTCTTTCAGTTTGTTTATATAATGGATCACTTTAATGGTTTTCCGTATGTTAAACCATCCCTGCATGCCTGGGATGAAGCCTACTTGATCATGGTGGATGATTGTTTTGATGTGCTCTTGGATTCGGTTTGCCAGAATTTTATTGAGTATTTTTTGTGTCGATATTCATGAGGGAAATTGGTCTGAAGTTCTCTTTCTTTGTTGAGTTTTTCTGTGGTTTAGGTATAAGAGTAATTGTGGCTTCATACAAGGAATTCGGTAGTGCTCCATCAGTTTCAATTTTGTGGAATAGTTTGGATAATATTGGTATGAGCTCTTCTATGAAAGTCTGATAGAATTCTGCACAAAACCCGTCTGGACCTGGGCTCTTTTTGGTTGGGAGACCTTTAATGACTGCTTCTATGTCCTTAGGAGTTATGGGGTTGTTTAACTGGTTTATCTGTTCCTGATTTAACTTCAGTACCTGGTATCTGTCTAGGAAATTGTCCATTTCCTGCCGATTTTCAAGTTTTGTTGAATATAGGCTTTTATAGTAAGATCTGATGATTTTTTGAATTTCCTCTGAATCTGTAGTTATGTCTCCCTTTTCATTTCTGATTTTATTAATTTGGATACACTCTCTGTGTCCTCTGGTTAGTCTGGCTAAGGGTTTATCTATCTTGTTGATTTTCTCAAAGAACCAACTTTTGTTTCTGTTGATTCTTTCTATGGTCCTTTTTGTTTCTACTTGGTTGATTTCAGCTCTGAGTTTGATTATTTCCTGCCTTCTACTCCTCCTGGGTGTATTTGCTTCTTTTTGTCCTAGAGCTTTTAGGTGTGCTGTCAAGCTGCTGACATATGCTCTTTCCTGTTTCTTTCTGCAGGCACTCAGCGCTATGAATTTTCCTCTTAGCACAGCTTTCATTGTGTCCCATAAGTTTGGGTATGTTGTACCTTCATTTTCATTAAATTCTAAAAAGTCTTTAATTTCTTTCTTTATTTCTTCCTTGACCAGGTTATCATTGAGTAGAGCATTGTTCAATTTCCATGTGTATGTGGGCATTCTTCCCTTATTTTTATTAAAGACCAGTTTTAGGCCGTGGTGGTCCGATAGCACGCATGGGATTATTTCTATCTTTCTGTACCTGTAGAGGCCTGTTTTCTGACCAATTATATGGTCAATTTTGGAGAAAGTACCATGAGGAGCTGAGAAGAAGGTATATCCTTTTGCTTTAGGATAGAATGTTCTACAAATATCCGTTAAGTCCATTTGGCTCATGACTTCTCTTAGTCTGTCTAAGTCTCTGTTTAATTTCTGTTTCCATGATCTGTCCATTGATGAGAGTGGGGTATTGAAATCTCCTACTATTATTGTGTGAGGTGCAATGTGTGTTTTGAGCTTTAGTAAGGTTTCTTTTACGTATGTAGCTGCCCTTGTATTTGGGGCATAGATATTTAGGATTGAGAGTTCATCTTGGTGGATTTTTCCTTTGATGAATATGAATTGTCCTTCCTTATCTTTTTTGATGATTTTTAGTTGAAAATTGATTTTATCTGATATTAGAATGGCTACTCCAGCTTGCTTCTTCCGACCATTTGCTTGGAAAGTTGTTTTCCAGCCTTCACTCTGAGGTAGTGTCTGTCTTTGTCTCTGAGGTGTGTTTCCTGTAGACAGCAGAATGCAGGGTCCTCGTTGCGTATCCAGTTTGTTAATCTATGTCTTTTTATGGGGGAGTTGAGGACATTGATGTCGAGAGATATTAAGGAATAGTGATTATTGCTTCCTGTTATATTCATATTTGGATGTGAGGTTATGTTTGTGTGCTTTCATTCTCTTTGTTTTGTTGCCAAGACGATTAGTTTCTTGCTTCTTCTAGGGTATAGCTTGCCTCCTTATGTTGGGCTTTACCATTTATTATCCTTTGTAGTGCTGGATTTGTAGAAAGATATTGTGTAAATTTGGTTTTGTCATGGAATATCTTGGTTTCTCCATCAATGTTAATTGAGATTTTTGCAGGATACAGTAATCTGGGCTGGCATTTGTGTTCTCTTAGGGTCTGTATGACATCAGTCCAGGATCTTCTGGCCTTCATGGTTTCTGGCGAAAAGTCTGGTGTGATTCTGATAGGTCTGCCTTTATATGTTACTTGACTTTTTTTCCCTTACTGCTTTTAATATTCTTTCTTTATTTTGTGCGTTTGGTGTTTTGACTATTATGTGACGGGAGGTGTTTCTTTTCGGGTCCAATCTATTTGGAGTTCTGTAGGCTTCTTGTATGCCTATTGGTATCTCTTTTTTTAGGTTAGGGAAGTTTTCTTCTATGATTTTGTTGAAGATATTTACTGGTCCTTTGAGCTGGGAGTATTCACTCTCTTCTATACCTATTATCCTTAGGTTTGATCTTCTCATTGAGTCCTGGATTTCCTGTATGCGTTGGACCAGTAGCTTTTTCTGCTTTTCATTATCTTTGACAGTTGAGTCAATGATTTCTATGGAATCTTCTGCTCCTGAGATTCTCTCTTCCATCTCCTGTATTCTGTTGGTGAAGCTTGTATCTACAGCTCCTTGTCTCTTCTTTTGGTTTTCTATATCCAGGGTTGTTTCCATGTGTTCTTTCTTGATTGCTTCTATTTCCATTTTTAATTCCTTCAACTATTTGATTGTGTTTTCCTGGAATTCTTTCATGGATTTTTGTGACTCCTCTTTATGTGCTTCTACTTGTTTATTTATGATTTCCTGGATGTCTTTCATGGATTTTTGTGACTCCTCTCTATGGGCTTCTACTTGTTTAATTATGCTTTCCTGGAATTCTTTCAGGCATTTTTGTGATTCCTCTCTGTAGGCTTCTACTTGTTCTCTAAGGGAGTTCTTCACGTCTTTCTTGAAGTCCTCCAGCATCGTGATCAAATATGATTTTGAACCTAGATCTTGCTTTTCTGGTGTGTTTGGATATTCCATGTTTGTTTTGGTGGGAGAATTGGGCTCCGATGGTGCCATGTAGTCTTGGTTTCTGTTGCTTGGGTTCCTGCGCTTGCCTCTCACCATCAGATTATCTCTAGTGTTACTTTGTTCTGCTATTTCTGACAGTGGCTAGACTGCTCTATAAGCCTGTGTGTCAGGAGTGCTGTAGACCTGTTTTCCTGTTTTCTTTCAGCCTGTTATGGAGACAGAGTGTTCTGCTTTCGGGCGTGTAGTCTTTCCTCTCTACAGGTCTTCAGCTGTTCCTGTGGGCCTGTGTATTGAGTTCACCAGACACGTCACTTGCAGCAGAAAAGTTGGTCTTACCTGTGGTCCTGAGGCTCAAGTTCGCTCGCGGGGTGCTGCCCTCGAGCTCTCTGCGGCGGCAGCAACCAGGAAGATCTGCGCTGCTGTTTCCAGGAGCTTCAGTGCACAAGGGTTCCAGATGGCGTTTGGTGTTTTCCTCTGGCGTCCGAGATGTGTGTGCAGAGTGCTTTCTCTTCTGGTTTCCCAGGCATGTCTGCCTCTCTGAGGGTTTAGCTCTCCCTCCCATGGGATTTGGGTGCAGAGAACTGTTTATCCAGTCTGTTTCCTTCAGGTTCTGGCGGTGTCTCATAGGCAGTGGTCCTGCCGCTCCTGGGTCCTCCCTCCCCCACGGGAACCCAGAGGCCTTATACAGTTTCCTCTTGGGCCAGGGATGTGGGCAGGGGTGGGCAGTGTTGGTGGACTCTTCCACTCTGGAGCCTCAGGAATGCCCACCTGACCAGGTGGTGGGGTCTCTCTCCAAATCAATATATTTATGAGGGATTTTCCACCTTTTCTTTTCCTTGGAGATTCAATGAGCACTTCAATATACAAAAAATCATTTGAATTATTAATAATAAATAAATAAATAAATAAATAATGGTATTGTAAATGTCTATCAGTAAGTCTCTATTTTATATAATCTGTACTTCTGTCAATATGCCCACAGAAGTCTCCTCTGAACTAGCAGGAGGTTTCACATAAATGAAGTTAAAATAATTTGTGATCAACAGACTCATGAAATGCTTTGCACATCAACACCCTCACATCTTTGTAGCTACTCAAGAAGCACAAAAGGATAAGGAAACAAAATAAAAATAGAAAGGAGTGAAGTGTGGACACATTGAAAGGAAGAATATTTAGAAAGTGAAGTAGGGAGCATCTTCTCATTTGTTTAATCATTTCTAGGCAAAAGAAGTAGGAGGAGAGAGGTTGTTTTTATAGTGTATATTTAGGACTCTGGGGCTAGAAGAATACCTTCAAGGCATTAGAAATCAGAAGTCAACTCAAGAAAAGCACCACACTCTCTAGAAGTGCACATGGAGGAAGATTTTAGCATTTCTAAGTGTTACAGATGCAGAGATAAGTAAACCCTAAATAAGCATTAAAGTAAATCTGTACCAAATACTTCAAATAAGTGAAGATGACTAAATGGATGTGAAAAGAACTGATGAAACAATAGTTCTGAATATTCGAAAGAATGAATGCTTCTGTGAGGTGATTGATAATAGTGATGAGCATGTATCCCTCGGGTCTCTCTCCCACGGTGTCTCCTGACTTTCTTTCAACACACTTAATACTGATTTTTTAATCAAAATTGAGACAATATCTTCATTTCACACTCTCACTTCTAATACACATATTCATTTACAGGAATCCCTTCTTCAACTACATTAATTTTAACTTACTAAATACTCATAACTTAATCAGACCAAGAAGTAATTGAAGTCAGAGAAATCTAAATCAGTGACTTCCTGGGTGTAATTTCACCAAGCTTGCATTTTTCATTTCTCCTCCATATTTTTGTTTGTGTGTATTTTTGTTAATGTGTGTGCATATATACATATATATACATATATGTATATGCCTGTCTGTTCATTTGTATACATGTGAATTTATTCATATATTCTGTATTTGTTTCTTTTTATGAGTATAACCATACATAGGAATGCATATATGTATGTATGTATGTATGTATGTACGTATGGATGGATGGATGGATGTCAATATGGGTGCAGAAAGACACATATATGACCATCAGCCAATATTTCTAAATCTTTGTTTTAGTACCACAGAATTCACCCCTATCCTTTAGGTTTAGGTATTTTTGTTTGTTTGGTTGGTTGGTTGTTTTTTTTTTTTCTTTTTATCTGTTTTTCTCTTATCACATATGGCCAAATGCATTTCTCATTTAAGTAGCTATTTACTTATTTGCTCAAACATTATTTAATGGAGTTATTCTAACCAAAACTCCTTCTTCCTTATTTGTTTCTCACTGTCTCAGTGACGTCTCATGAGTCATGAGTATTACATGACAAAATTGTTCCTGGGCCAGTGCTCCCACACAAAGCCCACAACAGACTGAAAAGTCTGACTTGGTGAATCAACAAGTTTAATTATAGGAATATGTGTAAAGGGATGCTCTCAAGAGCAGAAATGACTCAAAGATACTGGCATACCAAAGTCCACACAGGAAGGATAAAAGTCCATACAAGCCCCAGAAGTTTAAATCACTCTGCACAGGCAGTAAGCACCTCAACAGGTTTGAGAGTGTGCTTTCCAAATGCCTTAGTTGCTCCAAACCTCTTCCAGGTAGCTCTACAGGTACCTGACTCTTCAAGGCAGCTGGACGGAGTCTTTTTTGTACCTTGGGTCCATGTCAGTGACTCTATGCAGAAGGAACATTGTGGGTCTCATTAGTTTCAGGAACTTTATGAAGCTATTTTGAGCTATTTGTCTTCCTGTTTAAGAAACTTCCCAGTAGGCGAAAATGTTTTAAACTTGGAGGAAATAATTATACAACACTCCATCCCTTCCTTGGGCTCTAAAATTCCTCTCTTTCCCTCTTTTATAATCACCATTGAGTGTTGGGGTGTGCGACTATACATATCTAGCTATGGCTTCTAATTAGGTCACTGTGCCATAGCTAAGCTTATTTGTTCTCAAGAGCATCACAGTTATGAAGTGAAACTGAAAACAATAGGCATAAACACAGAGTTTAGAAGGTAGCGTGACAGACTCATCACCTCCATCTAGTAAAACCATAGAAATTTTCCCCCTTAGGATCTATTACTACTCCAGCAACAAATTTTTGTCCTGGCTTATGATACCAAACATGAATTTTCTATTGTGGAGCAGTCCTTAAATTCAATTGAAAGACTGTTGGTTTTACCCTTGAAAGCCCAGCCACTATTGGACGGGCAGGTACATCTTGCCAGGCTTGTGAGTATTTTAGCATGTATGCCCAGAACTGATGATAAGAATCCCTTGCCAGCAGCCTGCATAGCCCCTCCTCTTATTCAAAAGCTAGCCAGCAGGGTAAGAGTTTCAAGTTCAGTCCCAGTTTAATTTCTACATATTCTACAGTGAAATATGGCCTTCAGTGATAGCCTTATCTTGTAGTTCTGGCAGACGACCAACAGCAGTAGCAAAAGTCTGTTTTGTGAGGCCTGAGAGGATTCCCTGGCCCACACCTTATAGGGAGGTAGACCACAATTCTGGTATTGGTTTTCCATTCATTAAGGTTTGACATCTAGAAGTGTCCTCTTTTTCCCATGCAAAGTACCGATTGCTTTCAAACTCTTTAGCTTTAATTTTAACAATTTATTTCCCCCCTGAAGAATGGAGTATTTTAATCGCAGTGGAAACTTATGCAACATGGACTAATCTAGGCAACACTACCTATGAGCTATGATAAGGTGAGTATAAAAAGAAACATTTTAATATTATAAATGTGCTACTCTTTTAAGTTTCTTCCTTCAACTTTTAAAAAACATATCTCAGCTCTCTAGGATTTAAACCTACCAGCTGCTGTGATTCCCAGAGAAAAGCTTTGCAGTTTTCTCTATTATGACATAGTATATGCCTTCCTGAAATAATTTTGCTTTTGAAAGTTGTAGTTATGTTTTCAAGTGTCTCTCTAGGTAGGTTTTAATCTTTGTTTTAGTGTTATAGCTATTTTGTGAAAATCCCTATATAAACCATGAATCCAGTGGAAATCACATTTGCCTTATTATTTAAATAGCAGGTATGATGTTGTGCTTTTTCTTTTGTCTGTATTTAAGGGATAGATGCTCATCACTATTATCAATCACCTCACAGAAGCATTCATTCTTTCGAATATTCAGAACTATTGTTTCATCAGTTCTTTTCACATCCATTTAGTCATCTTCACTTATTTGAAGTATTTGGTACAGATTTACTTTAATGCTTATTTAGGGTTTACTTATCTCTGCATCTGTAACACTTAGAAATGCTAAAATCTTCCTCCATGTGCACTTCTAGAGAGTGTGGTGCTTTTCTTGAGTTGACTTCTGATTTCTAATGCCTTGAAGGTATTCTTCTAGCCCCAGAGTCCTAAATATACACTATAAAAACAACCTCTCTCCTCCTACTTCTTTTGCCTAGAAATGATTAAACAAATGAGAAGATGCTCCCTACTTCACTTTCTAAATATTCTTCCTTTCAATGTGTCCACACTTCACTCCTTTCTATTTTTATTTTGTTTCCTTATCCTTTTGTGCTTCTTGAGTAGCTACAAAGATGTGAGGGTGTTGATGTGCAAAGCATTTCATGAGTCTGTTGATCACAAATTATTTTAACTTCATTTATGTGAAACCTCCTGCTAGTTCAGAGGAGACTTCTGTGGGCATATTGACAGAAGTACAGATTATATAAAATAGAGACTTACTGATAGACATTTACAATACCATTATTTATTTATTTATTTATTTATTATTATTAATTCAAATGATTTTTTGTATATTGAAGTGCTCATTGAATCTCCAAGGAAAAGAAAAGGTGGAAAATCCCTCATAAATATATTGATTTGGAGAGAGACCCCACCACCTGGTCAGGTGGGCATTCCTGAGGCTCCAGAGTGGAAGAGTCCACCAACACTGCCCACCCCTGCCCACATCCCTGGCCCAAGAGGAAACTGTATAAGGCCTCTGGGTTCCCGTGGGGGAGGGAGGACCCAGGAGCGGCAGGACCACTGCCTATGAGACACCGCCAGAACCTGAAGGAAACAGACTGGATAAACAGTTCTCTGCACCCAAATCCCATGGGAGGGAGAGCTAAACCCTCAGAGAGGCAGACATGCCTGGGAAACCAGAAGAGAAAGCACTCTGCACACACATCTCGGACGCCAGAGGAAAACACCAAACGCCATCTGGAACCCTTGTGCACTGAAGCTCCTGGAAACAGCAGCGCAGATCTTCCTGGTTGCTGCCGCCGCAGAGAGCTCGAGGGCAGCACCCCGCGAGCGAACTTGAGCCTCAGGACCACAGGTAAGACCAACTTTTCTGCTGCAAGTGACGTGTCTGGTGAACTCAATACACAGGCCCACAGGAACAGCTGAAGACCTGTAGAGAGGAAAGACTACACGCCCGAAAGCAGAACACTCTGTCTCCATAACAGGCTGAAAGAAAACAGGAAAACAGGTCTACAGCACTCCTGACACACAGGCTTATAGAGCAGTCTAGCCACTGTCAGAAATAGCAGAACAAAGTAACACTAGAGATAATCTGATGGTGAGAGGCAAGCGCAGGAACCCAAGCAACAGAAACCAAGACTACATGGCACCATCGGAGCCCAATTCTCCCACCAAAACAAACATGGAATATCCAAACACACCAGAAAAGCAAGATCTAGGTTCAAAATCATATTTGATCACGATGCTGGAGGACTTCAAGAAAGACGTGAAGAACTCCCTTAGAGAACAAGTAGAAGCCTACAGAGAGGAATCACAAAAATGCCTGAAAGAATTCCAGGAAAGCATAATTAAACAAGTAGAAGCCCATAGAGAGGAGTCACAAAAATCCATGAAAGACATCCAGGAAATCATAAATAAACAAGTAGAAGCACATAAAGAGGAGTCACAAAAATCCATGAAAGAATTCCAGGAAAACACAATCAAATAGTTGAAGGAATTAAAAATGGAAATAGAAGCAATCAAGAAAGAACACATGGAAACAACCCTGGATATAGAAAACCAAAAGAAGAGACAAGGAGCTGTAGATACAAGCTTCACCAACAGAATACAGGAGATGGAAGAGAGAATCTCAGGAGCAGAAGATTCCATAGAAATCATTGACTCAACTGTCAAAGATAATGAAAAGCAGAAAAAGCTACTGGTCCAACGCATACAGGAAATCCAGGACTCAATGAGAAGATCAAACCTAAGGATAATAGGTATAGAAGAGAGTGAATACTCCCAGCTCAAAGGACCAGTAAATATCTTCAACAAAATCATAGAAGAAAACTTCCCTAACCTAAAAAAAGAGATACCAATAGGCATACAAGAAGCCTACAGAACTCCAAATAGATTGGACCCGAAAAGAAACACCTCCCGTCACATAATAGTCAAAACACCAAACGCACAAAATAAAGAAAGAATATTAAAAGCAGTAAGGGAAAAAAAGTCAAGTAACATATAAAGGCAGACCTATCAGAATCACACCAGACTTTTCGCCAGAAACCATGAAGGCCAGAAGATCCTGGACTGATGTCATACAGACCCTAAGAGAACACAAATGCCAGCCCAGATTACTGTATCCTGCAAAAATCTCAATTAACATTGATGGAGAAACCAAGATATTCCATGACAAAACCAAATTTACACAATATCTTTCTACAAATCCAGCACTACAAAGGATAATAAATGGTAAAGCCCAACATAAGGAGGCAAGCTATACCCTAGAAGAAGCAAGAAACTAATCGTCTTGGCAACAAAACAAAGAGAATGAAAGCACACAAACATAACCTCACATCCAAATATGAATATAACAGGAAGCAATAATCACTATTCCTTAATATCTCTCGACATCAATGTCCTCAACTCCCCCATAAAAAGACATAGATTAACAAACTGGATACGCAACGAGGACCCTGCATTCTGCTGTCTACAGGAAACACACCTCAGAGACAAAGACAGACACTACCTCAGAGTGAAGGCTGGAAAACAACTTTCCAAGCAAATGGTCGGAAGAAGCAAGCTGGAGTAGCCATTCTAATATCAGATAAAATCAATTTTCAACTAAAAATCATCAAAAAAGATAAGGAAGGACACTTCATATTCATCAAAGGATAAATCCACCAAGATGAACTCTCAATCCTAAATATCTATGCCCCAAATACAAGGGCAGCTACATATGTAAAAGAAACCTTACTAAAGCTCAAAACACACATTGCACCTCACACAATAATAGTAGGAGATTTCAATACCCCACTCTCATCAATGGACAGATCATGGAAACAGAAATTAAACAGAGACTTAGACAGACTAAGAGAAGTCATGCGCCAAATGGACTTAACGGATATTTGTAGAACATTCTATCCTAAAGCAAAAGGATATACCTTCTTCTCAGCTCCTCATGGTACTTTCTCCAAAATTGACCATATAATTGGTCAGAAAACAGGCCTCTACAGGTACAGAAAGATAGAAATAATCCCATGCGTGCTATTGGACCACCACGGCCTAAAACTGGTCTTTAATAAAAATAAGGGAAGAATGCCCACATACACATGGAAATTGAACAATGCTCTACTCAATGATAACCTGGTCAAGGAAGAAATAAAGAAAGAAATTAAAGACTTTTTAGAATTTAATGAAAATGAAGGTACAACATACCCAAACTTATGGGACACAATGAAAGCTGTGCTAAGAGGAAAATTCATAGCGCTGAGTGCCTGCAGAAAGAAACAGGAAAGAGCATATGTCAGCAGCTTGACAGCACACCTAAAAGCTCTAGGACAAAAAGAAGCAAATACACCCAGGAAGAGTAGAAGGCAGGAAATAATCAAACTCAGAGCTGAAATCAACCAAGTAGAAACAAAAAGGACCATAGAAAGAATCAACAGAACCAAAAGTTGGTTCTTTGAGAAAATCAACAAGATAGATAAACCCTTAGCCAGACTAACGAGAGGATACAGAGAGTGTATCCAAATTAATAAAATCAGAAATGAAAAGGGAGACATAACTACAGATTCAGAGGAAATTCAAAAAATCATCAGATCTTACTATAAAAGCCTATATTCAACAAAACTTGAAAATCGGCAGGAAATGGACAATTTCCTAGACAGATACCAGGTACTGAAGTTAAATCAGGAACAGATAAACCAGTTAAACAACCCCATAACTCCTAAGGACATAGAAGCAGTCATTAAAGGTCTCCCAACCAAAAAGAGCCCAGGTCCAGACGGGTTTAGTGCAGAATTCTATCAGACATTCATAGAAGAGCTCATACCAATATTATCCAAACTATTCCACAAAATTGAAACAGATGGAGCACTACCGAATTCCTTGTATGAAGCCACAATTACTCTTATACCTAAACCACCGAAAGACTCAACAAAGAAAGAGAACTTCAGACCAATTTCCCTTATGAATATCGAAATACTCAATAAATTCTCAAAAATACTCAATAAAATTCTGGCAAACCGAATTCAAGAGCACATCAAAACAATCATCCACCATGATCAAGTAGGCTTCATCCCAGGCATGCAGGGATGGTTTAACATACGGAAAACCATTAAAGTGATCCAGTATATAAACAAATTGAAAGAACAAAAACACATGATCATTTCATTAGACGCTGAGAAAGCATTTGACAAAATTCAACACCCCTTCATGATAAAAGTCCTGGAAAGAATAGGAATTCAAGGCACATAGGTAAACATAGTAAAAGCCATATACAGCAAACCAGTTGCTAACATTAAACTAAATGGAGAGAAACTTGAAGCAATCCCACTAAAATCAGGGACTAGACAAGGCTGACCACTCTCTCCCTACTTATTCAATATAGTTCTTGAAGTTCTAGTCAGAGCAATCAGACAACAAAGGAGGTCGAGGGGATACAGATCGGAAAAGAAGAAGTCAAAATATCACTATTTGCAGATGATATGATAGTATATTTAAGTGATCCCAAAAGTTCCACCAGAGAACTACTAAAGCTGTTAAACAACTTCAGCAAAGTGGCTGGGTATAAAATTAACTCAAATAAATCAGTAGCCTTCCTCTACACAAAAGAGAAACAAGCCGAGAAAGAAATTAGGGAAACAACACCCTTCATAATAGACCCAAATAATATAAAGTACCTCGGTGTGACTTTAACCAAGCAAGTAAAAGATCTGTACAATAAGAACTTCAAGACACTGAAGAAAGAAATTGAAGAAGACCTCAGAAGATGGAAAGATCTCCCATGCTCATGGATTGGCAGGATTAATATAGTAAAAATGGCCATTTTACCAAAAGCGATCTACAGATTCAATGCAATCCCCATCAAATACCAATCCAATTATTCAAAGAGTTAGACAGAACAATTTGCAAATTCATCTGCAATAACAAAAAACCCAGGATAGCTAAAACTATCCTCAACAATAAAAGGACTTCAGGGGGAATCACTATCCCTGAACTCAAGCAGTATTACAGAGCAGAGCAATAGTGATAAAAACTGCATGGTATTGGTACAAAGATAGACAGATAGACCAATGGAATAGAATTGAAGACCCAGAAATGAACCCACACACCTATGGTCACTTGTTTTTTGACAAAGGAGCCAAAACCATCCAATGGAAAAAAGATAGCATTTTCAGCAAATGGTGCTGGTTCAACTGGAGGTCAATATGTAGAAGAATGCAGATCGATCCATGCTTATCACCCTGTACAAAGCTTAAGTCCAAGTGGATCAAGGACCTCCACATCAAACCAGACACACTCAAACTAATAGAAGAAAAACTAGGGAAGCATCTGGAACTCATGGGCACTGGAAAAAATTTCCTGAACAAAACACCAATGGCTTATGCTCTAAGATCAAGAATCAACAAATGGGATCTCAGAAAACTGCAAAGCTTCTGTAAGACAAAGGACACTGTGGTTAGGACAGAACGGCAACCAACAGATTGGGAAAAGATCTTTACCAATCCTACAACAGATAGAGGCCTTATATCAAAAATATACAAAGAACTCAAGAAGTTAGACCGCAGGGAGACAAATAACCCTATTAAAAATGGGGTTCAGAGCTAAACAAAGAATTCACAGCTGAGGAATGCCGATTGGCTGAGAAACACCTAAAGAAATGTTCAACATCTTTAGTCATAAGGGAAATGCAAATCAAAACAACCCTGAGATTTCACCTCACACCAGTGAGAATGGCTAAGATCAAAAACTCAGGTGACAGCAGATGCTGGCGAGGATGCGGAGAAAGAGGAACACTCCTCCATTGTTGGTGGGATTGCAGACTGGTACAACCATTCTGGAAATCAGTCTGGAGGTTCCTCAGAAAATTGGACATTGAACTGCCTGAGGATCCAGCTATACCTCTCTTGGGCATATACCCAAAAGATGCCCCAACATATAAAAAAGACACATGCTCCACTATGTTCATCGCAGCCTTATTTATAATAGCCAGAAGCTGGAAAGAACCCAGATGCCCTTCAACAGAGGAATGGATACAGAAAATGTGGTACATCTACACAATGGAATATTACTCAGCTATCAAAAACAATGACTTCATGAAATTCGTAGGCAAATGGTTGGAACTGGAAAATATCATTCTGAGTGAGCTAACCCAATCACAGAAAGACATACATGGTATGCATTCATTGATAAGTGGCTATTAGCCCAAATGCTTGAATTACCCTAGATGCCTAGAACAAATGAAACTCAAGACGGATGATCAAAATGTGAATGTTTCACGCCTTCTTTAAAAGGGGAACAAGAATACCCTTGGCAGGGAAGAGAGAGGCAAAGATTAAAACAGAGACTGAAGTAACACCCTCATGTGGCCCATACATATACAGCCACCCAATTAGACAAGATGGATGAAGCAAAGAAGTGCAGACCGACAGGAGCCGGACATAGATCGCTCCTGAGAGACACATCTAGAATACAGCAAATACAGAGGCCAGCAGCAATCCACTGAACTGAGAATAGAACCCCTGTTGAAGGAATCAGAGAAAGAACTGGAAGAGCTTGAAGGGGCTCCAGACCCCATATGTACAACAATGCCAAGCAACCAGAGCTTCCAGGGACTAAGCCACTACCTAAAGACTATACATGGACTGACCCTGGACTCTGACCACATAGGTAGCAATGAACATGTTAGTAAGAGCACCAGTGGAAGGGGAATCCCTGGGTCCTGCTAAGACTGAATCCCCAGTGAACTAGACTGTTGGGGGGAGGGCGGCAAAGGGGGGAGGGTTGGGAGGGGAATACCCATAGGGAGGGGAGGGGGCAGGGGTGAGGGGGATGTTTGCCCGGAAATCGGGAAAGGGAATAACACTCGAAATGTATATCAGATATACTCAAGTTAATAAAAAAAAGGGAAGTCAGTCAGCATAGATATCATCCTTCTCCTATTCATGTCCCACTTATATTTGTCTATTTACTGAGTTGTCCTTTCCAGGTTACCAAGAACCTCTTCCAGGCAGATCAGTTAGTCTCAGCTCCTTATATTTTTCTCTCTATAGGAGAAAGATAACAATCAGCTGAACAAGTCAGACACCATACTTACAGCCAACCAATAGACAAAAGTAAGAGACACCTGTGGTTGAATTAGGGAAAGGCTGGAAGAGGCTGAGGAGGAGAACAACCCAGTAGGAAGACCAGTAGTCTCAACTAACTTGGACCCCTGAGATTTATCAAACACTGAAGCAGGAACCACCCAGCATACATGAGCTTATATGAGATACCTGACACATATACAGCAGAGGACTGCCTGGTCTAGCCTCAGTGAGAGACGAGGCATCTAATCCTCAAGAGACTTGAGATGTCAGGGAGTGAGTATGCATGGTTGGGTGGGTTTGGTGGGGACATCCTCTTGGAGACACTGGAGGAGGAATGGAATGAGGAAATGTGGAAGAGCAGACCATTAGGAGATAACGCCTGGACTGTAAAAGATAAGTATACATAACTAAAAAACAAGATGTAACCGTAGGGCTCTGGAGATATAACAATCTGTCAAGTGAAGTTCAAATTCATGAGGATCTCAGTTCTATCCTAAGTATCATTGGTAACAGCTATATTTGAGGATGAGTACTTGTAACCCCAGTTCAGAAGAGACAAAGACAGAAAAGTTCTAGTGACCGTAGCCTAATTTTCATATGGAGTAAAATTGTCTCAAAATAAGATTGATGGTCTCTGAGGTCCTGGTCTTCACTGCACATATGAACATTACCTATCCTTCCCTAAAATATGTACCCAAATAAAACCTTCATAAGTACAGTAAATATAAAGTGTAGACTTTGGGGACTCTGTTGCCCCCAAGCCTACCAATCATACTTAATCTAATAGAAGTACACAGAAGAAAGTTAGAATAAATAGTCTGATGAGTTGTACTCTGACGCCAGAAACCTCCACAGGTTCTGTGGATCTCAGCACCCCTCCTCCAAGCCACATACCCACACATTAAATGAGTAAATAATGTGTGATAAAATTCCTAAAAGTAAAATTCCCAAATTTCTCCTTTCGAGCATTTAAACTCTGTTCATCCTAGTATTGATCATAGAATTATCTGATCTAATCAATGCCTACATTCTGAAAATTTGGGTAAACTTGGTAATAAATAATATGTTTTGTTTCTAGAAAACCATAACCTTTTACCTGGCTTTCCTTACATTCACACAAATGCTATCTTCTAAGGAGGGTCAGGAGGTTTTAGCAATGGGAGACAGGGAACTAGGGGTAACCAAGTCCCAGTCGCCAGGAAAGCAAGAGGGATGAGATTAGCTGAAATGCCCAACAAAGGGGAGGGAGAACCTGTAAAAATGATATCTAGAGGTCTCAGGAAAGGTCCCAGGTTGGGGGATGAAACCACCCACTCATCTCCAAATTCTTAATCCTGAAAAGCTGTCTAAAGGAAATACGGGGAGGGCGGGGGGAAGCGTGGGGCAGAGACTTAAGGAAAGGCTGCCCCACATGGGTCTGCATCCCATATACACAGAGCAAACCCCGACACTATTGTGATGCCAAGAAGTGCTTGTTGACAGGAGGCTGATATAGCTGTCTTCTAAGAGACTCTGCCAGAGCCTGACAAATACAGATGTGAATGCTTGCAGCCAACCATTGGTCTGAGCACTGAGACCCTAATTGAAGAGTTAAGAGAACATCCCCCTAATCCCTCCCCCTCCCCTTCTATATGGGTGTTCCCCTCCCCAGCTTTCCCCCATTACCGCCCTCCCCGGAACAATTACTTTCACTCGGGGTTCAGTCTTGGCAAGACCAAGGGCTTCCCCTTCCACCGGTGCTCTTACTAGGCCATTCATTGCTACCTATGAGGTCGGAGCCCAGGGTCAGTCCATGTATAGTCTTTGTGTAGTGGCTTATTCCCTGGAAGCTCTGGTTAGTTGGCATTGTTGTTCATGGGGAAACCGGGAAAGGGAATAACATTCGAAATGTAAATAGGAAATACTCAATTTAATAAAAGAGAGAGAGAGAGAGAGAGAGAGAGAGAGAGAGAGAGAGAGAGAGAGAGAGAGAGAGAGAGAAAGGACTGAAGGAGCTGAAGGGGCTCGAAACCACGTAGAAAAAAAGAACAGTATCAACAAACCAGATCGTCCACAGCTCTCAGGGACTAAACTACCAAACAGAGTATACATGGAGGGACCCATGGCTTCAGCAGCATATGTAGCAGAGGATGGCATTCTCTGGCATCAGTAGGAGCAAAAGCCCTTGGTCTTGTGAAGGCTTGATTTCCCCAGTGTAAGGGAATGCCAGGGCAGTGAGGAGGAAGTGAGTGGGTGGAAGTGGGCAAACCCTTATAGAAGCAGAGTGAGGAGGTATGAGAGAGTGGGGTCTGGAGGGGAAACCTGGAAAGGGGATATCATTTGAAATGTAAATACATAAAATATCCAATTCAAAAGAGTCACCAATTGTTAATGAGAAACTACTTTGAAGTAACAGATTCATTGTGCCTTATATGAATTAGCCATTCAAGTATTTAAATATTGTTATTATATTGTTGAATAGGCTTTACAAACATAAATATTATGTTGCAATAATTCATTTTCCTTGCATGTTATCTTCTAGGCACTTTGACGCTTTATGCTAATACTTTTCTCTGTTGAAAAACTCTATTTCAGCAATATATCTCTTAAAACTTGTGTTCCAGATGCCCAAAGAATTTGATAATGTCCAATCAAAAATGGTATAACATGTTTTCTCCTTGAATAAAGTTACTAAACCTAGATTAATTTAACTAAAGAAAAACTAGGTAATTACCCTTTATATGCCTTTGGAATGTGAATGTTATTTGAGACAGTTTGCAAAATACCCAAATGCAGGTTATTAACAGATTATGGTGAGAAAAATGGTGAGGCTTTGATGGGAGCTCAGTGGCTCAGCAGGTGAGTCAGAGTAGTGGAATTGTCAGAGACATGATCATAAGATGCCAATAATTGCTTACCAGCCTCCAAGACCTTATGAATTCTAATAGGAATCTTTAAAGACCTTTGGGTAGGATTGTACTTTGTAGGAACAATCAAAGCAATATTCCAGAATCCAAAGTGCAAAGGAAAGGTGCATCTCATATGTACCAGCTCATTCACCCCAGTTCCTGAGGTCATCTATGTAATCAACTCTTCTGGACTTCAAATATTCTTTCTCTGCTCTGCAAATATTACTTTCCTGCTTGTCAAACTCAATTGAAACTGAGCAAATACATTGAACCCCATGCAATTCAGGAATTCTGTCCACACCTGTTTTCAAGCATGGCACCCAGAACTGAACAAAAGACTTTGGATAATTTCTCTCAGAAGAGATGAAATGGGAATATATGTATATATATGTATATGTATATATATGTATATGTATATATATGAATGTTTGCTTCTTTGAACTTAGTGTTAGGTAAATTTAGTGTGACTTTGAAATGACCCATATCATTATACACTAAGATCCTGTTTGTTGTACATTTCAATGAGGTTCTCTATGCTTTTCTGTAATGCTTTCCATCTCCCTGCTCTATTTCCTTTTCAACTACATATATAAAGATGAAACAAGATTTATTGAGGTGAGAGAAGAAAAATAAGGCAAGGTCAGAGAATTAGGGCAATTCACCCATTAGCTAAGTAATTAGCACAGGTATTCATTAAGTGAAAATTATGTAGCTGGAGACATGTTCGGATATGTGCTTATCATGATACACTACAAATTTGCTGTTCTAGAACTTTCAAGGGCTGCATAACTTATGATATTCTGAGGGTTTATTGTTCTGTGAAGAAACCATGAGGCTTTACAAGGATCTGTTATTCAGGTGTAATGAAAAAGCAATATGAAATAAAGTGAGTATTTTAAGGATGGACCATGTAAAGAATATGCAAAAATGCAATAGTATTTGATGAAAACTCTCATGCAACTGCAAATGTACACACTGAACTTGTGCATTCTCTAGCCCTTCCAGGCTCTACCTCTCTATCCGTATTTTGGGTGATTTATGTAAGGTATCTTTTCGTTTCAGGTTTAATTTAAATTTAGCAATGCCTACTTACATCACAATCTTATTCAGACTTGAATGATTTGTAAATATGTGTGAGTCTCTTCTTTAAACTCTTTGTTTTTAAATTGTTTTAAGTTTTATACCTGCTTTCATGAGATAAGGAACATCATTTAGCACATTTAGCACAAAGGTGACTCAGGAGCCAAATAATGATTTCTTCTTTTTTATTAGTTGACTATATATAATAAGAATGTCATCATAAATAAACATATTTAAGTTCCAGTGATCCTTTTAATCACATGTTTCTGAATTTGTATCAAGAATTAATTTATATTGACTACCATTTTATCATTGGAGACATTGGAAATTTCTTGAATACATCTTACATGTGATTCACAGAGATTGAAATTAATGATTTCTATGGTTAAATAGAATTAGGAAAGACATTTTGAAACGACTGGATTTATGGCATTTAAATATTTTAAAATAAAAAACGCAATAGCTCCTCTTCAGTATCTAGGAACAATAATATGAACTTCATTGTTTTTTTTCCCATCTTTATTAAATTGGGTATTTCTTATTTCCATTTCAAATGTTATTCCCTTTCCTGGTTTCCAGGCCAACATCCCCCTAACCCCTCTCCTTCCCAATCCCCTTCACATCATCCCAACATTACCGCTCTCCCCCCAAGAATCCCGTTAACTGGGGGTCCAGCCTTGGCAGGACAAAGGGCCTCCCCTTCCACTGGTTCCCTTACTAGGCTCTTCATTGCTACCTATGCAGTTGGAGCCCAGGGTCAGTCCATGTATAGTCTTTGGGTAGTGGCTTAGTCCCTGGAAGCTCTGGTTGGTTGGCATTATTGTTCATATGGGGTCTCAGCCCCTTCAGCTCTTTCAGTCCTTTCTAAGATTCCGTCAATGGGGGTCCCATTCTCAGTTCAGTGGTTTACTGCTGGCATTCGCCTATGTATTTGCCATATTCTGGATGTGTCTCTCAGGAGAGATCTACATCCAGTTCCTGTCAGCCTGCACTTCTTTGCTTCATCCATCTTATCTAGTTTGTTGGCTGTATATATATATGGACCGCATGTGGGGCAGGCTCTGAATGGGTGTTCCTTCTGCCTATGTTCTAAACTTTCCCTCCCTTTCCCCACCTAAGGTATTCTTTTTCCCCTTTAAAAGAAGGAGTGAAGCATCCGCATTTTGGTCCCATTCCCAATCTGTTGGTTGCCATTTTGTCCTAACAATAGTGTCTTTTGCCTTACAGAAGCTTTGTAGTTTTATGAGATACCATTGTTGATTCTTGATGTTAGAGCATAAGCCATTGGTGTTCTGTTCAGGAAATTTTTTCCAGTGCCCATGTGTTCGAGAATTTTCCCCACTTTTTCTTGTATTAGTTTGGATGTATATGGTTTGATGTGGAGGTCCTTGATCCACTAGGACTTATGCTTTGTACAGTGTGAAAGAATAGGTTGATCTTCATTCTTCTACATATTGACCACCAGATGAACCAGCACCATTTGCTGAAAATGCTATCTTTTTTCCATTGGATGGTTTTGGCTCCTTTGTCAAAAATCAAGTGACCATAGGTGTGTGGGTTCATTTCTGGGTCTTCAAGTCTATTCCACTGGTCTTCTGCCTGTCTCTGTACCAATACCATACTGTTTTTATCACTATTGCTCTGTAATACTGCTTGAGTTCAGGGATAGTAATTCTCCCTGAAGTCCTTTTATTGTTGAGGATAGTTTTAGCTATCCTAGGTTTTCGTTATTCCAGATGAATTTGTAAATTGTTCTGTCCAACTCTAGGAAGAATTGGATTGGAATTTTGATGGGGATTGCATTGAATCTGTAGATCGCTTTTGGTAAAATGGCCATTTTTACTATATTAATCCTGCCAATCCATGAACATGGGAGATCTTTCCATCCTCTGAGATCTTCAATTTCTTTCTTTAGAGGTTTGAGTTTTTATACAGATCTTTCACTTGGTTAAAGTCACACTGAGGTAGTTTCATCAAGTTTCTCTCCATTTAGTTTAATGTTATCTATTGGTTGCTGTATATGGCTTTTACTATGTTTAGGTATGGGCCTTGAATTCCTGTTCTTTCCAGGACTTTTTTCATGAAGTGCTGTTGAATTTTGTGCATTGCTTTCTCAGCATCTAATGAAATGATCATGTGGTTCTTATCATTCAGTTTATATAGTGGATTATATTGATGCTTTTCTGTATATTATACCATCCCTCTATACCTGGGATGAAGCTTACTTGATCATGAGGGATTACTATCTTGATGTGTTCTTGGATTCGGATTGCAAGAAATTTATTGAGTTATTTTGTGTCGATATTCATAAGGGAAATTGGTCTGAAGTTCTCATTCTTTGTCTTTCTGTTGTTTAGGTATAAGAATAATTGTGGCTTTATAGAAGGAATTCGGTAGTGCTCCATCTGTTTCAATTTTGTGGAATAATTTGCATAGTATTGGTCTGAGGTCTTCTATGAAGGTCTGATAGAATTCTGAACTGAACCCATCTGGACCTGGGCTCTTTTTAGATGGGAGACTTTTAATGACTGCTTCTATTTCTTTAGGAGTTTTGAGGTTATTTAAATGGTTTATCTGTTCCTGATTTAACTTCGGTACCTGGTATCTGTCTAGGAAATTGTCCATTTCCTCCAGATTTTAAAGTTTTGTTGAATATAGGTTTTTGTAGTAGGATCTTATGATTTTTTTTTAATTTCCTCCGTTTCTGTTGTTAAATCTCCCTTTTCATTTCTGATTTTGTTAATTTGTACACACTCTCTGTGTCCTCTGGTTGGTCTGGCTAGGGGTTTATCTATCTTGTTGATTTTCTCAAAGAACCAGCTTTTGATTCTGTTGCTTCTTTGTATAGTGCTTTTTGTTTCTACTTGGTTGATTTCAGCTCTGAGTTTGATTATTTCCTCCCTTCTGCTCCTCCTGGGTGCATTTGCTTCTTTTTGTTCTAGAGCTTTTAGGTGTGCTGTCAAGCTGCTGACATATGCTCTCTCCTGTTTCTTTCTGCAGGCACTCAGAGCTATGAGTTTTCCTCTTAGCACAACTTTCATTGTGTCCCATAAGTTTGGGTATGCTGTACCATCATTTTCATTAAATTCTATAAAGCCTTTAATTTCTTTCTTTATTTCTTCCTTGACCAGTTTATCATTGAGTAAAGCATTATTCAACTTTCATGTATATGTAGGCGTTCTTTCCTTATTGTTATTGTAGACCAGCTTTATCCCTTGGTGGTCTGATAGGACACATGGGATTATTTCTATCTTTTTGTATCTGTTGAGGCCTGTTTTTTGCATATATCAATTTTGGAGAAAGTACCATGAAATGGTGAGAAGAAGGAACATTTATTTGTTTTAGGACAGAATGTTCTATAAATATCTTTTAAGTCTATTTGGTTGATAACGTCTGTTTGTCTATGTCTCTATTTAATTTTTGTTTCCATGATCTGTCCATTGATGAGAGTGGGGTGTTGAAATCTCCTACTCTTATTGTGTGAGGTGCAATGTGTGCTTTGAGCTTTAGTAAGGTTTCTTTTATGTACATAGGTCCCCTTGTATTTGGAGCAGAGATATTTAGGATTGAGAGTTCATCTTGGTGGATTTTTCCTTTAATGAATATAAAGTGTCCTTCCTTATCTTTTTTGATGACTTTTGGTTAAAAATCAATTTTATTCGCTATTAAAATAGATACTTGAGCTTGCTTCTTCAGACCATTTGCTTAGAAAGTTGTTTTCCAGCCTTTTTCTCTGAGGTAATGTCTCTCTTTGTCTCTGATGTGTTTTTCCTGTAGGCAGCCAAATGCCTCATTATGTATCCAGTTTGTTAATCTGTGTCTTTTTATTGGGGAATTGAGTCCATTGATGTTGAGAGATATTAAGAAATAGTGACTGTTGATTCCTGTTATCTTCGTATTTGGAGGTGAGATTATGTTTGTATGCTTGCCTTCTCTTTGTTTTGTTGCAAAACAATTAGTTTTATGCTTTTTTTAGGGTATCGCTTACCTCCTTGTGTTTGGCTTTACCATTTATTATCCTTTATAGGGCTGAATTTGTAGAAAGATATTGTGTAAATTTGGTTTTGTCATAGAATGTCTTGGTTTCTCCATCCATGTTAAGTGAGAGTTTTGCTGGATACAGTAACTTGGACTGGCATTTTTGTTCTCTTAGGGTCTGTACGACATCTGTCCAGGATCTTCCAGCTTTCCTAGTCTTTGGTGAGAAGCCTGGTGTAATTCTGATAGGTCTGCCTTTATATGCTACTTGATCTTTTTCCCTTATTACTTTTAATATTCTTTTTTTGTTTTGTGCATTTTCTGTTTTGACTATTATGTGATCTGAGGAGTTTCTTTTCTGGTCCAATCTATTTCGAGTTCTGTAGTTTTCTTGTATTTTTATGGGCATCTATTTCTTTAGGTTAGGGAATATTTCTTCTATGATTTTGTTGAAGATATTTACTGGTCTTTTGGGTTGAGAGTCTTCATTCTCTTCTATACCTATTATCCTTAGGTTTGATCTTCTCATTGTGTCCTGCATTTCCTGTATGCTTTTGGCTAGTAGCTTTTTCTGTTTTACATTATCTTTGACAGTTGTATGGAATCTTCTGCTCCTGAGATTCTTTCTTCTATCTCTTTTAGTCTGTTGATGATGCTTGTATCTATGGCCCTTTGTCTCTTCTTTTGGTTTTCTATATCCAGGATTGTCTCCCTTTATGCTTTCTTTATTGTTTCTATTTCCATTTTCAATTCCTTCACTTGTGTGATTGTGTTTTCCTGCTATTCTTTCATGGATTTTTGTGTTTCCTCTTTAAGGGCTTGTTCTTGTTTACTTGTGTTTTCCTGCATTTCTCTAAGGGAATTCTTTATGTCTTTCTTAAAGTCCTCCATCATCATGATCAAATGTGATTTAAAATCTAGATCTTGCTTTTCTGGTGTGTTTGGATATTCAGTGTTTGCTTTGGTGAAAGAATTGGGCTCTGATGTTGCCATGTATTCTTGTTTTCTGTTGCTTCGGTTCTTGTGCTTGCCTCTCGCCATCAGATTGTCTCTGTTGTTACCTTGTTTCCCTATTTCTGACAGTCGCTTGACTGTCCTATAGGCCTGTGTGTCAGGCGTGCTGTAGAGCTGTTTTCCTGTTTTCTTTCAGCCAGTTATGAGAACAGAGTGTTCTGCTCTCAGGTATGTAGTCATTCTTGTCCACTGGCTTTCAGCTGTCCCTGTGGGTGGGAACCAGAAGGGCCTGCCCCTACTTCTCCTGGGTCCCTGTGCACATGGGGCCCAGATTTTGCTAGGCATTTTCTTCTAGAGTCAGAAATGTGGGCAGAGAGCAGTCTCCTCTGGTTTCCCAGGTGTGTCTGCCCCTCTGAAAGTATAGCTCTCTCTCCCAGGGTATTTGGGTGCAGACAACTGTCTGACTGGTCTGTTCAGATCCGGGTGCTGTCTGTTCTTCAGGGCTCCTGAAGCTTTACTGCCCCTATCTTCCTGTTCCCAGAGGTCCTATACAGTTTCCTCTTGGGCCAGGGATATTGGTAAAGGTGGGCAGAATTGGTGGTCTCTCCTGCCCTGCAGTCTCAGGATTGCCCACTGGGCGATCAGCTCTTTCCCATGGGATTTGGGAGCAGGGATCTGTTGGCTGGGATCAGCAAGGTTCAGGCGCCAGCTAGAAACTGGAAGTGTCAGGTCCCAGAGGAATTTTGCCTCTGTGTGTCCTGAGTCCATGAGGCAGGTCACTTGGAGCAGAAACGTTAGTCTTACTTTTGGTCTCGGGACTGAAGTCACTCCTTGGGCTCGGTTTCAGCTCTCCATGAGGGCAGCAACCAGAAGGGCTGCCCCTACTTCTGGGTCCCTATGCACAGGAGGCCCTGAGGGCATGACACTGGGTGTTTTCCTATAGAGTCAGAAATGTGGGCAGAGAGTAGTCTCCTCTGGTTTCCCAGGCATGTCTGCTCCTCTGAAGGTCTAGCTCTCCCTCCCACCGGGTTTGGATGCAGGGAGCTCTTTGTCTGGGTCTGTTCAGATCCAGCTGCAGTCTGGACCACAGGGTTCCTGCAGCTTGACTCATGATCTTCATCTTACATAGTCACTTATCACTAATGATTTACTGTCACAGAATGGTCAGACCTTCAGAGTGTGAAGGAACACTTATCATTTCAGGATACGACTAATGTTTCTCTGGACTTTAACACTTTTGTCTGCTTGCTTGCTTGCTTGTTTTCAAAAGTCCAGATCTCCATTTTTAAAAATTTGTTTGGTGGGAGAGCAAGTTCTACCTTACTTGGAGAGTGCAATCCTAATGTTTTTGTACTGTCATAAATGTCCAAGTCTATATCTGAAAGCCATTTATGACTTTGTGACAGTGAGAACATATTTGTCTTAAATGCTTTCAAATTTAAAGTAGTTTTATATTTGTACATAAATTAACATTTATTATATTTATTTAGTTTTACTACCATAGCATAATGTCAAATATTTTAAGTTACCACATATAAATGAATAATTAAGTAAAACAAAACCCCCAAACAACTAAATAATAAATCCCAAAACCAAAGAGTAGGAATAATTGTGTACACCTGTAATCCCAGAACAAATAAATTTAAGTCAAGAGAATTAAAGTTCAGGGCAGGTTGCACTACCAAGCAAACCTGTTTTAATCTCTAAACAAGAATGAAAATATTTAATTTCTCAGAATGGAAAGAATGATATAATTAACATTGTTTGTTCCAAGAGTAAAAACTATTATATTTACAAACTTCAGCATTTTTCTTTGATTTTGTAATGAGTGTTTGAAAATAAAAGTAAATTTGTGGAATTAAAAGGAGTTCAGAGCATATTAATGGTGAAAAATTATGTTTTCAATATCTTCTTAATATATGTGGCTGTGTGTTATATGGGTCAATGAGAGAGTGCTATAAGATGTTATGGAGCAAATAGTGCACTCTTTTCTAAGAGTGGAAAGTGTATATTTGGTTTGTAGGTTGCAATCCAAGACAAAACGGAAGACAGGACTTCGAAACAGAAACCAATGAAGGATCAGTACTTGCTGGGTTGCTTGCCTTGGATATATTGGCCTCCTCTATTACACAGCTCATGCCAACCTAACTACTGATGATTGTGCCCAAAATGAGCTGGGACCGGCTTCTTCAATTAGCAATTAAGAAAATGCATCAGAGGTGTGCTATAGAGCATTCTGATCATGGCAGTTCCTCAAATTGAGATTACATCTACCCCTGTACATCTAAGCTTTTGTCAAGTTGGCATATTCCGACCAGCCCATTCCATTTCTTGTTAAATTGACATACAATTTCCTTTCCTGTTTATCTCCTAGATATAATATTAACATCATGATATAAAAAAGCATAATTTAGAAGTCTTACTGTCTTAAGCAAACCTATCACATAAAAGTTAAAATGGTTTTTTTGCATTATTATTATTATTATTATTATTATTATTACTTTTTTTTTACATTCCAGTCATTGCCCCCCTCCTGGTCTGCCCTCCAACAAACCCTCATCCAATTTCTCCTCCCTCATCTCCAAAAGGATGACTCTCCATCCCACCAGACCTCTGGGGGCCTCAAGTTTCTAGAGGTTTGGGTGCATGTTCTCCCACTGAGGCCTGAGGAAGTAGTCCTCTGCTGTCTGAGGCCTCGGACGAGCTAGTATATGGTGCCTGGTTGGTGTCTCAGTGTCTGAGACATCTGAGGTCCAGGGTAGTTGATACTGCTGGTCTTTCTATGGGATCACCTTCATCCTCAGCTTCTTCCCACCAGTTTCTTAACTGAGAGTTTCTGCAATGTGAATGCAAGTTATTTATTCCAATATGAAATGAAATAAGACAAAGCTGCAATCAGATCAAAGAAAAATCATATATCACCAGAGTAGAAATTCAGTGTCTAATACCTGCTGTTCTTAACACACACTACTTTTCTCTTTGGCTCAGACCACCTTCATTACACACTGGCTACATACTTGGTAGTCAATGGTATGGGAATCTCCAATATGCTGGGCTCTCCACTGCAGCTGAGCCTGTACCTTCACCTCCAGCTTCCTCAGGATTTTTCAGGGACTCCCATCATGTTATGTGCTTCACACCACCAACTTTTCTCCATGACAATTTTAATCTAGCACTCTCCCTTGAATCTAAACATGGATCTTCACTAAAAGCTTCTGCTAGCCTTTCTTTGCCTTCTATACATTCAGAAGTAGGGCTATGTCTAGTATTTTAGACACTACTACTAAGTCTGTTTTCTACTTTGTGATGCAAGCTTGGCTGTCTCTTGGCTACAGGTTCTGTGCGATGACCCAGGGAAATACTATTCAGAAGATTTCATTTCAATATTTCTTTCACAACAGCTAATATTTCAGAGCCAACTAACAAGCATTCATTGTCCCAGGGAAATCAGAATACATTATTTTCAAAGATTCTTAATATTTTTAGAACTCTAAAGAAATTGATTTTTAATTATTTTAAATTTCAATTTTATTAAAAGTATTTATAAAACTTTAAATATTGCATGAATGGCACTGATAATCATATAGTGACTCTCACAGTTCCTTTTGAGAAGTTGAGTCTCTATCTTCTGAATTTTTCTCAACATTTTTATCCCCAAGGCTCAAAGAAAAGTGCTGTAAGCTCTCAGCAGTCAATGTCTGCTCTCCAGGCCAAAGTTATAAACGCCTTCATAATTCTAGAAAGCAACATTATCAAATCTAGAACACTAAAGTCTCTGCTACTATCACATACTCTTGTGTTTTCATATACTGTATATGTTTGCGTTTTCTGTTGAAATAAAACACTATGACCAAAAGCAACTTGGAGATATGGAAATTAATTTAGCTGATAGATTACAATTCATAATCAAGGGAAACCAAGGCAAATTTAGGAATGCTTCTTGTGAACTTGCTTTCCCTAGGTTGTTCAGCTCTCTTTCTTATACAGGCTATGTTCATCTGCCTAAGAATGGCACAGGAGGAGGGAAGTGACTCCTCCCACATCAATTACCTATCAAGAAAATGTTTCACGGATATATTGTAAGGTCAGTCTGGTGGAAAATATTTATTAAGTGATGTTCCTTTTTTCTAGGTATGTCTAGGTTTGTTTGTGTAAATTTGACAAAATTAACCAGCACAACAAATATAATTATCCTCAAAAATATCTTTTCTCTTCTAAACTTGGTGTAAATCATTTTTTACACTTATAGAAAACATGGAATGTTTAGCAATGCTTCTTGTATTAGTAGATGATATCCTTTACTTCAAGTTCATCTTAAACCACATCACTTGATAGTTATCATGTGATTTTTCTCAATGTGGTATTTTCATAGAACTTAGCACAAATATTTATTAAATCTTTAAAATATCTCCTTATCATCTGTACATATATTTTAAGTCATTCTTTTAATTATTAAATGTATAATTTCTTTGAATATAAATAGATCCAAAAGTTATATCACGATATAATCTACCTGTAATTTTTCTATTTATTTGTAGATATTTTAGTTATGTTAGGTATAAAGAATATAATGTTGGCCAGCAAGATGAAAGTGTATGAAATCTGGACATCTCAGCAAAATATTCCTATCTAACGTTAAATAGGAAAAAGGGAAAATCATTGTCTTGTCATTTCATCAGTGTTTTACATAAAGAAATATTTTAATACAGCAGTCACCATTTAGTTGTGACTCTTAGTCTGAATACTAAAATATTATGTAAAAAAATAGAAGAATATGGCAATACATCTGGGTTGGTAATGATATTGTCAAACATCCATAATACCTTGGATTCTCTTATAATCTGACAATAAATGTTTTATCTCCTAAGTGTATGTGTGTGTGTGTGTACCCATTATATATTGCAGAATAATTAATCATACTATATTCTGTGACATAAAATAGTAATTTGATACAGATTAAGATTTCTGAGAGCAGTTTATCAGAAAACTGAGTATAGTTCAACCTATATCACTATATATCTATATCTATATATAGATATAGTTCAACATCTATCACTCTTAGTCATATACCCAAAAGATTCACCAATATTATACAGGAATACTAGCTCAACTGTGTTCATAGCTGCTTTATTCATAATAGTCAGGAACTGGAAAAAAACCTAGATATCTGTCAACTGAAAAATGTATAAGGAAAATGTGGTTCATTTATGAAATGGAAAACTATTCAGCTATTAGAAACAAAGACATCATGAAATTTGCAGGCAAATAGATGGAACTTGAGAATATCACACTGAGTGAGGTAAAGCAGGCTCAAAAAGCTATGTATGGTATATACTCACTTATTATTTGCCATTAGCCAATAAGTTCAGAATAACCATACTACAATCCAAATATCTAAAGAAACTAGGTATTAAGGAGGTTCCAAGTAAGGATGTGTAAGTCTCATTTTGAAGGAGAAACAAAATGTAATCAGAGATGTATGGAAAAAGGGAGCTGGGAGGTGAAAGGAGTGAAGAGAGGAATGAGGATGTCAATCAGATGTGTGGGGAGGGAACATGAGAGAGCATGGAGTGAGAATGTAAATTGGTGGTGGGCATCTTTGGAACAAGCTAGAGACCTGGGATGGAGGAGAACAAGGGGACTAAGAGGGTGATATTAACAGATATTGCTACCGTTAGAGGAGATAGAGACTGAAGTGTCCATCCCCTGTAGCCAGGCATGACTTCCAATGGTATTAGCAGGATATTGACCCACCCACAAAAACTTCACCCCCAAATTTGCACTATCTATAAGATGCTCAAGGATAAAGATGGAGCAGAGACTGAGATGAGCAAGCAATGACTGCCCCAGCTTGAGGCCCAGCTCATAGGAGAGAAAGAGTCAACCCCTGACATTATTGATACTCTGTTATGCTTGCAGACAGGAACCTAGAAAAACTGTCTCATGGGAGGCTTTATCTAGCAATAGATGGAAACAGATTGAAAGATCCATAGTCAAACATCAGGCAGAGTTCAGGGAGTCTTATGGAAGAGTTGGGTAAAAATTGAGTGACCTGGTGGGGTTAAGGACACCACAAGATTCAGAGTCAACAAACTTGGGCCCAAGGAGGATCAAAGACTGAACCACAAAAGAGTATGTAGGGGTTGGATATAGCACCATCTCACACACACATTTGTAGCTGATATGCAGGTCAATACTCATGTGGATCCCCTAACATATACCTATATTAATATTAATATTTTGTGCTTTAAAATAAAAATGTCTGAATCAATTTTGATATAAGGAAAATATAGTGATTCATGCTATATTATAAACATGGCTGTAATGCTTATCACTTGAAATTCCAGTGATAATCATGAAAATGTATAAACTACAGCAGAATCTCACTGTCATTAGCATTCTTTCTCGACTCTACCCCAGTTACCATGCGATTGCCAGGTATGTTTGACTCACTAGTAAAAGGGCTATTTACTCTCTCCTCTCTCTCTTACTCTTTTGCTCTCTTAAGCTCTTCCACCTCTGTCCCTTTGCTCTCCTTTCATATCCCCACCTCTTTCCATATACTAATAACCAGTCTCTACTTTCTCTTCTCTCTGTCTCTGTCTCTCTCTGCCTGTCTCCCTGTCTGTCTGTCTGTCTGCCTGTTTCTTCTACCTCTTCAACTCCCCTCCCCATGCCCTAAGTAAATTCTATTTTATGATATACTCCAAGGGGACGAGATGCCTCAGCATGAGCCCTCAGAGGCACCCCCTTCCCCTGCACCATACCGTGCCTCCACAAGACATATCCTTGGCTTCTTTTTCTGTTTTATAAAACACAACAACAGTCACATAAGTAAGAAGCTTTATCATAGCAATTGTTTGCAGTTTATTTCTGATCCGTATTTCTTTTGGCTTTGCTTCCTTCACTCTATCTTACTTTCCATTATGCTCCTTTATGCTCTGAGTTCCATTCCCCTTTGGCTCAGTGGTGCGACCTCAGCGTGCTCAAACTTCCAAGAAAAACACTTCCAATTACAATTGCTCCTCACCTCTTCAACAGAGGCCCCAAACGATGACCAATGTGCTCAATAGGTAGAAGAAGAATGGTTCTCAAATGGGTTTGGTATAACAAGGGCCTGTGATGTGATACCTTTTTAACATTTTGTATTCCCCTTAGCTTTTCCATTGCAAAAGAGTAGGTTGTTAGGTACTCCCATATGCAAAACATTAACAGTATATTGTCTAGCATGTAAATGTCTTGGAGTAATAAAAATATCCTTTGATAGGTGTCTTAGTAGGGTTTCTATTTCTGTTAAGAGACACCATGACCAGGACAACTCTTATAAAGGAAAACTTTTAATTGCGTCTTCCTTACATTTCTGAGGTTTAGTCCCATATTGTCGTGGCTATGTGCGGGCATACACGTTGCTGGAGAAAGACCTGAGAATTCTACATCTTTGATCTAAAAGCAGCATAATCAACTGCATGTCCCACTGGGAATAGTTTGAGCCTATGAGACCTCAAATCTAGCTCCCACAGTGGCACACTTCCTATTGATGAAATATTCAAACTCACTAGTCTATGGGGTCCATTCTTTTTCAAACCACCACAAAACAAAAAATACTCTAATTGCACAGTTAGTCTCAATAAACACTTGAACTCTATCAAGTACTATAAATGCAATCAATAAATAATGACATGTAAATTATTTTATTCATTAATATGCATATATGGACGTGTGAATAAGAAGACAACTAAGTGACGGCATCTGTTTCTTCCTTCTACCACATGGGTCCTGGAAATGGAACTCAGGTCACCAGGCTTGGTGCAAGTGACTTTATGCACTGAGTCATTGATAAGGTTTTGAGATTTTTATTTAGCTTATTTAGGAAGATATTTTCTTCCACTTCAAGGAAATTTTGAGAGTGAGATACTATGCTCTATTTTAAGAAAAGGAAGTGCTAACAATTTCTTTATTTAACAATATTAACTTCTTCAGAGCACACATCAACTTCTCGATCATGTTGTTTCTTTTGACCACCCAGCATTGTGGATCTTTTACCTTGAAATCTTCATGCTATCTTTCATTCTGTTCCTGAAGAGTCTGAAACTTGGGCCTAAAAAAAATGAATTAAAGTTCTTGTTTGGACTGTTGAAATATTAGCTTGGTAAAACTGGAAGAAAAGCAAATTCTAACACTCACTCTAACTGTAAGAAAAACAATTCCATTTATCAAAGGACTGCAAAGAATGTCACTTTGGGGACAGAAACCCTGCCAGTCTTCTATCTTAGTGTTCATACGACAATTTGTTAATTTAGCTGAACTGCATGAAACGTTGGACACCATAGATAACCTTTAATTCTCATTTTCAAAACAGAGTTTGCTTTTGTATATGTGCAATATGGAGAAGTGAAAGGTAAAAGAGATGTTACTAAATAGAAGAATTTTAATAGAACTGACATTTAAAATTGAAAATAAAACATTTTAGAAAACTAGAAGAAACCAAAAATTTGTTATAAAATAGTGTCATTCCAGAGTATATTTTAATATAATGTCTTTTTTCTCTATGTCTTTCCTCCATCTCTCACTCTCTTTCACATACATATGAATAGTCATAAGTATACAGATGGATAGAAACACAAACACATTAATACCCACAAGGTTCTATGCAGAGTAGTAAACTGGAACATCCAGAGTAGACCTGAATACTCTGACCTATATCTGGGAGCATTGATATGTTTTCATAGTCATTTTTGATTCTCCAGAGGACGAGGTTGTATATAACTACAGTCATAAAGACATTGTCTTTCCTTTAATTATTCTTAAGGAAATCTACGACCTCTCCCATAAATATACTACCAAAGTGAGGAGTGTTAGCTTCTGCTCTGCTTCTTACCAATTTCAGGGCTCATATCATCACAGCCTGTTTTGACTCACCATCATACCTGTACTCATAGAGCAAAGCTCAAACACTTCCGTGGACTTTGCAGTACCAATTTTGTAGTAGTCAACTTAATGTGACTGTTGTTTCATTGCACCGATCTCTCTTTATATGCTAGTATATCACTAAATTTAATTATAGGTTTCCTGATTTATCTGGGTTTCATATATGACATATATACTTATTCCTCTCCTTTGAACCCTTTTGTTCAACCAAACAGAATTATTTTGACTTGTTTATTTAATTAATTGGTTTCAATAAGAATCTGAAAGCTAGGATATTGAGTTTGTCTTAATCAAAGGCTAAGGCATAATTGTCCTTTGTCACTCATAATGTTTCTCAATTTATCTTTTACAAGTCAGATAGAAGAAAGCCATACAAATTAACATTTCAAGTCTGAAAATTACTCCAGTTTTTCTACTATTTTCCAATTTTCTTTAATTGGACCTCTAGGATCCTTCTTTTGTTTTTCTTCTTCTTGTACTGCTTGTTGTAAATGTGATTGGATCCATGTAGATGTAGTGCCTTCATAGTCTGCCTAGTACGGCCTTCACTTAGCCAGTCACCTTTTAAGTACTATTAGACAAAATGTTTACAAACATTCTTTCAGTATGTTGTATTCAGTCTCTAAGTCTCCTGCTTTTCACTTGACTTTCAAACTGAAGCTATGTTTTTAATAAAAACTTCCATTTTATAAGTAAGTAGTACTTTATCAGTTATCTTTTGGTGAGCTACTTATGGAATTTAAGAACTTGAAAGTATCTGAATTTTAATAGCAGGAAAGACTTTTTAAAATCTTGGTTCATTTTCCCTCTCTTATGCTGGTTTTATGTAGGTGATAGCTCTGTTTCATGTCATCTTTTTATACTGAAAAAAAAAAGTGGTTGCTAGTTCAGTATATATAATTACGTTATATGAGAGAGAAGATGTTTAATATAGAACTCTTAATTATCTCTCCCATCTCTTGTGATAATGTAGCAGTCTGCTAGTTTGAATGAGAACATAAATGTTCAGTTTCCAGTTGGTAGATTCTTTATGAATGGTTTGACTTCTGACTTCATCTTGCCAATAACCCCTTCTCCAGAACTATGCCTGCCTATGTATTGACATTATGATGTTCATGGACATACACTCTGACACTAAAAAGAACCAATTATTTATTTTTTACAATTTGATTTGGATGTCATATCTCTTAAGTGTAATAGGAAAGTAACTAAGACATGGCATTAGAGCATGTTCCCTAAATCAATTGCTTACTGCTGTCTATGAAAAATTCATGTACTGTACTTTATGAAGCTCTTATACTCCATGTCAATGTCCTTTGACATTATCTATATGATTAAGAGAGCATCAAATTGGAATTTCAGTTCAACAAACTGTTGTCTTTAAGAGGGAAAGCTTGGGCCATGGCCTATGAATGTACACAGAGAATGAGAGCTGTGTGATTATGTAACATAAAGGTGACCTGATGCAAGCAAAGGAGTAGGACCTCAAGGACAAAACCAGTTCTGCAGATGCTTTGATCTTAGGCTTTCCACTTTGAAAAGCCTGGAATAAATGCAGGAATCCATCCTTCTAGCCTAAGTCATTTCATTGTGATAGACCAAGAAAATTGACGGACCGTTTATCCTGCTAAATCTCAAGTTCAAAACACTTCTTCCCTCATAGGGAAATACTAGGTTTGTCTTGGTGCTGCTAAGGAATATTTTGAAAATATTTTTGAAAACCATTGCTCCCTCACTTGTATTTTAGATAAGTAGAACAACAAGAAGTTTTTAAAATTCATAAATTTTATTTGACCTAATAATTTAGAAGAGATTACCTTCTATTAACTAGATCAACATAACATACTTTCAAGCTGCAACAATTTGTAAGTTTTTCCAACAAAATAAAAAAGATAATTGAAATGAAACAAATGAAATAAATTACATAAAAACTTGTACAATGACTTAAAACACAATCTTGTTTAAACCAAAACAATGCCAACCAACCAGAGCTTCCAGGGACTAACCCACTACCCAAAGACTATACGTGGACTGACCCAGGGCTCCCACTGCATATGTAGCAGAGAACAGCCTTGTTGGAGCACCAGAGGAAGGGGAAGCCCTTCGTCCTGCCAAGGTTGGACCCCAGTGCAGGGTAATATGGGGTAGTGGCAATAAGGGAGGTGTATAGGGGGAATACTAGGATGGAGGAGTAGGAGGGGAGAGAATGGGGGCTTATAGACAGGAAACCGGGAAGGGGAATAATGTTTGAAATGTAAGTAAAGCAATATATCATGTAAAAAATTAAAAAGAAGAAAAAATTGTATTTGATAAGGTGAGACATTAAGTGTCAAAAATGTAAATTGCTTTCATTCATTAAATTAATTCAAAGTAAACGTGAACTAAATTCAAGCTGAGATACATGTCATTTACTTGTGGTCTGCCCTTCATGAATGTTTAATCTTGAAGGAGAAACAGAGCTGGAGAAAAAAACACTTTCAATTATGAAGTTTAAATAATAAAAAGCAGAACATTGAGGAAACTATAGGATTGTAGAACTTGAGATGATAAAGCTGAGAATTTTCTAAAGCAATGGATAGTGAAAACAAATTTCCAAAGCTTATTTTTAAGGGTTTAGAGAAAAAAAATAAGTTAACCACTACCCCTCAGTCAGTTTGCTTGGAGAAAAGGCTCAGCAATTAAGAATACTTGGTATTCGGACAGAGGAGCCAAGTTCTATTCCAAGAATGGGTTGGCTTACAACCTCAAGTATTTCCAATTGCAGGAGACTTGAAGTCCTCTACTGGACAATGTGGCCTAAACTTATATACATGCCATACACACAGACACTAACACATGCACATAAATAAAACAAATAAATACTTAAATGGTGGATGGTTTGATACATTTCAGATAATACAAGAATAGACAGGTGATATTTCATTATTTCTCTTTCCACCAATAAGTAAGATAGTTAACCACTCTTACACCTCTTTTTGACTGTACTAGTGGTACATAGTGGTGTAATAGCAAGTAGTTAAAACAGTTGCCAAAGAAACAGCAATAAATATTGTACATTTACATTATTCAATCACCAGATACTACAGTAAAAATATGTATAGAAACACTGAAATACTTTAACCCTAAGAAAGACTGAACTGTAGCAATGAAGACTACTCTTAAATCTGAATGTGTTGACAGAAATAAGGTTTGCGAAGAGTGTGTTAGTATCCTCTACAGTTTTGCCAAAGCCTCTGTTTCCCAGCAATTTGTTCACTCCAATGCTTGTCTAATGTCCATGTTAAACCACTTCAAAAGTTTTCTGTTGAGAAAAGCACTCATTGATATAAGGCATTTGAAAACCCTTAGAGGAAAATTTTGAGTCTAACTTGTAAGGTTTTCCTTGTTTGCTTTTTAATTCTCTGCTCTTCCTATAAGCCTAACACTATTTTTTCCAGAATAGTTTTAGTAAATCAGTCTTTGCACATGGGAGTATGCATAAGTGATAAAGAAATATTTCTCTTTGATACAAAAATTCTCCAGGGAGTAGATAGGCAAAAGAAGCCTCTTCCATGACCAGTTGTCTACTGAAAGGACTTGGTAATAATATATATATATATATATATATATATATATATTATTACCTATATATAATTACCATATATATCATATATATATGAGAGAGAGAGAGAACACATATCTCCAAATGCTCAGATATAGGATTTCCTTGCACAATATTTTTCTAATAGAAATAAGCCCAAATAGGAGTATAAGCATTGATATATATTATATTATACAATTTCAAATTAGACCATTTGAGAGATAGAAAACTGAAACACAAATTATTCTTATTGACTTGATGACAATGAAATGAAAATCTTAAAATATGACTTGACCTCAATTCCTTTAAACTCAATTACCTCATGTTTCTCAACATTGCAAAACACACAATCATATGTATTACACTATGATGCTCTACCAGAAAACCCCACAACAACTTTGAAGACAGAAATCTCTTTTTTCTAGAGAGGTTGTACCAGTTTGCAATCTCACTAACAATGGAGGAGTGTTCCTCTTTCTCCACATTTTTGCCAGCATCTGCCTTCACCTGAGTTTTTTATCTTAGTCATTCTGACTGGTGTGAGGTAGAATCTCAGGGTTGTTTTGATTTGCATTTCCCTGATAACTAAGGATGTTGAACATTTCTTTAGGTGCTACTCCGTCATTTGATATTCCTCAGCTTTGAATTCTTCATTTAGCTCTGTACCCCATTTTTAATAGGGTTATTCTGCTCTCTGGAGTCTAACCTTTTGAATTCTTTGTATAGTTTGGATATTAGCACTCTATCGAATATAGAATTGGTAAAGTTCTTTTCCCATTCTATTGGTTGCCGTTTTGTTCTAAAGACAGTCTCAGACTGGAGCTTCCTCAGAAAATTGGACATTGCACTACCTGAGAACCCAGCTGTACCACTCCTGTACATATACCCAAGAGATGCTTCAACATACAATGAAGACACATGCTCCACTATGTTCATAACAGCCTTATTAATAATAGCCAGAATCTGGAAAGAACCCAGATATCCTTCAATATAAGAATGGATACAGAAAATGTGGTAAACGTAAACAATGGAGTACTATTCAGCTATCAAAAACAATGACTTCATGAAAACCATAGGCAAATCGAATGAACCAGAAAATATCACCCTGAGTGATGTAACCCAATCATCGAAAAACACACATGGTATGCACTCACTGATAAGTGGATATTAGGCTAAAAGTTCGAATTACTCAATATGCAATCCACAGACCACATGAAACTCAAGAAGAATGACCACAATGCAGATGACTCACTCCTTGTTAAAAGGGGGAACAAAACTATTTAAAGGAGGGGACAGGGAGGCAATGTTTAGAGCAGAGACTGAAGGAACGGCCATTCAGAGCCTGCCCCACATGTGGCCCATATATATACAGGCACCAGAACTAGATAAGATGGATGAAGCTAAGAAGTGCATGCTGACAGGAACTGGATATAGATCTCTCCCTAGAGACACAACCAGAACATGTCAAATATAGAGGTGAATGCTAGCAGCAAACCACTGAACTGAGAACGGGACTCCTGTCAGAGGAATTAGAAAAAGGATTGAAAGAGCTGAAGGGGCTTGCAACCCCATAAGAACAACAATGCCAACCAACCAGAGCTTCCAGGGACTAAACCACTAACCAAAGACTATACATGGTCTGACCCATGGCTCCAACTGCATATGTGGTAAAGGATATCCTAGCTGGGCACCAATGGAAGAAGAAGCCCTTGGTCCTGGTTGAACCCCCAGTGTATGGGATTATGGGGGTCAGTAAGGGGGATGATGGGGAGGGGAACACCCATGTCCAAGGGGAGGGGAAGGGGCTAGGGGGCTTATGGACAGGAAACCGGGAAAGGGAATAACATTTGAAATGTAAATAAGAAATACCCAATTTGAGAGAGAGAGAAAGAGAGAGAGAGAGAGAGAGAGAGAGAGAGAGAGAGAGAGAACCATAAATTAAAAAAAATGCAAATCAACTAGGGCTCCCAGGGACTAAACCACTATGCAATGACTATACATGGTCAGACTCATGGCTGCAGCTGCATATGTAGCAGCAGATAGCCTTGTTAGGCACCATTGGAAGGAGAGGTCCTGCTAAGGCTAGATGCCCCAGTGTAGGAGAATGTCAGGGTGGGGAGGCAGGAAGGGGTACGTGGTTTTGCGGGGGATACCCTCATAGAAGTTGGTTAGGGGGTTTATGGATGGGAGTCCGGGAAAGGGGATAACATTTGAAATGCAAATTGTAAAAATCCAGAAAAAAAATCACATTAAAGAAAACGTGCCTAAAAAAAAAATCTTTTTATATCTCTCAATTCTACTCTAAGATAGTTAGCCCTTTAGTGAAGGTGGAAAATAACTCTCCATCTTTCTTAAACTCATGATGTAGCTGGAGTGACTAAGTGACTCTGTTAACCCTTCCTTTCACATTCAACACATTCAACAGATACTTGATTATATTTGATTATTATTTTATTTGGACATTTATTTTATGCAATTTTCTCGATTTTCTGTTGGTGTGTGTCTTTTGACAAGGAGTTTTGTAGGTCATGATTGTAAGGCATTATAACATAAAGATACGTTTCTCAGAATATTATTAGATGGAAAAAGTAGAGTTGATGGACAAAGAACGAAATGGTGAGATGAGCGAAAATGGAGAGGGAGTGAGAAAACGTGATTACTTTCTGTCTTCCTTCGGCATTTATACAGCATTCACATCAAGCAATCTCCTGAGTCTACTGGAGTGTGACGAGCAAGAAAACAGGAATGGTTTACTTTCCCTAATTACCAACTTTACCCTGGCAACCATCTACTAAAAATAATAATAATAGAAAGCACAGTTTGTTTCTCCTACAGTTGGTTGAATTTAGTTAAATTAAAAACAAACCATTATTGACATTAACTTCAGATGATAAAGACCCAAAGCTGAGGTGGCTCATTTAGAAAGTTACTAAATTTCATAGCCACATAAGAAGCACCTTGTGTCTTAAATATTTTTTCCTATTGACTCCTCTTAAGGATTTTGTTCTGAAACCTCCTGAATAAAGCTATTGGCAATCTAGTACTATGGCTAATGGGGATGCTAGCCATTTTACAACTAAATGGTAAAATATTTATTCAAGAATTAGATGTCATCAGCCTTCCTTGGATTCTTTTTCCATAATTAATGCTTTGATTGATTAATTGTATGTATGTACTAAAAATGATGGTGTCTGGATAACGATTACTCAACCACACGCAGTTCCCCAGCCACAGCAAAGTTCAGAAATTCAATTATAAGCTGCTTCTTACGGTGCATAAGCAAACTATTTCAGGATGGGTAATTGAATATTAATAGCACAGTCTATGTGTGTTATCTCGGCAGCTTAGTGATATTTTGTAAAAAGAATGCCTAGGAAAGGAAAAGAATACAAAATATAGGTGGTTTTAAGTCTATCATAAATCTCAACTTCATCATACCCTAAACTGTGCTATCTTTATGATTTTTTCTGTAAATGAGAGATCTGAATTTTTTGATTATGCAAATTTGATTATTAGCATTCATGGACTGAGAGCAGTCTGAAAATTTATTTTGGATATGCTATAACTATTTAACCATTCTTGCTTGTCCATATCTTTGTCCTTCAAAAAATCCCAGTACAACTAACATTTTAAGAAATGCAGAAATATTTTTACATCATGAACAATAATACTAACAGGAATGCCTACTGAGCTTCATTATTTACACACCACATATTTGCTGAGTGCCTCCTAAAAGACAGACTTGAGAATCTAAACTAAATGTAGTGATTTAAATAAAATGAAACCCATCAGAAAATAGGAAGTGGCACTATTAGAAAGCGAGACCTTTTGTAAAATACCTGTTGTGGTTGGAGGAAATCACTGGGGGATCGGCTTTGAGGGTTTAGAAACTAGAGCTAAGTCCATTGTTAAGCACTCAACCTGCTGTACACTAGTACAGATGGTCCACTCTTAACTATCTCTCCCATGTCATGCTTCCCCATGTACCACCATGCTTCCAGCCATGACAATAATGGACTAAATCTCTGAACTGTAAGCTAACCTCAAAACTCTTTTTAAGAGTTACTGGGCTGGAACGATGGAGGCTGTACCAGAGAAGAAAAAGAAGGTTGACGCCGCACCAGGAACCCTGAAGAAAAAGGCGAAGGAATTTCGCAGAGTTGAAGGTGAAGCACCTGAGGAAGAAGTTTGTCCTGAAGACACTGGGAAAGGCAAGGAGGAAGTTCATCTATGAGAAGGCAAAATACTATCACAAGGAGTACAGACTGATATACTGGACTGAGATTCTCAAGGCTAGGATGGCAAGGAAAGCAGGGAACTTCTATGTGCCCGCAGAACCAAAATTGGCGTTTGTCATCATAATCCGAGGTATCAATGGAGTAAGCCCAAACGTGCACAAGGTATTGCAGCTGTTTCCTCTTTGGCAGATCTTCAATTTCTCAACAAGGCTGAGTTCGTTAAGCTCAACAAGGCTTCAGTTAACATGCTGAGGATTGTGGAACCATGCATTGCATGGGGGTACCACAACCTGAAGTCAGTAAATGAGCTCATCTACAAGCAAGGCTATGGCAAAATCATTTAAAAGCAGATGGCCTTGACAGATAATTCCTTGAATGCCCGATCTCTTGGTAAATTTGGCATCATGTACATGGAGAATCTAATTCATGAGCTCTATACAGTTGGGAAGTGCTTCAAGGAAGCAAATAACTTCCTATGACCCTTCAACTATCTTCCCAACAAGGTAGAAAAAAGAAAAAGACAACTCACTTTGTAGAAGTTGGAGATGCTGGCAACAGGGAAGACCAGATAAACAGGCTTATTAGACAGATGAACTAAGGTCTTTCCCATGATATTTTTATAATCTGGTCAGTTAATAAACAGTCACAGTTTGGCAAATGAAGAAAAAGAGAGAGAGAGAGAGAGAGAGAGAGAGAGAGAGAGAGAGAGAGAGAGAGAGAGAGAGAGAAAGAAAAAAGTGTTGTCTGGTCATGTGTCTCTTCACAGCACTAAAACTGCAACTTAGATCTGAATATAGAATACTATCTCATTAACACACTTGAAATTTGATTATTATTTGCAAGATTAAGTTATTTGTTTTATTTATGTGACTTCTTATGAGTTCGTGCACCTGAGAATAAAAACGTTACCCAAACAAGGTCTCTTTTCCTTTTGAGTCTATTTCCCTTATTCTTTACCTTTCCCCAAACTTCCTGTTCAGGGTTATCATTAAAATTCACAGCTTTAAGTCTACATAGTGATGGAAATTTAGGCAGAAAACTTATAGCTCTAACACATATGTTTTGTCTTTCAATTTGCTTTTGGAAGATACTGAGGCTTTCAAAATTAATTGCTTTATATTTGATAATAACTATATTAATGATCTTTTGAGAAAATAATTATCTTTAGTTATCTCTGATCCTGCAAATTTTGAAATTCAGCATAGATTAGAAAAAATACAAAGCTATAATTGTGTGTAATTCTTATTTGAATCCATCTTTTCTGTTAAATTAAAAAAATCATAAAAGTATTTAAATAATTCTTTTGTAGTTTGTTTCTATGACTTTCAATTTCATATGCTCATTGGCAAAATTAGTGTCAAATATGTCCAACTCTATAATGAGAATAGAATTTGATGAGATGAAATACATGAAAATTATTTTCATTAAGAAGAAACATATAGATATTTCAAACTTCATGCAGATACCTTTTCACAACATAGAATCAGACTGAAGAAAATTTCAGAATTCTTTTGAAATATTAAATTGCTAGAGTTCTTGATTGGCTAAATGAAATCTTAAACATAAATGGAATATTAATTATTGAAATAAGCAGATTAGTGTAAGAAGTTAGATAATGTTAATATAATCCCAATATTCTTTTAAAACTAAAAGAATATTTCTTTTAAACAAGAAATAACATCCACATGTTTGTCTTTTGAAGGGAATCCACAAAAAGCATATACTATATCTAATGTTTTTGTCTCATGACAGCCTTGACTGTGGAAACCTCAAGGCTGATGTTAGGCTATCAAAATATAAAGCAACTTTATTTTCATAAATAATACAATTCTTAGCTACTAAAGCAGAACTAGATTCCTGAAACAAAACAATTGATGGATAACTAAATAAATTCTAATTTTTATCAGCATAATTTTGGCAACAAAGAAATAAATAAACTGAAATAAAATTTGGATTCATTTTCATATATACATACATATATATATATGTATATATATAATTTCAAAGCATTTTTTTACAGACATCATAATTTTATTTTTTATTGTCTTCTTTCTCTCCAGCCACTTAAAATTCTTTTTTTTCTTCACCAGGAACTGTTTTATTCTGACTTATTTCCTGAAAATATGCTAAAGTTAGTCTTAGTTCATTGATTCAATTTACTAAAATATAGTTGTTCTGATTAATTATACCTTAGGTGACATTGAAACCACAGGGGAAATGAGGAAGAACATTAGAGAATGATCTTTCATATCACTACAAAGTATAATCAGTTTTTCCAGGTTTATAAATGCCTTTGGTCACTTTAAATCAGGTTCTAATAGGGCTTTGTCATTCAAGGGGCTCCTCTGAATGATAGCCAAAAGGAAAAGGAAATTAGTTCTAATATAGGAAATAGACCCATTTAAGTATCTTAACTCATGCACATAGCAATCACTTTATCTTAATCAGCAGTTATTCTCTGTTTTGAACAATGAATTTCCTTCTTTCAATTATTTTGCAAGAAGCCTTCTATTTTTGGCAGACAGGATTGATTTTTCTAAACTCGAATTCATGAAAGCACACCCTAGACATGCTTACGACTTTAAGACTTGGAACTTTTGTGGAATAACTATTAAAGTTGACTGATTTTGAGAGAACCTATGAACTGACAAATATTAACCTTTATAAAAGTTCTTGAACTGGTTAAGATTAAGTTATCATATATGTAAAATGCATTTCCCTTTGTGGTAAAAAAGACCAACATAATCAACGATTAGAAAGTTGTAAAAAACGAATGTTCACGTTTGATTTGTAGCTATGGGTGCCTATGGATTTACTATGCACTAGTCATCTGGCTCCTAATAAAACTGAAATATATTGCATCTTTTCTAAACATGTACAGATTTATTTTTCTTATTATCTCTTAAACAACACAAGTAAACAGAACAAGTACTTCCATAGAATTTTACTGAGCTATACGAGGAACTGTAAGTCACACAGAGAGGATTTGAAATATTTATTGATCTATAAACAAAATTCTATGCATTTTTAATAAAAGGACATTCTTACATTTTTTGAACAACACTGAGAACTGACACTATGAATATGCTCTTCTAGAAGAATGGAGGAATGATTATAATTAATATTTTTAATATGCAATTATTCATGTAAATTTTTCTCTCTGCAGAGTAATGTCAAACTTCAATATCAGCTACTAGACAAAAAGGCATTCTGTGACCGGGGTTCATTCATGATACTCTGCCTCTTCAGTGAGACATAAGGACAGCATCTGTTATGCACCTCATTGCAAATGTGTTGGGATCAAAACACAAGGGTCCTTGTGCTCCCAGATCTCCAGAGAAATCAGAAATGTTAAGTACTCAGGATTGTACTTTCATTGAGGAATATACAAATATAACAAACAAAAGCAAAAAAAGAACAAAAACAAAACAAACAAACAAAACAAAACAAAAAAATTTTTTTCAACCAGAAATCTGGTTTATCTTTTGAACCACACCATATCAAACTTCTACAACCAGGAACAGAGATAGTTAGTATTCTAAATGACCTCCCAAGTTTATGAAAGCAAATGTAACAAAACAAAAGAGAATAAATAAAAATAAAAATAAAACGACAAGACCACATGTGATTAGATCCCAAATGACATCTATGCTATCTGTAACACCAAGATCACTTCAGACCCTTGTGTAGGTATGTTAGCCATTTCAGACAGTCTATCTCAAGAAACTATCTTCTTAGAAAAAATGGCAGCTACCTTGAGTCAAGCTTCCCTGTAATTCTGCTTCCTCATACACTGGGTTTAGATATACTAAGAATAAACTGCTTGATACTAGACTGCAAGAAATCTTGATCCAGGTTGAGGAAGTCTGTGGCTGAGTTTTTCTAGCCAAGCATAGTTTCCCTGAAATTATGACTCTGAGATTTAGTATTTCATGAATAAATGCCTAGACCAAAAGCTTTGCTAATTAACTCATAACTTAATTATCCACTTGTTCTATTCTAAGTCCTGCCATGTGGTTAATTAGCTCTCTTCAGATTCATGGTAGCATCTTCTCCAGAGATGGGGGTGGAATCTCTTCACATCTGACTCTATCCCAAAAAATCTTCACCCTGTACTGGAATGTGTAGGCTTAGATTTTTCTAAACATATTTTATTTAGGGTTCTAGGACACATCTAACTTCCTTGTAGCCCACCAACCAGAGGTAGGGAAAAAACAAGGTTTATAAGGATTGTGGATCTTTTAGAAGTACTTCTTTCATTTTTATTTTTACACTCCAGATTTTATTCCCCTCCCAATCCAACCCCCAACTTTTTCACATCCCATACCTTCTCCCTGCTCCCAGTATCCACAAGGATCTCTTCACCCCACCCACCCCACCAGACCTCTAAAATTCCTGGGCCTCCAGTCTCTTGAGGATTAGGTGCATCTTCTCTGACTGAACCGAGACCTGGGAGTCTTCGGCTGCATATGCTGAAGGCCTCATCTCAGTCAGGTTGAAGGTCCAGTGTCTGAGAGATCTCAGGGGTCCAAGTTAATTGAGACTGGTGTTGGCCTCCTCCTCTGCTTCTCCCAGCTTTTCCCTAATTCAATATAGGGGTCAGCAGCTTCTGTTCATTGGTTGGGTACAAATATCTGCATCTGACTCTTTCAGCTGCTTGTTGGGTGTAGGTTGATGTCATTATTCAGGTGAAGGCAGACAAGATAAAATGATGCCTGTCATTGGATGAGAAGAAAGGGAGATGGGAACAGATTTTAGAAGGAGAGGGAGAAGTAGAAAGAAGGAGAATCAAGATGGAGATGGAAAAGGATGACCCAGATCTGGGAGGTCTTGAATCACTGTATGTAGTTATATGTGTGTGTGTGTGTGTGTGTGTGTGTGTGTGTGTGTGTGTGTGTGTGTGTCACGGCTCACACTTGGTCTGAGAGTACCTGGGGACAGCATGGAGCTGCTGAAATAAAGATACCCCACAATGCCAATGTGGCCCTATGCGAGAGTGGGTTAAAAGGTACCACTATTTTTTAATATTTACCTCAACAGTTCAGTCTTTCAGAGGACAGTCATGATATTCATGAGTACCCCATAGTCTCAGTAATAGTGTCAGGCCGTGGGGTCTCCCCTTGAATTGGACTCCACTTTGGGTCTGTTGCTGAACCTTCTTTTCCTCAGGATCTTCTCCATTTCCATGCCTGCAGTTTTTTCCGACAGGAACAAATATGGGTCAGAATTTTGACTGTGGAATAACAACCCCATCCCTCATTTGGTTCCTTGTATTTCTGCTAGAGGTGGCCTCTACAAGTTACCTCTCTGCATTCATTGTAGGGCATTTTATCTAGGGTCCCCACCTTTGAGTTATGAGAGTCTCTCACCTCCCAGGTCTCTGGTATATACTGGAGGATTCTTCCAAACTCCTTCCTCCCAAGGTCTCCTGTTTCCATTCTTTCTGCTGGCCCTCAGAGCTTCAGTCCTCCCCCCACCCACCCAATATCAGATCACGTTCCTCTTCCCTCATCTCTTTTTCCTCCTGGGTCCCTTCCTTAATCTTTTTGTTGGCTCGTTGGAAACCTCATATCATGTATCCCAATCCCATTTAATTCATTCCTCCCTTCTCACATATCTTCCCTCTACACTTGCACCCTCCCCCAAAGCAGAAAAAAAAATCTCTTAGAAGTCGAGTGTTTCACAGTGTGCCCTCCAGCCCCTGTGTTTCCTTTTAAATACAGTTCCTTGTTTGCAAATATTTTTACTGCAATGTCTTGGTCTGGTTATGCAATATTTGGAACCTCACTGGGATGCCTCTCTCATATCCTGTTGTTGCTTGTGTCAAGGAAATCCTATACTTTTAGACCTGTAGAATTTCATATACTCCAGTAGTTCATGAATGGGAGAGATGTTGGGGTGGAAGAGTTGAAAGCTCTGGATCTGGGCCTGAGAGGTATCAGAGATGGTCAACCTTCCAGGTCTCATGCTCATATGCCCTTGAGCCAGCTCACCAGCAACCTCACCAAACAGGGCCAGTTCTTCCCTGCTGCTCATGTGACCTGAAGGGCCCTGTCTCCCTCTCTCTCTAGTGATAAAGTCAGTGAGAATTATATAGCTAGATCTCCTACTTTTGTAATTCTGGGGCCAGCTTTCCTGTCTGCCACAGATGGTGAGGAACTAGGGAGGAGAGAAGGGTATCTTTCTCCCTTTTCTCCACCACCATCCAGCAGATAAGAGACAGGGCCAGCTCCCCTGTATGGAAGTTGTTAAGGTTGGCTCACATGCCAGAGTCACACCCACAGACAGCTCTTCTCTACTGTACTGCCTAGTCAAGGACCAGGCCCAGCTCTCCAGAGTGCAGAATGTGAAGGGCAGAAACAGTTTTTCTGCTCTCATGACCCTTTTGTGGACAACTCTTCTGTCTGCCTTGGGTGGTAACAGCAAAAGGAAGGGGAAGGGATTTCTCCCTTGTCAATGCCAACATAGAGTGGATAAGAAGCTGGGCTTGCTCCCCACCTCTAGGGCCAGATACATTATGCTGCCCAGGTTAAGTGCAGGGCCTCTCCCTCTGTGTGCTGTAGCTGATAAAGGACAGGGACAGGTCTCCTGCTCTCGTGATCCCAGGGCAAGGACTCTTGCCTACCGCAAATGGTGAGGGTCTGAGGGGAAGAAGGTATCTCTCTGGTTCACACCACCACAGGGAGCGTAGTTCTAGTGCCAACTCTCCTACATTCATCCACAACTCCTGAGTACTATGGCTGGATATGGGCAGTTTTAGCCCTCCTAATTTCATGCCAGTTCACCTATGATTTCTAGGTGAGTTGTGTGGCCAGTTCTGCATAGCCCTCAGACAACCCAGTAACCAGCAACCTGGTTTTGTTTCCTCACCACTGTCTGGTGTCTCTGAGTGTCTTGAGTTCTCTCAGGAGTTATTTCAGGAGTGTTATGCTCCCCTCATGTATTATGGCACCGGGAAGTGGTCATACTGAGCAGGGTCATGCCCAGGCCTGCAGGAAGCTAGAATAGTGTTCATCTTAGGCTGACTCCCTGTCAGGTTCCCATGGTACCAATCTAGTGGTCATTTCAGGTTCTTTCCTCTACCAACCCAGGTAAGTGGCCATCTCTGTCTTGGGCTTACTCCTACCTGAGGTCCATGGTCTCAGGTGGGGTACTTATAGTCTGTGGCTTGCTTCCTGTCCTGGCAGTCAGTTCAAGATGTACAGTCAGTACAGAACAGTACAGGACGGCCTGACACCTGAGTGGTTTTCTTTTCAGATTCACCTTTTCCAGGGAATGTTAAGCAAGTAATCATTCAGATGCCCATAGGTCTGAACTATAGACTGTGTTTTTCCTCTCTGCAACCTACTGACACACATGGGACAGCAGTCACGTCTACAAGGCCTCGAGGTGTAGTTGTTGATGGTTTTAAAGTCCTAAGACTTCTGAATTTTAAAAGATTTTTTATATATATTTCTGAATTTGGAACTGAATATGTATGAAAAAAGTAAAATATTTTAATACTACAGAGTGAAAAGAGGCACTGTATACAGTTTGATGAGTCATGTACCACATAAACCTTTGCCAATTTAGCTCAAATACCTTTTACAAGCAGTTGGAATTATCTTACCATAATTACAGAAGGCAGTTGCAAATATATTGAGATTAAAAAAGAAGTAAATTCTTCCTAATATCAATCAGAGAATTGTAGGCCAATGGGTTTGCGCTAAAATATTCCTAAGTACATTAGGAAAATGAAGGATTACCTCTTAAAGTTTATAGGTACTTTTGTTATAACAGCAAGTAATATGTGGCAGAGTGTTTATTATTTATGCTAATCCAAAAAAAGCTTAATCAAGAGTACACAAATGTTTGGCCAATCATCAGGTCTAAAACTCTTCTATTGCAGGATCTGGCTTAGGAATAGTGAAGAGGAAATTTTGTTGTGATATTAATATTGAGTCTTTTGCCAAAAGCATTTTCTGAAAGTTTCCTTGCTTCACAGTATTCACTGTTTGTAACTAAGTAAGCATTTAGGGGATCTCCTTTATAGCCCTATTCAGTTATGTGTGCAGTGACTGCCTATCTTTCCTGACATTATCAAATGAAGAGATGTTTTCATTAGCCTGAAGCTAAGCTTCATAAAAAATTTTGTTTCAAACACATTGTAAGTCACCATGCTTTTCTAACCACTTCAAACTTAAGCTATTTTATTTCTCTGTAACACATTTCATACAAACATTTTTCCATCCAAATAAAAGTGCTAAAGCTTTAGTGTTTGTTTTTCCATTTGTGTATGTTTTAGTGGCAAATCCTTTGCCATCTTAAGTGACATTTAAGTAAAAATGAACTATTGTGGCTCTTTCCATTGGGAGAAATTTTAAAAATAAATTTAACTCCCCATGACTAATACTTGAAAAATTAAATTTCTGGTTGTAAATATTAGGTATTTAAATATTTTATGCCTGTTTTGCTCTTTCTATGATAACATTACAGAATAGTAAGCTACTATCCATATCTCCCAAAGTTCATATTGAATGACTTAGGATCATATTCTATAATTTAATTATGATGGGGAAAATTAAATAAGATCCACAGATAATACTGCAAGTGGATATATTTTTTATATTTTATTGATTATATATTAAACAACATGATACCAAATGTATTTACAATGATAATTATACTTATATTGTATATAATCATAAAATGCTAAAGATATATTTTCTAATTTTCAATATATTTTCATTAGAATGAAAAAGCTGCTCTTTTCAAATCCTATGAAATGAAAAATATCACTACCATCTTACAATTACCATATCAAAGCCTCCTGTATTTATTTCAAAATTATATAAAGAAATATTAGGTAAGTATATTTAAAGAACTATTCAGAGAATGAAGACATAAATAAGACTAAGATAATGGCATGGGAAACCTGATGTCACAATACTTCACCCTCACAACATTATTTCCAATTCAGAAAAAGTGACAGTCTGATCTCTAAAAGATGAGATTCTGGAAAGGAACATGTGCTTAGTTTGAGGTCATTGAATGACTTTGTTTGAACTAAAATTTCACATTGCTACATAAAATAAAACAACAACAATAATTTAAATGAATATTAAAAACCACAGTGAATAATGTTTTCTTTCCTCTTTCTTTTTCTTCACCTCATAAGACTCTGCAAAAAACAGAAAGCTTTTGGGTATTTGTGTTTTAGATTCTGAAGCCATGGTTCAGCACAATGGAAATGGAATAATTAAAATTATCATCAGGACGACTATACAAATACTGAGAAAATGAAAGGACATTTGTTGAATATATTGCATCCCTACTAAGAATGGTGTATAAAGCCTCAGTTCCTAATATGGTGAGTAAACATGGAGATGACAATATTTTAGAATTTTTATTGCTAATTTGGTTATTTACATTGCAAATGCTACCCCCCTTTCTGGCTTCCTCTCTGAAAACCCCCCATTCCACGTGCTTCCATGAGGGTGCTTCCCCACCCACTCCTGCCTCCTGCCCTAGCATTCCCCTTCACTGGGGCACTGAGCCTTCACAAGACCAAGGGCCTCTCCTCCGATTAATGCCAAGCAAGACCATGCTCTGCTACATATGCAGCTGGAGTCAGGGTCCCTCCATGTGTACTATTTGTTTGGTAGTTTAGTCCCTGGGAGCTTTGGCGAGTCTGTTTGGTTGATACTGTTGTTCTTCCAAATGCCCTTCAGCACATTCAGTTCTTCCCTTGACTCCTACATTGGGGTTCCAGTGCTCAGTCCACTGGTTGGCTGTGTGCATCTGCATCTGTATCAGTAAGACTCTAGCAGAGTCTCTCAGGAGACATTCATATCAGGATCCTGTCAGCAAGCACTTCTTAGCATCAGCAATAGTGTCTGGGTTTGGTGACTGCATATGGGATGGATCCCCAGGTAGAGATTGTAATTTTAAAAGTCAATTAAGCAAAAAACTGAGGTCTTAGCGATTAACCTAAGTGAGGTATTAGGTGGTTGGACAAGGACATAAAGAGGCAACCATCCATAAGACAGAAAAGTACAAGAGGACATCATAATTCTCAACTCTAGCCAGGGTGTCTCACACCTATAATTCAAGTACTCAAGGAAAGAGAAGCAGGTGGATTTGTTAGGTCAAGGCAAGTTTTATCTATACAATGAAATCCAAAATATCAAGGGCTACACAGAGAGACCTTGTGAGAAGAAAATACCACCATCATTAAAATTACTAAACCTTGGATTTCTAGTTGCCAGATCTTAAGTAGATTAGACTATTGTTTTGTTGCTATTTAGTTTCAAGACATTAAGTGTGTGATATTTTTCTGACAGGCTCATTAGCAAGTTATTCCACACTTTCCACACTGTAGAGAACACATACCATAAGTCAGAGCAAATCCAGTGGTATTAGTGAAAGACTGAGTATTCAGGGATCAAGTCACTCCTTGTTCCTTGATCGTCTATAGGGACAGCTTTCAGCCTCTCTAAGAATTCATTAGTACATTTGAAACACTAGTAATGGTCATTCCATGTTTTCTGGTGTTTTAGTTTCATTTACTGGTTACTCAGCTATTATTCCAGGAAAGTAGTCTAATACAAGAGGCTTTTCAAAAAAGATGAGTCACTGTATTGTTTTCAAAATAAAAATCCTTACCTTATGAAAAATATAGGTAACTATTTGGGGCACAAAAATCTAAACTCACACTGACACAAACCTGTGTGAGCACATGAGTGCATGCATTCACACAGACACACACACTCACACGTTCACCCTGTGTAATCATATCAGTGAAGTCTCATTAACTACTCACATGAAATATATGCAACAGTTGTCTTAGTTACTGTAGTATTAGTGTGAAAAGATACCATGATCAAGATGACTCTTGTAAAAGAAAGCATTTCACGGGGGCTTGCTTCCAGCTTCCAGAGTTAGTCCAATCATCATCATTGTGAAACAATTATAGAGAAGTGGCTGGCAGCTTTACATGGTGATGTGCATGTATGAGGAATATAGAAATAGAGATATGAAGAGGGAAGGAAAGAGAAAGAGAGAGAGACAGAGACAGAGAGACAGACAAACAGACAGAGTGAGACAGAGAGAGAGAGAGAGAGAGAGAGAGAGAGAGAGAGAGAGAGAGAGAGAGATAGAGAGACTCTGTTGGATCTCCAAGGCCCAACTCCAGAATACCTCCTTCAGCAAGGCTGCACCTCCTAAACCTTCCTAAACAGTTTACTAACTCATGACCAACAAATTGATGAGTATATGGAAACCATTCTCATTCAAACACAACAGCAGTCTTAAAGAAGGGAGATTCTCTTGCATAGTATACTATTAATTTCTACTCAAGCTTAATAAGTGCAGATAAGCAGTTGAAAGCTTATGCCTGCATAATAAATAATATTTTTAATTTCTTGGTATAAAAGCAGAGGATGATAAGTAAGGGCAGAGAAAATACAGGTCAAGAAGATCTCATGGAAGGACAAAGAAAATATAGGAGGCTAGACACAGGTACAAATATAGCAAATAAATTTTCAATTAATGGGGTATGTAAAGAGAAAAAAGAATATAAATATCTAGCATAGTTTTTGCATTATTTCTGTGTTTTTAATGCCATCTCTATGTCATCTCCCTTTCCCAATGTCTGATTAATTTTATAAGCACCAATATATGTCTGTTTACAGATATAAATCAAGTAAGAAATTGATCTTTCTCAAGATAATATGATGTAATCCCTGGAAAGAGATGACAGTTAGAACATAAATTATACCTAGTGATTTAGAAAATTTAAAAGAGCATAAAAATCAAAGAATTAATTTAAAAATTTCATAGAAATTAGGGACCACAAATTGAATTTTTCTAGAATATGGAAATAATGTGGCAGTTAAGCTTTTCTAATTTTTAATGGCTTGGAAATATCAGGACCAACAGAATGCGAAAGCTAGAATAATTCTTAGATGTTGACTATATTATAAAGTGAGCACAATGAATATGCAGTGAAGTAACCTGACAATTTCCTGAAGCCACTTCCTCACCATTGGCATGTCTGTAGGAGGGAATATAATTCTCTGATCCAGGACTGTATATGCTGTAAACTTGTACTTTATTTTAATCAGTGGATATGGTTTAGTTGGTCTCTAAGAAAAGAATAAATGAATGAACTCTTTACCTTCACTTTACACCCTACAAATCTGGAAAGGTTTGTTATTGGCTTAAAAACCAAGTCAGACGATCTAGAGATATAGATATATATGAGTGCCATAATATAAACCATATGCATGGAGTAATAAGTGAGTAAATAAGCTCTTTCCCGTTCTATAAATATCATCTCCCATATGTGATTAAGTGTGTGTTTGGGTGTGTATGTAAGAGAGGGGGGGAAGGAGAGAGAGAGAGAGAGAGAGAGAGAGAGAGAGAGAGAGAATGTGTGTGTTCCCACCTCCAAAGTATCTGCTCAGTGTTTTAGTTTCTTTTATGTATTTGAGGATTGTTTGAAAAATGTACAGTTTTTTGCTTAATAAAAGCAGTATTAGAAACAGTAAAGCTTCCTTGACCAAAACCAAAAATGCATTAATATATTAAAAGGAGGCTGAGGTTGTAGGTAAGCATACAGGTTGCTGTAAGACACAAGATAAACTCTTAATATTGCTGCATGCCCTGTGTAGTCATCTATTTTCTATTGTTTTTTCTTAATATGATTGGTATTTCCCAGACTTGAATATATTTCTTGTGCTAGATATAAGCCTGTATATTTCTTTTTGTCTCCTTTAATATTGATGAGTCACAACAGGGCAAAGTGACATGATAAGGTTTACACTGTTCCAGGTCAGTGATTTCAGACTTGATTGACAATGTTCGTTCCTGTGTCTCTGTCATTTTTCTTCATAGTTAAGGCAATAAAAGCAAGACAATCAACTGTATGAATAGCAGCGTCATACCAAATCCTCTTAGGAAGATTATTTTTATTCCTTATAGTAGTTCAAGATTTTGGCTGAAAACAAAATTACATATTTCTATATATGAAAATTGTGTTCCTTGAAAGAATCTATATCGATATGCTTATTGTAGCTCAACAAAAGATGCTAATGTAAAATAATCAATTATTCTTTTAAAATTCATGCCATTTAAATAGTAAAAGTCATTGCTTCATGAATTTCTTAAATTATTCTCCAAATGCATAATGCATGGATCATCTTCCTTTGGATGGGGAATATAGTCTTTTTGATTGATTAAAATTAAGAAATACATAAAATCAAGTAAAGCACTAATTGACTTATAAATATTTTAAATTATTGGACATCCATCATAAAATGTATTCTCACATGAAATTGCAAGCATTTTGGTGCAAATATCGTACTGATTAGAAAACTTTCATCACTTACTTCTTTAACCAGGTGAAGAGTAAAAATATTATCTTCTTTGAATTTCAGATATGACATTGAGAATTTCACTTATATGTTGTCTTGAGAAGATATAAAAATCACCTGACATTGTTAAACATTGGCAAAGACAGAAATAACAGCTTGTGCTAATGCAAATTGCCCAGGAGTCTGTTGATACAGATGAACATAGACAGATGGATTTGGGTGTGCAGGATCATCATTGGTTTCTTATTTAACAGAAATGAAGGACTTCATATTTATGATGGCAGAGTAGATATCAGGAGAATGCTGGTGCTGAGATTTTCCTCCAAATCTTTTCTTTATCAAATAATGAAATGCCTAAGAGACTGGCTTAAGGGTACTCACATACATCCTGCTTCATTTAAATGGTCCCTCTGACCCTGCTTAAAATCATTGTTCAGTATTCCTTAATGTCACTCATCCTAATAATGGCATGCCTTTAGATTTAAAAAGTAATAGATTCTATGTCCTTATTTGGACAAAGGATCAAACTGTTTTTGCAAATCTGCAGATGCAAATGGAGAATAAGAATGAAATGTACAATCCCCAAAATGGTGTTGCTGGTGACAATGTTAACAGAAAGACTATGACTTGGTAAACACAAGGACTGCTATTGGATAAACAGAAACAGATACACATCATTCTGAATAAATCTCATAGGGCTAGCTTCTATTCTCCAGGAAAATCTCTATCTCTCTTATCTGCACCAGTGGTGAGCAAGGGCATCTAGTTCACTGTTCAAATGAATGACCTATATCAGATCCATACCCTGCTGAGCATCTTATAAAATCCACTTGGTTTTCCATAAAGTTACTATTCTCTGCCCCTGAAATACAACATTGGTAATTTGATTTCAAAAAACAAAAAACAAAAAACAAAACAAAACAAAACAAAAAACCTTTTTTGTTCTGTCTACAGAGAGGTCCCGGTTTGTAGTTGTACTGTGTCTTCACTTACATTAGTGTACCTGATTTCTAAGTTACATATACATTTGTACTTTATCCCAGAAAAAGAAATAAAAATGCACATATTAGCAATAGCAGAATATAAATGACGATTTTATTTTTTGTTGTTGTTTGTTGGTTGGTTGGTTGGTTGGTTAATTGCCTTCCCATTTATTCTAGGAATCAGGGATAATAATGAGAGAGATATAAGCATGGTGACTCTCAAGAATGTCATTACCATCTTATTAAAGAATCAACAGTGAAATGGAGAACGATTGACTGCCCCTGTTCCCACTTACCCATAACCTAACTCCGATAAAGCCCCAAACTGCAATGAGAAGATTGTTTTTCTGTTTTGTTGTAGTTATTTTGAGTGACAATCTACCTGCTCATACTCTTGCTCTCAGTACACTGTTGAATTTAAAAGATCAGTTTTTGTCCTGCTCATTTGTTAACAGGCATCATGAGCCATGATGGTCTAGCTATAATGGGAGAAGAACTTCTATAGAACTAGTAGACACCTAAAGGGTAGACTGAAAACAGAGAGGACAACAAGGACAAGGGCAAGAAGAAATAAGATTTAACAGAAGTCTTTATGGCAGAAAAACACCAAATATAGTTTCTCATAATTACATTATGAAAGAGTTGTCAAACTAATACTTCAAGTAAGATTTTTTTGCATTAATTTGCAGTTTATAGTAGCAGGATCTAGACCCATGACAGAACCAGATGATTGTTACTATTAGCAAATATTCAAGAGAACAATAGTCCTAGTTACTAATTAACTAAATTAGAATTTAGGAGATAAAATGTGCTCATTTAGTAGGAAAAGAGAACTAATCTATTTCATTCCATTAGCATAGTCTCATTCACAGAAAACACACATATCTATCACATTAATAACTTTTCTGAAGTATATTATCATAGGTACATAAATGACCAGAGTTTAATAATTAGTAAAATTAAAAAGAAGAAAAGACGAATAAGATGGTGACGACCACAAAGAAGGAGGGGGAGGAGGGGCAGGAGCAGGAGCAGGAGCAGGAGCAGGAGCAGGAGCAGGAGCAGGAGCAGGAGCAGGAGCAGGAGGAGCAGGAGCAGGAGGAGCAGGAAAAGGAGGAGGAGAGAGGAAGAAAAAGGTGGAGGAGAAGGAGGAGGGAGAGGAGGAGGAAGAGGAGGAAGAAGAGAAGAAGGGGAAGAAGAAATTCTTTTGGCAATATAGCATGTAAGGAAAATAACATCAATATGTGATCCCATTTCCTTTATAACTTTAATCAAGATATACCTATATCACTGAATGCTAAAATTGCATTGTTGTGATTACATAAAATATTGGAGAAGCAAAATCTTTCAAAACACTAATAATTCAATGCTGAAACTGTTCTTTTCACTGCTAAATGGTTTTACCTGTTCCCTAAGAATAGAAATACCACAATTCTTTAACTTAAACCAGTTTCAGTTATTTTTCAGAAACCAAAAAAGGCTAGAGTTAGCATTTGTCTCCTATAACATTTTCATAAGATAATTTTCTGTATAACATATTTTCAAATTATTTATATTCTATTCTTATTCTGAATTCAATAAGAAATTTGGACCATATCTTCCTTTTTCAAGTAACAGTCAACTATTTTAGTTTTTGGATACTGCACTATTTATTTCTCTCATGTTTTTACTTTAACTGTGTTCTCTGACATCTGAATTAATCATAGGCAAATAAATAATTGTAGTATAGATAAGGATCATAGGTCACTCTGTTTTCACTTTGATTCTTTATCTGAAATCTCTGGACTTGTTTTTATATCTGGTTATATTATCTATAGTAGACATAATAACTTTTGGAATAAAAATCTTAGACTTTTCTTATTATATATTCATTATAAATGCATAAATTTTGCTATAAAATGTTCCACTGAGTTATAAAATATAGTTCTTTTTCCTTTCATTTATTTAAAAATGATTAACACCAAGAACAACAAGGTAGATACATCTGCTGTGTTAACAAGAAGTGTTAATATCCAGATTCCACCTGTGATAATAAGGATAATTTTGGCTTGGTTTTAAGAGGAAAATACCATGAGGAGTATCTAACAATAGTCACAAATACTGTGAAAGCTCAAACATCTCATCTTTCTGAAGTCAAGCATTTATGATTGCTTTGACCAACATAGTGTGAGTGAGACAATTACATGAATTCTAAAATTTTGAAAAGGACTACTTTATTATAATTAATTAATTAATTTACTTATTTACTCTATATCCCAACCTCATTTTCTCTTCCTAGTCCTTCCTACCTATCTTTTCTCTTCCTTCAATCCACTTCTCCTTAGTTTTATTTTTTTTTCAGAAAATAAGAGGCTTCCCATGGATATCAACCAGCTCTGACATATGAAGTTGCAGTAAGACTGAGCATATCTTATGCTATTGAGGCTAGACTAGGCAGCCAAATAGGAGGAAATCATCTCAATGGCAAATGCCACAGTCAGTGACAGTCCCTGCTCCCACAGTTAGAAATCCCAACTAAATGACCAAGCTATACACTTGCAACACATACACATTTAGTTTATAATTCAGTGTAATATATCTATTCACATTCTTACTGCAGTCTGATGACTCTGTGAGGAATCTCAATTTACTAGACAGCACTGGAAGTTGAAGTGATTACCTTGTTTCTATTTCCCAAGTTTTAATATTGTAGGAATATGCCACCATACGTACCCAGCTTTGACTATTTTTCTAATTTTTGTCTCTCTTTTTCAGCCTAGATTTTGAGTCACCCAGAAACAAAGGCGAATATGCTACTGAAGGAATTTCCCAATGGTTCCATTCCCAGTGATTACGTCACTTCTCTCCATATGGGATATGTACACAGCTCAGAGGTACAGAATAAAGAAAGTAACCAAATTCTGTATCCTTCCCCAGGGATTTGTTTAGATAATAAAATTAATATTTCCTGTCACTGCCTTTGAACCATGTTTTTTGCAGTAGGCAAATAGCAAATGGATGTATTTCCTTTACCTTTCTTTGCATAGTTATCACAAAGTCAAAGAAGTTTATAGGACATAATATATAAGCTTCTGATCAATTTCCTGTGAACTTAGGCAGTTCATTTGCTGGCTATGATAAATATTTACATATTTTGGTGTTATAAAATAATTCTTATTTTTGGAGATTATAAAAGATATGGGGTAGGCAATATTAACAATATTAATAATACGCTTTATGGATACAGTGCAAAATCTATTCACTATAACAAATATATATGTATATCTGAAGAACTATACAGCATTTGGGATTTAATGGTGAACACAAAAATTTCTTTTACAATCTTCATGCGTTTAGAATCAGATAGATAAAGAAAAATAATAAAGTATTTTAACATTACTACTCTTAAATTATAAATATTTTAAACATCTATGGTAATATGCAGCAGTAAATATTACAGCACTATAATGTAACAAAATGTTTCCTCCAGCTTTCCAGACTTCTCTAAAAGAGAAGACAATGGAGAGTGAGTATTAGTGATATGCTTCAGGGAGAAGAATAGCATTGTTATCAGTGCAGGGGAATATGCAGGGGGAAACAGTAAGGGGGATGTATGGGGAGAATACCCATATGGGGGGAGGGGAGGGGATGGGTGCTTATGGACAGGAAACCCGGTAGTGGAATAACATTTGAAATGTAAGTGAAGAAATATATCTAATAAAAAATTTTAAAAAAGCAGTGCAGAGTTAGGATGTAGAATATGTCCGAAATGGAGAGAGATAAGAGTATCATACAGAACAATGCATGTGACTAAAGAGAGAGGTAATAGCAACATAATAAGGATCCTCTAGCATACATTTAAGCTTCTGGGAGGATACTCTTAAGAATGATGGAAAACAATCAGAGAGTCTAAGAAACCCATAAATGCTGTTGTGTGATATTAGGGAAAAGACTCATGGCCTGTATAAATCTCTGGGTATCTTGTTGATAGATGACCACCCAACCCATCATCACTCTGCTGATCATGCTACTCCTGCCTGAAGACAGGTTTGAATATTACCTTAATTAAGGTACCAAATGAGCAAATTAATACAGATATCAGTATTCTTTCTCCAGTGCTCCCATTTAGAACTCAATAAGTAGTTTTATCATAAATGGGTTGCTACTAGTAAACTCTTTAGATCTATTACCATGATGATATCTGATTAAAAAAATGGAACACTCCAAGTAATAAGTTTGATGTCCAAAATTATAGTACTGCTGTACAGAAAGTTTCATAAGAATACAGGATTCAATGTCAAAAAAATACAATATTCACTTCAACCTATATATTATGTTATCACCACTGATAATATGTTTATATATAATGATGTCTTTTGTAAGAAATAATTTTATTTTATTTATTTTATTTTATTTTTTAATATTTTCCTTTTATTAGATATTTTCATTTTTTTCAAATGTAATCCCCTTTCTAGGTTTTCTCTATGGAATCCCCTTATCCTATTCCCCTCACCTGCTTCTATGAGAGTGCTCCCCCACTGACCAACTACTCCCTCTCTCTTCAATGCCCTGACATTCCTCTACATTGGAACACCATGCCTTCACAGGATCAAGGGCCTCTCCTCCCACTGATGCCTGACGGCCATCATCTACTACATATGTGACTGGAGCTATGAGTCCCTCCATGTGTATTTTTTTGTTGGTGGTTTATTCCCTGTGATCTCTGAGGTGTCTGGTTGATATTGTTGTTCTTCCTAAGGGATTGCAAACCCCTTCAGTTTCTTCAGTCTTTCTCTAACTCCTCCACTGCGGTTCCATTTCTCAATCCAATGGTTAGCTGCAAGTATCCTCCTATGCATTTGGCAGGTACTGGCAGAGCCTTTCAGGTGATATCTATATCAGGCTCCTATCAGCATGTACTTCTTGACATCAGCAATATTGTCTGGGTTTGGTGGCTGTACAGGGGATGGATCCCAAGGTGGGGCAGTGTCTGGATAGCCTTTCCTTCAGTCTCTGCTTCATGTTTTGTCTCCTCATTTCCTCTTGTTAGTATATTGTTCCTCCTTCCAAATAGGACTGAAATATTCACACTTTGGTCCTCCTATTTCTTGAGGTTCATGTAGTCTATAAATTTTATCTTGGATACTCCTAGCATTTGGGATAATATCCACTTATCAGTGAGTGCATACCATGTGTGTTCTTTTATGACTGTCTTGCCTCACTCAGGATAATATTTTCTAGTTCCATCCATTTGCCTAAGAATTTCATGAAGTTACTCTTTTAATAGCTGAATAGTACTCCATTGTGTAAATGTAGCACATTTTCTGTACCCATTCCTCAGGTAGAGGATATCTGGGTTCTTTCCAGCTTCTGGCTATTATAAATAAGGCTGCTATGGACATAGTGGAACATGTGTCATTATATGTTAAAGCATCTTTTGGGTATATATGCTCAGGAGTGGTATACCTGGGTCTTCGGGTAGTATTATCTCCAATTTTCTGAAGAACAACCAGACTGATTTCCACAATGCTTGTGCAAGCTTGCAATCACATGAGCAATGGAGGAGTGTTCCTCTTTCCCCACATCCTTGCCAGCATCTGCTGTCACCTGAGTTTTTGATCTTAGCCATTCTGACAGGTGTGAGATTTCCACCTCTCAGGGTTGTTTTTATTTATGTTTTCCTGATGACAAAGGGTGTTGAACATTTCTTTAGGTGCTTCTTGGCAATTCCATATCCCTCCATTGAGAATTCTTTGTTTAGTTCCCTGCCCCATTTTTAATAGGCTTATTTGATTCTCTGGAATCTAACTTTTGAGTTATTTTATATTTTAGAAGTTATCCATAAATGATATATAGGATTGGTAAAGATCTTTTCCCAATTTGTTGGTTGCCATTTTATCCCATTGACAGTGTACTTTGTCTTACAGAAGCTTTGCAAATTTATGAGGTCTCATTTGTCAGTTCGTGATTTTAGAGGATAAGCAATTGGCATTTATTTTCCCCCATGTCAAAGTGATGTAGGATCTTCCCCACTTTCTTTTCTAGTAGTTTCAGTATATCTGGTTTTATATGGAGGTCCTTGATCCACTTGGAATTGAGCTTTGTACAGGGTGATAGAAAGGTTCCATATCTATTCTTCAACATGCTGACTTCCAGTTGAACTATTTGTTTAAAATGCTGTCTTTTTTTCCACTGGATGATTTAAGCTCCTTTGTCAAAGATCACATAACCATAGGTGTGAGTTCTTTTCTGGGTCTTCAATTCTATTTCTGCCTGCTTCTCTCTATACCAATACCATGCAGTTTTCTATCAAGATTGCTCTGAAATACAACTTGATATCAGGGAAGGAGATTCCCCCAGTAGTTCTTTTATTGTTGAGAATAGTTTTCGTTATCCTTGGTTTTTGTTATTCCTAATGAATAGCAAATTGCTCTTTCTAACTCCATGAAAAATTAAATTGGAATTTTGATGGGAATTGCATTGAATCTGTAGATGGCTTTAGGCAAGATGCCCATTTTTACTGTATTTAATCCTGCCAATCTATGAGCATTCGAGATCTTTCCATCTTCTGAGATCTTCATTTTTTTTCTTCAGAGACTTGAGGTTCTTGTCATACAGATCTTTAGCTTGCTTGGTTACAGTCACCCCAAAATGTTTTATATTATTTGTGACTATTGTGAAGGATATCATTTCCCAAATTTCTTTCTCAGCTTGTTAATCTTCGAGTAGAGGAAAGCTACTGTTTTCTTTGAGTTAATTTTTTATCCATTCATTTTGCTGAAATTGTTTATCAGGTTTAGGGGTTCTTGGTAGAATTTTTGGATTCACTTAATTATATGATCTGCAAATAGTGATATTGTGACTTCTATCTTTCCAATTTGTATCTTTTTTATCACTTTCTGTTTTCTAATTGTTTTATTAAACTTTCTTTTATGAGTGTGGGTGCCCTAGCATTTGGAGCATAGATATTTAGAATTGAGAGTTCATCTTGGTAGATTTTTCTTTTATTGAGTATGAAGTGTCTGTCCTTATCTTTTTTGATAAGTTTTGGTTGAAAGTCGATTTTGTTCTATATTAGAATAGCTACTCCAGCTTGGTTCTTTGGACCATTTGCTTGGAAAATTGTTTTTCATACTTTTATTCTGAGGTAGTGTCTGCCTTTCTCAATGAGGTGCATTTCCTATATGCAGCAAAATGCTGGGAACTGTTTACATATCCAGTCAGTTAGTCTATGTCTTTTTAGTGGGGAATTGAGTCCATTGATGTTAAGAGATATTAAGGAAAAGTGATTGTTGCTTCTTGTTATTTTTTTGTTACAGGTGGAACTTCTTTTCTGATCCAAACTATTTGGAATTCTCTAGGCTTCCTGTATATTCAGGGACCTTCCTTTTTTTTTAGTTTCCAAAATTTTCTTGTATAATTTTATTGAAGGTATTTACTGGCTTTTTAAGTTTGTAATCTTCACTCTCTTCTATACGTATTATCCTTAAGTTTGTTCTTCTAGTTGTGTCCTGGATTTTCTGCATGTTTTGGGTTAGAAGCTTTTTAGCATTTTGCATTTTCTTTGACTATTGTGTCAATGTTTTCTATGGTATCTTCTGCACCTAAGATTCTTCTTTCTCTTGTATTCTGTTGGTGATGCTTGTATCTATGACTCCTGATCTCTTTCCTAGGTTTTCTATCTCCAGGATTATCTCCCTTTGTAGTTTCTTTACTGTTTCTATTTCCATTTTTACATCCTGGATGGTTTTGTTCAATTCTTTAATATGTTTGGTTGTGTTTTCCTGACATACTTTAAGGGAATCTTGTGTTTCCTCTTTAAGGACTTCTACTTGTTTACCTGTGATGTCCTGTATTTCTTTAAGGGAATCATTTATGTCTAATCTTAAAGTCCTCTATCATCATCATGAGACTTGATTTTAAATCTGAATTTCTTTTCTGGTGTTATGGGTAATCCAGGACTTGCTGTAATAGAAGAGCTGGGTTCTGATGATGCTAAATTGTCTTGATTTCTGTTGCTTATGTTATTGCTCTTGCCTCTTGTAATCTTGTCATCTTCAGTGCTACCTGCCCTTGCTGTCTTTGATGGAGCCTGTCCCTCCTGTGATCCTGGTTGTGACAAAACTCCTTTGAAACCAGGTGTCTCTGTGATCCTATTATTTTGGGATCCTGTGATAATGAGATCCTGTTGTGTCAAAGCTCCTGGGAGTCAAGCATTCTCAGGGTGTTGCAGGAGTGGATGGGGAGCCAGAACCCTGTGTTTACTCTGGGCACTGGTTCAACATGGAAGGATTCTGTGACTCTAGCTGGGGAGGGGTTTGTGTTTCCCTGGTTCCTGTGGGGATCCTAATACCCTGGGTGTTGGGAAAAATGATGTGGTCTCAACTGTGATTATGAGTGTGTCAGACCTCCAGTGCTCTTGGTTGCCAGTCTTCTTGGAGTTGAGCTTCCTCTGTAATCCTGTGATCCTGGGTGTTTCAGAGCACCTTGGAGTCAGGCTTCTTCTGGGTATTGTAAGAGTTTAAGAGTTTTAAGAGCCAGCACCCCTGGTCTCCAGGTCTAAGTTCTGCCCAGAAAGAACCTCTGGCTCTGGCTGGGCTGGGGTTCCTGCATCCCTGAATTTTGGGAGACCCAGTAACTCCGGGTGTTGGGGTAGATGTTATTGTCTTTCCTGGGATCCTGGGCACTTCAGAGCATCTAAGCGTCAGGTTCCCTCTGGTTGTTGTATTAGTGGGTGCAGAGCCAGTGTCCTGTGTCTGCTCTGGGTGCAAGTTCAAACTCTGATCCCAGGCTTGTTAGAGCACCTGGGAGTGGAGCTTTCTCTGAGAGTTGTGGGACTCTGTGAGGAGACAACCATCAAGGTCTGCTTAGGGCACTGGATCAGACTAAAGGGACTTATGCCCCTGGGTCGGAAGGGTTTTCTGAATCCCTAGATCCTGAGGGACCCAGTTCTAGTGTTGGGACAAATATAGTGACTTCCTCACCTATGCTCCTGGGTGTTTTAGAGTACCTGGTAGTCGAGCTTCCTTTGGATGGGTGTGGAGCCAGAGACCAAGGTATATTCAGGGCACTGATTCAGAGCAGAAGAACTAATAATAGATTTCTATATTTGTGTATGTGTATGTGTATGTGTATGTGTATGTGTATGTGTATGTGTATGTGTATGTGTGTGTGTGTATATGTATATAACATTTGTCAGCACTTGAAGTATGAAAGTATCTTGGTCTAAACTGCATAGTATATGTTTTTCCTGTTAAGATTTTAATTATTATAGACTTGAATTAACAAAAACCTTACTTCCAAGATATATACTATAGCAAATGCCAAGTAAATTTATTGTTCCCACTTCTTTTCAGATCATTTATTATGGCACTTGAACATTCTTCCTATATGTACAACATATTAGATAACTTTGTATTCCTTTTATAAACTTCATAACCAAAACAAACTTGAGAATGAGTTCCTTTGGCTTACACATGCCATCAGACTCATATTTAGCTATTTCTTATAATTTTCAGGTTTACCTGAGCAAGGGTGGCATTGAAGTTTTTAGAGTGAGCCACCCGTTATTAATTATTGAACAAGTATTTGCCCACAAAATTGTATACAAGTCTGTTTGATGGAGACACTTTCTCAGTTGAACTCTTCTTGCCCAGATAGCTGTGGCTTATATTGAAAACTAAGCATCATATGCTGAATTCCAGAATAATCCAACTAATGAAGAAATAACAAATAGAAAAAAAAATAGAATAACGAATCTAGAAAGCTTCCTCATTTTCTTTCTTCAGATTATAATCTCAAAAAATTCAACCACGGGATCACAGGTAACTTTTCTGCTCCAAGCAACTTGCCTCATGGTCTCAGGACACACAGAGGCAAAATTCCTCTGAGACCAGACACTTTCGGTTTTTAGCTGGAGGCCCAACCTTGCTGATCCCGGCCTGCAGCTCACTGCTCCCAAACCCCTTGGAATAGAGAGCTCACCGCCCGGACAGGTAGGGATTCCTGAGACTGCAGAGCTGGAGAGACCACCAATACTGCTCACCCTGCTCACATCCCTAGCAAAAGAGGAAACTGTATACAGCCTCTGGGAACTGGAACATAGGGGCGCTGGAGCTGCAGGTCCCCCCCGTGCTCCAGACACCTCCTGGACCTGAATGGACCAGATCAACATTTCTAGGCACCCAAATCCCCTGGGAGGGAGAGATAAACCTTCAGAGGGGCAGACACTCCTGGGAAGCCAGAAGAGACTAGACACTGCCCACATTTCTGACTCCAGAGGAAAACATATAATGCCATCTGGGATCCTGGTGCACGGGGGCTCCTGGAAAAGGCGGCAGCACAGGCCCTCCTGGTTGCCACCCTCAAGGAGAGCTCTAAAGCAACCCCCCACGAGCAAACTTGAGCCACGGGACAACAGGTAAGACCAACTTTTCTGCTCCAAGCGACCTGCCTGGTGGACTCAGGACACATACCCAGGAGGAGGAGAAAGTAGGAAATAATGAAACAAAGAGTTGAAATCAACCAAGTAGAAATAAAAAGGACGATACAAAGAATCAACAGAACCAAAAGTTGGTTCTTTGAGAAAATCAACAAGATAGATAAACCCTTAGCCAGACTAATGAGAGGACACAAACAGTGTGTACATATTAACAAAATATGAAATGAAAAGGAAGATATAACTACAGAATCAGAGGAAATTCAAAACATCATCAGATCCTACTACAAAAGCCTATATTCAACAAAACTTGAAAATCTGCAGGAAATGGACAATTTCCTAGACAGATACCAGGTACCAAAGTTAAATCAGTAACAGATAAACCAGTTAAACAACCCCATAACTCCTAAAGAAATAGAAGCAGTCATTAAAGGTCTCCCAACCCAAAAGATCCCAGATCCAGATGCCTTCAGTGCAGAATTCTATCAGACCTTCATAGAAGACCTCGTACCAATACTATCCAAACTATTCCACAAAATTGAAATAGATGGAGCGTTACCGAATTCCTTCTACGAAGCCTCAATTGCTCTTATACCTAAACCACACAAAGACTCAACAAAGAAAGAGAACTTCAGACCGATTTCCCTTATGATTATCGACGCAAATATTCTCAATAAAATTCTTGCAAACCAAATCCAAGAACACATCAAAACAAGCATAAATCATGATCAAGTAGGCTTCATCCCAGGCATTCAGGGATGATTTAATATACAGAAAACCAACAATGCAATCCACCATATAAACAAACTGAAACATAAAATCCACATGATCTTTTCATAACACGCTGAGAAAACATTTGACAAAATTCAACAACCCTTCATGATAAAAGTCCAGGAAAGAACAGGAATTCCAGGCCCTTACCTAAACATAATAAAAGACATATACAGCAAACCAGTAGCTAACATTAAACTAAATGTAGAGAAACTTGAAGCAATCCCACTAAAATCAGGGCCTAGACAAAGCTGCCCACTCTCTCCCTACTTATTTATTATAGGTCTTAAAGTTCCAGCCAGAGCAATCAGACAACAAAAGGAGATCAAGGGGATACAGATTGGAAAAGAAAAATTCAAAATATCACTATTTGCAAATGATATGATAGTATATTTAAGTGATCCCAAAAGTTACACCAGAGAATTAAAAAAGCTGATAAACAACTTCAGCAAAGTGACTGAGTAAAAAATTAACTCAAATAAATCAGTAGCCATCCTCTACACAAAAGAGAAACAAGCCAAGAAAGAAATTAGGGAAACGACATCCTTCATAATAGTCCTAAATAATATAAAATAACTTGTGTGACTTTAACCAAGTTTAAAAACTGCATGGATTGGTACACAGACAGACAAATAGAGCAGTAAAAGATCTCTACAATAAGAACTTCAAGCCTCTGAAGAAAGACATTGAAGAAGACCTCAGAATATGGAAAGATCTCCATGCTCATGGATTGGCAGGATTAATATAGTAAAAATGGCCATTTTACCTAAAGCGATCTACAGATTCAATGCAATCCCCATCAAAATACCAATGCAATTTTTCAAAGAGTTAGACAGAAAAATTTGCAAATTCGTCTGGAATAACAAAAAACCCAAGATAGCTAAAACTATTCTCAACAATAAAAGGACTTCTGGGGGAATCACTATCCAAGAACTCTAGCAGTATTACAGAGCAATAGTGATAAAAACTGCATAGTATTGGTACACAGACAGACAAATAGAGCAGTGGAGTAGAATTGAAGACCCAGAAATGAACCCACACAACTATGGCCACTTAATTTTTGACAAAGGAGCCAAAACCATCCTATGGAAAAAAGATAGCATTTTCAGCAAATAGTGCTGGTTCAACTTGACGTCAACATGTAGAAGAATGCAGATCGATTCATGCTTATCATCCTGTACAAAGCTTAAGTCCACGTGGATCAAGGACCTCCACATCAAACCAGATACAGTCAAACTGAAGAAAAAGTGGGGAAGCATCTCAAACACATGGGCACTGGAGAAAGTTTCCTGAACAAAACACCAATTGCTTATGTTCTAAGATCAAGAATCGACAAATGGGATCTTTTAAAATTGCAAAGCTTCTGTAAGGCAAAGGACACTGTGGTTAGAGCAAAATGACAACCAACTGATTGGGAAAAGACCTTTACCAATCCTACAAAAGATAGACGGCTTATATCCAAAATATACAAAGAACTCAAGAAGTTAGACGACAGGGAAACAAATAACCCTATTAAAAAATGGAGTTCAGAGCTAAACAAAAAATTCACAGCTGAGGAATGCTGAATAGCTGAGAAACACCTAAAGAAATATTCAACGTCTTTAGTCATAAGGGAAATACAAATCAAAACAACCCTGAGATTTTACCTCATACCAGTGAGAATGGCTAAGGCCAAAAACTCAGGTGACAGCAAATGCTTGTTAGGATGTGGAGAAAGAGGAACACTCCTCCATTGTTGGTGGGATTGCAGACTGGTAAAAACATTAGGACCCAGCTACACCTCTCTTGGGCATATACCCAAAAGATGCCCCAACATATAACAAAGACAAATGCTCCACTACGTTCATAGCAGCCTTATTTATAATAGCCAGAAGCTGGAAAGTGTCCAGATGCCCTTCAACAGAGGAATGAATACAGCAAAAGTGGTACATCTACACAGTGGAACATTACTCAGCTATAAAAAAAATGCCTTTATGAAAATCATAGGCAAATGGATGGAACTAGAAAATATCATCCTGAGTGAGGTAACCCAATCATAGAAAAACATACAAGGTATGCACTCACTGATAAGTGGCTATTAGCCCAAATTCTTGAATTACCCTAGATGCACAGAACACATGAAACTCAAGACACATGATCAAAATCTGAATGCTTCATTCCTTCTTTAAAAGGGGAAAAAGAATATCCTTAGCAGGGAATAGGGAGGCAAAGATTAAGACAGAGGCAGAAGGAACTCCCATTCAGAGCCTGCCCCACATGTGGCCCATACATATACAGCCACCCATTAGACAAGATGGATGAAGCAAAGAAGTGCAGGCCGACAGGAGCCGGATGTAGATCTCTCCTGAGAGACACAGCCAGAATACAGCCAATACAGAGGCGAATGCCAGCAGCAAACCACTGAACTGAGAATAGGACCCCCGTTGAAGGAATCAGAGAAAGAAGTGGAAGAGCTTGAAAGTGCCCGAGACCCCATATGAACAACAATGCCAAGCAACCAGAGCTTCCAGGGACAAAGCCACTCCCCAAAGACTTTACAATGGACTGACCCTGGGCTCCAACCTCATAGATAGCAATGAATAGCCTAATAAGAGCACCAGTGGAAGGGGAAGCCCTTGGTCCTGCCAAGACTGAACCCCCAGTGTACGTGATTGTTGCGGGGAGGGCAGCAATGTGGGGAGGATGGGGAGGGGAACACCCATATAGAAGGAGAAGGGTAGTGGTTAGTGGGATATTGGTCTGAAAACCGGGAAGGGGAATAACAATCGAAATATAAATAAGAAATACTCAAGTTAATAAAGATTAAAAAAAAGAAAGAAAAAAGAAAAAGTATAAATAAAATAAAAAAATTCAAGCTAATTCTTTTCTGTTTATATGAGTTGGATAAACTCATGCTTGAAGTCACAGTGTGCTTCACTGTTTCTGCTGGTTTTCTCTTAATTAAGCCATATAATATAATTATTCTAGCATTTTTTTACTTTTACGTATAATGACATTTAAAAGAATAAAATTCTTGGGTGTAAGGTTATCAAATTTAGCCTAAAAATAAGACATACTAACACTATTAAAATTCAAATAAATGGAAGTACTGTATATTACCATAGATCACAATAGTCAATGTGGATACTGTGGTATTCCTTCCCAAATTTACATCAAAAAAATCCTCTTTCTGGTCAAATGACTTTCTGTAGAAAATACCATAGTTCATCGACATTTAACCACTCATTTAAATGCATAGTACATGAGTATTCTAACAGATTTGCTTGCATTCTATAGCCAGCACTTTTTCAAAGTCTGTTTTTAAAAATTTGAATTCATAACTTTCTTTGTTCTGCTTTGATAAATACTTCATGAAGCTGTTAACAACCTGAACACTGAATTAATCTTAATTCATGTTCCTAAGCCATCAACACCCACATATGACTCTGGAATAAACTGTCTATTGTGTCTTTGGATGTGTGAGTTCTTTCTGTGTCAGTGGCATATCAACTTTATTTAACCTCTAAGAAAATGATCACCTAGGAGCTGGTACAGAAATAAGTAAACTACCTAGCATTCTTCTCCAGTGCTCTTCCAGCTACTTTTATATTTGCTTCAGAACTTAGCTTCCTCTCTTCAAAGCCTTAAGCAGTAATCTATGAACAATTTTTTTTATGTTTCTAGGATATATTCATGTGTTCATGTGTGTGTGTGTGTGTGTGTGTGTGTGTGTGTGTGTGTATTGACATGTGGGAGGTATATGAACAGTTGGAATCCAAACCAAAATTTTTGGACTAACATTTTTACTAGTTAATCATAGTTCTGTATATTTTTTATGGATGGTAAATTATTGGGAAAAAAGATGGCAAACATTTTCTCTCTGTGTGTCAAAAAAGGTAGAAAAATAATTGTGACCTGAGTGTGATCTGAAATAGCCTATTTATTTTACAGTCAAAACAGTGAAATTTTAATTTTAATAGTGAAATTTGGCTGAAGTCAACTTACGGAAGAAAAGAATTATTTGATTTATAGAATAGAATCCATCACCCAGGAAAGCTAAGGCAGGAACTGAAGTCACTCGTGGACTTGCTGACCTGCCCACAATGGATTCTGACGTTCATACCATTCAGAATTGAAGAACATGGTCCAAAGACATTTCTACAAGTAAATCTGAATGTGTCAACTCAACTGAGATTCTCCCATCGCATATGTCTAGGTGTGTCAAGGTGATAAAATCTATGATAGAGGGAAAGGAGGAATCTAATGTAGTAAATGAAGGAAGGAGATAGAAATAGAAAAAAATCATGAAAGCAATCATATGAATAACTATAGAAGTGCATCTGCCTCTCCAGACCGTAAATGAGTGAAAATAGCCCATTAGCACAGACCACAAGCAATTTTATATCTGTTGATTTGGTAGGAAAGTGTTTGAACCTTCAGAAAAATCTGAATAGTGAGGACCAAGGGAATTATTTAATAATCTGGAGTTTCCTTCCCTGTAGGCAGAATGATTCCCATTACTATCATAGAGGAGATCTTCTATCATTGTTAAAATTTCAAAAGCAAAGAGGAAGCATTTCCCTCTGAGAAAATATCTGAGGATCACAAAATACTTTCTCTGAAGTCCAATTTTTCTGAGATGGTTCATATATGGACATCAAAATGATAAATTCAGGACTACAGATATGGCAACATATTTACAAGTACATTGTTCTCTTGCAGAGGTCCCCAGTTTTGGCTCACAATTTCTCACTTTGAAAGTCTCACAACTGTTTATGCCTTCATCTCTGTAGTGGTTTGAAAATGTTTGGGTCAGACAGTAGCACTACTTGAAGGTATGGATTTGCTGAATTAGGTGTGGCCTACTGGAGGCTGTGTCTCACTGTGAGCATGACTTTTAAGACCCTTGTCCTAGGTAACTGGAAGGCAGTCTTCTCTTAACTGCCTTCAGATGAAGATGTAGAACTCTCAGCTCCTCTGTACCATGCCTGCCTGGATGCTGCCATGGTAAAGCTCTAAGTGGTCTAGTATCCCCTTCTAGACCCTACCAGTGCCCATGTTCACACACACATTCTAATCCTGACACTTTATTACATAAATTATAAAGCATTAAAAATTTGAAATTATGAATTTGCCATAATGTTTTGATATCATTATATTAATGAAGTGCTAGACCATGAGAAAAAAATAGAGCATAGAAAATATTTTTAAAGGTGGATTAATAATGTGAATTTTATTATATATTAGGAGAAATGGATATTTGAAGGGAATTCACTGATTTTCTGATTCACTGATTATCTCTGCGATTAAATCCCAGCAGAATAATTTCTATTTAATGCAATAGAAATGCCAAGTTTCTAAGTACATTAAGAAAAACTTGGGTTTTTCAAATGCTTAATCTTCACCTATATTCTGAGCCTTAAACATTCAATATGATACTTAGGTCATCTGCTCAAACACAGACATAGAGTGTTAAAGAATTCCTATGCATCTCTTTTATCTTTTGTCTTAGAGTTCTGATTACCGGAATAGCAAACCTAAATTTGATCTCATCTTGACAAATAGGTTTTCTTAATTTCCAGTGAGAGAACATGACTAAGAAAATAAAAAAGGACTCCTGAGGCTGCAGAGCTGAAGAGACCACCAACACTGCTCACCCCTGCCCACATCCCTGGCCCAAGAGGAAACTGTATAAGGCCTCTGGGCTCCCGTGGGGGAGGGCCCAGGAGCGGCAGGACACCTGCCTGAGACACCGCCTGAACCTGAAAGAAACAGACCGGATAAACAGTACTCTGCACCCAAATCCCGTGGGAGGGAGAGCTAAACCTTCAGAGAGGCAGACAAGCCTGGGAAACCAGAAGAGACTGCTCCCTGCACACACATCTCGGACGCCAGAGGAAAAAGCCAAAGACCATCTGGAACCCTGGTGCACTGAAGCTCCCGGAAGGGGCAGCACAGGTGTTCCTGGGTGCTGCCGCTGCAGAGAGCCCCTGGGCAGCACCCCACGAGCGAACCTGAGCCTCGGGACCACAGGTAAGACCAAATTTTCTGCTGCAAGAAAGCTGCCTGGTGAAATCAAGACACAGGCCCACAGGAACAGCTGAAGACCTGTAGAGAGGAAAAACTACACGCCCGAAAGCAGAACACTCTGTCCCCATAACTGACTGAAAGAGAGGAAAACAGGTCTACAGCACTCCTGACACACAGGCTTATAGGACAGTCTAACCACTGTCAGAAATAGCAGAACAAAGTAACACTAGAGATAATCTGATGGCGGGAGGCAAGCGCAGGAACCCAAGCAACAGAAACCAAGACTACATGCCATCATCTGAGCCCAATTCTCCCACCAAAACAAACATGGAATATCCAAACACACCAGAAAAGCAAGATCTAGTTTCAAAATCATATTTGATCATGATGCTGGAGGACTTCAAGAAAGACATGAACACACTTAGGGAAACACAGGAAAACATTAATAAACAAGTAGAAGCCTACAGAGAGGAATCACAAAAATCCCTGAAAGAATTCCAGGAAAACACAATCAAACAGTTGAAGGAATTAAAAATGGAAATAGAAGCAATCAAGAAAGAACACATGGAAACAACCCTGGATATAGAAAACCAAAAGAAGAGACAAGGAGCTGTAGATACAAGCTTCACCAACAGAATACAAGAGATGGAAGAGAGAATCTCAGGAGCAGAAGATTCCATAGAAATCATTGACTCAACTGTCAAAGATAATGTAAAGCAGAAAAAGCTACTGGTCCAAAACATACAGGAAATCCAGGACTCAATGAGAAGATCAAACCTAAGGATAATAGGTATAGAAGAGAGTGAAGACTCCCAGCTCAAAGGACCAGTAAATATCTTCAACAAAATCATAGAAGAAAACTTCCCTAACCTAAAAAAAGAGATACCCATAGACATACAAGAAGCCTACAGAACTCCAAATAGATTGGACCAGAAAAGAAACACCTCCCGTCACATAATTGTCAAAACACCAAACGCACAAAATAAAGAAAGAATATTAAAAGCAGTAAGGGAAAAAGGTCAAGTAACATATAAAGGGAGCCCTATCAGAATCACACCAGACTTCTCGCCAGAAACTATGAAGGCCAGAAGATCCTGGACTGATGTCATACAGACCATAAGAGAACACAAATGCCAGCCCAGGTTACTGTATCCAGCAAAACTCTCAATTAACATTGATGGAGAAACCAAGATATTCCATGACAAAACCAAATTTACACAATATCTTTCTACAAATCCAGCACTACAAAGGATAATAAATGTTAAAGCCCAACATAAGGAGGCAAGCTATACCCTAGAAGAAGCAAGAAACTAATCGTCTTGGCAACAAAACAAAGAGAATGAAAGCACACAAACATAACCTCACATCCAAATATGAATATAAAGGGAAACAATAATCACTATTCCTTAATATCTCTCAATATCAATGGCCTCAACTCCCCAATAAAAAGACATAGATTAACAAACTGGATACGCAACGAGGACCCTGCATTCTGCTGCCTACAGGAAACACACCTCAGAGACAAAGACAGACAACACCTCAGAGTGAAAGGCTGGAAAACAACTTTCCAAGAAAATGGTCAGAAGAAGCAAGCTGGAGTAGCCATTCTGATATCAAATAAAATCAATTTCTAACTAAAAGTCATCAAAGAAGATAAGGAAGGACACTTCATATTCATCAAAGGAAAAATCCACCAAGATGAACTCTCAATCCTAAATATCTATGCCCCAAATACAAGGGCACCTACATACGTAAAAGAAACCTTACTAAAGCTCAAAACACACATTGCACCTCAGACAATAATAGTGGGAGATTTCAACACCCCACTCTCATCAATGTACAGATCATGGAAACAATAATTAAACAGTGATGTCGACAGACTAAGAGAAGTCATGAGCCAAATGGACTTAACGGATATTTATAGAACATTCTATCCTAAAGCAAAAGGATATACCTTCTTCTCAGCTCCTCATGGTACTTTCTCCAAAATTGACCATATAATTGGTCAAAAAACGGGCCTCAACAGGTACAGAAAGATAGAAATAATCCCATGCGTGCTATCGGACCACAACGGCCTAAACCTGGTCTTCAATAACAATAAGGGAAGAATGCCCACATATATGTGGAAATTGAACAATGCTCTACTCAATGATAACCTGGTCAAGGAAGAAATAAATAAAGAAATTAAAAACTTTTTAGAATTTAATGAAAATGAAGATACAACATACTCAAACTTATGGGACACAATGAAAGCTGTGCTAAGAGGAAAACTCATAGCGCTGAGTGCCTGCAGAAAGAAACAGGAAAGAGCATATGTCAGCAGCTTGACAGCACACCTAAAAGCTCTAGAACAAAAAGAAGCAAATACACCCAGGAGGAGTAGAAGGCAGGAAATAATCAAACTCAGAGCTGAAATCAACCAAGTAGAAACAAAAAGGACCATAGAAAGAATCAACAGAACCAAAAGTTGGTTCTTTGAGAAAATCAACAAGATAGATAAACCCTTAGCCAGACTAACGAGAGGACACAGAGAGTGCGTCCAAATTAACAAAATCAGAAATGAAAAGGGAGACATAACTATAGATTCAGAGGAAATTCAAAAAATCATCAGATCTTACTATAAAAACCTATATTCAACAAAATTTGAAAATCTTCAGGAAATGTACAATTTCCTAGACAGATACCAGGTATCGAAGTTAAATCAGGAACAGATAAACCAGTTAAACAACCCCATAACTCCTAAGGAAATAGAAGCAGTCATTAAAGGTCTCCCAACCAAAAAGAGACCAGGTCCAGACGGGTTTAGTGCAGAATTCTATCAAACCTTCATAGAAGACCTCATACCAGTATTATCCAAACTATTCCACAAAATTGAAACAGATGGAGCCCTACCGAATTGCTTGTATGAAGCCACAATTACTCTTATACCTAAACCACACAAAGACACATCAAAGAAAGAGAACTTCAGACCAATTTCCCTTATGAATATCGATGCCAAAATACTCAATAAAATTCTGGCAAACCGAATTCAAGAGCACATCAAAACAATCATCCACCATGATCAAGTAGGCTTCATCCCAGTCATGCAGGGATGGTTTAATATACGGAAAACCATCAACGTGATCCATTATATAAACAAACTGAAAGAACAGAACCACATGATCATTTCATTAGATGCTGAGAAAGCATTTGACAAAATTCAACACCCCTTCATGATAAAAGTCCTGGAAAGAATAGGAATTCAAGGCCCATACCTAAACATAGTAAAAGCCATATACAGCAAACCAGTTGCTAACATTAAACTAAATGGAGAGAAACTTGAAGCAATCCCACTAAAATCAGGGACTAGACAAGGCTGCCCACTCTCTCCCTACTTATTCAATATAGTTCTTGAAGTTCTAGCCAGAGCAATCAGACAACAAAAGGAGATCAAAGGGATACAGATCGGAAAAGAAGAGTTCAAAATATCACTATTTGCAGATGACATGATAGTATATTTAAGTGATCCCAAAAGTTCCACCAGAGAACTACTAAAGCTGATAAACAACTTCAGCAAAGTGGCTGGGTATAAAATTAACTCAAATACATCAGTTGCCTTCCTCTATACAAAAGAGAAACAAGCCGAGAAAGAAATTAGGGAAACGACACCCTTCATAATAGACCCAAATAATATAAAGTACCTCGGTGTGACTTTAACCAAGCAAGTAAAAGATCTGTACAATAAGAACTTCAAGACACTGAGGAAAGAAATTGAAGAAGACCTCAGAAGATGGAAAGATCTCCCATGCTCATGGATTGGCAGGATTAATATAGTAAAAATGTCCATTTTACCAAAAGCAATCTACAGATTCAATGCAATCCCCATCAAAATACCAATCCAATTCTTCAAAGAGTTAGACAGAACAATTTGCAAATTCATCTGGAATAACAAAAAACCCAGGATAGCTAAAGCTATCCTCAACAATAAGAGGACTTCAGGGGGAATCACTATCCCTGAACTCAAGCAGTATTACAGAGCAATAGTGATAAAAACTGCATGGTATTGGTACAGAGACAGACAGATAGACCAATGGAATAGAATTGAAGACCCAGAAATGAACCCACACACCTATGGTCACTTGATTTTTGACAAAGGAGCCAAAACCATCCAATGGAAAAAAGATAGCATTTTCAGCAAATGGTGCTGGTTCAACTGGAGGGCAACATGTAGAAGAATGCAGATCGATCCATGCTTATCACCCTGTACAAAGCTTAAGTCCAAGTGGATCAAGGACCTCCACATCAAACCAGACACACTCAAACTAATAGAAGTAAAACTAGGGAAGCATCTGGAACACATGGGCACTGGAAAAAATTTCCTGAACAAAACACCAATGGCTTATGCTCTAAAATCAAGAATCGACAAATGGGATCTCATAAAACTGCAAAGCTTCTGTAAGGCAAAGGACACTGTGGTTAGGACAAAACGGCAACCAACAGATTGGGAAAAGATCTTTACCAATCCTACAACAGATAGAGGCCTTATATGCAAAATATAGAAAGAACTCAAGAAGTTAGACCGCAGGGAAACAAATAACCCTATTAAAAAATGGGGTTCAGAGCTAAACAAAGAATTCACAGCTGAGGAATGCCGAATGGCTGAGAAACACCTAAAGAAATGTTCAACATCTTTAGTCATAAGGGAAATGCAAATCAAAACAACCCTGAGATTTCACCTCACACCAGTGCGATTGGCTTAGATCAAAAACTCAGGTGACAGCAGATGCTGTCGAGGATGTGGAGAAAGAGGAACACTCCTCCATTGTTGGTGGGATTGCAGACTGGTAAAACCATTCTGGAAATCAGTCTGGAGGTTCCTCAGAAAATTGGACATTGAACTGCCTGAGGATCCAGCTATACCTCTCTTGGGCATATACCCAAAAGATGCCTCAACATATAAAAGAGACACATGCTCCACTATGTTCATCGCAGCCTTATTTATAATAGCCAGAAAATGGAAAGAACCCAGATGCCCTTCAACAGAGGAATGGATACAGAAAATGTGGTACATCTACACAATGGAATATTACTCAGCTATCAAAAACAACGAGTTCATGAAATTCATAGGCAAATGGTTGGAACTGGAAAATATCATCCTGTGTGAGCTAACCCAATCACAGAAAGACATACATGGTATGCACTCATTGATAAGTGGCTATTAGCCCAAATGCTTGAATTACCCTAGATGCCTAGAACAAACGAAACTCAAGACGGATGATCAAAATGTGAATGCTTCACTCCTTCTTTAAATGAGGAAAAAGAATACCCTTGGCAGGGAAGGGAGAGGCAAAGATTGAAACAGAGACTGAAGGAACACCCATTCAGATCCTGCCCCACATGTGGCCCATACATATACAGCCACCCAATTAGACAAGATGGATGAAGCAAAGAAGTGCAGACCGACAGGAGCCGGATGTAGATCGCTCCTGAGAGACACAGCCAGAATACAGCAAATACAGAGGCGAATGCCAGCAGCAAACCACTGAACTGAGAATAGGTCCCCTATTGAAGGAATCAGAGAAAGAACTGGAAGAGCTTGAAGGGGCTCGAGACCCCAAAAGTACAACAATGTCAAGCAACCAGAGCTTCCATGGACTAAGCCACTACCTAAAGACTATACATGGACTGACCCTGGACTCTGACCCCATAGGTAGCAATGAATATCCTAGTAAGAGCACCAGTGGAAGGGGAAGCCCTGGGTCCTGCTAAGATTGAACCCCCAGTGAACTAGTCTATGGGGGGAGGGCGGCAATGGGGGGAGGGTTGGGAGGGGAACACCTATAAGGAAGGGGAGGGGGGAGGGGGATGTTTGCCCGGAAACCAGGAAAGGGAATAACACTCGAAATGTATAAAGAAATACTCAAGTTAATAATAATAAAAAAAAAAATTTAAAAACAAAAAAAAAAGAAAAGACAAAAGAAGAACACAGACCATAGTCTTTTAAAAATATCAGCAATAACCTTTCCATTCCCAACTTGAAATGCTAATTTTGCAGAGAGGAGGCTTTATTCCTCAACATCCCTGAAAGATTATACTTCATTTTACTACTAAAATCATGTCTTTAAAATATACGTTTTCTTACCTTTCATGTTCTCAACCTTATCATTTCATGAATAGTGAATTTAATTTAGGTACAGCTGAAATTTGGCCTCTAGTATTACAACATGTTAAGCAAATTAGTATTGTAACACATTTTACAGAGAAAAAAATGCTCTAATTGCTTTTAATAAAATACTTGGTTGTTTCATTCCATTAAAGGGTTAAGTTAAAGTTTGAGTTTGTTTCCACAGAGATGTGCGAATGTGTGTGTGGGCATGTGTGTATGTGTGTGTAATTATACATTTATACATATATATATATATCTTTACAAAAAGTACACTTAAGTATTATAAAAAAATGGTGTGAATTCTAAATATCTGAAGTACTCAAAATTTAAAAAAATATTTTGAACTTTAATATCATAGAAAAATACATTGTTTGCAATGCAAATATTTCCTTATAAGATTTTATTTTACAAAAATAATGTAGTAATCAATTTTATTCACAACGAACTCCAGGCTTTATCATGTTATGCAATTCTTTATTATCATGTTATTAAATCAAGTCCCACATCCTTTTTGTAATCAAGTGAATACATTTATTTTATCATCTAATATGTAATTGCTATTTAATCATTGAAAGATCTTTATCTAGAGTACGTGAGGGTGCTTGTAAGAATCTTAGTGTGTGGGGTTGGGGATTTAGCTCAGTGGTAGAGCGCTTGCCTAGGAAGCGCAAGGCCCTGGGTTCGGTCCCCAGCTCCAAAAAAAAAGAACCAAAAAAAAAAAAAAAAAAAAAAAAAAGAATCTTAGTGTGCTCTAAGTATTACCAATTGAAATTAAAGTGTAAGAAAATTAAATTTCTTACTTTAAGACAATACAAACATTTTTGAATATAACTAATTTGCATGTGAAGTTCACACTAGCACTTGTTTATATTTTTAAGGTTTTAGCTAACATCACCAAGATTTCAAATTTTCTGATTCTACTTTAGCCTTATTTATCTTTAGCTAACTAGCATTTTAAATGTGAGATACTGGTTAATTCTGAGTCTATGTTTTAATCTACTGTTCTTTTCTCAGTGTAATATCAGATATCCAAGGGATATTTTTAATTTTTAAATATGCATATAATCTGATATGAGAAATTCTGAGAATTGAAAGCCAAACTCCATTTATTTATTCTTCTTGAATTTCTGAAAGACAGTCACTAATCTCAAGCAAGTAAGTTTCTTCATTATTTTGGTGACATTATGTAGCATAAAAATAAAGAAGAAAAATGTACACAAACTATTTCTTTAGATACTTAGATTCAGTGATCAGAAACATCGAATATTCACCAGAAAATTAAACTTTTCCAAACAATTTAACTAGCTGTCTGTTTGCTTTCTATGCTGTGATAAAGACTATAAACAAAAGGAACTTAAGGAAAAAGGGGTTTATTTAACTTTAATCATTTCCAAACTCCTCTATTAATCTTCAAAAACAACAGCAAAAGAAAGAAATAAATAAAACACAACCAACCACTACCAACATCAACAACAGCAACAACAGTAACAAAAGTAAAAACTAGAAACAAAAACAAAAGAACATAGATCTTACACAACAAACCTTAAAATTATTTTTTGCTGTTTTGTTAAAACAGGAACTAAAGTAGAACCCATGGAAGAACATTACTTCTTGGCTAACACCTCCTAGACTAGTCATTTTGCTTTATATAAAACAGTAATACATTGATAAGTTCACAACAGTGTAGGTCTTTATATATAAGTCAAAAAAAAAAAAAAAACCAAAAGAAACAAAAGACACAAGCTTCCCTTATGACCAGTTAAATGGAGTGCTCCCTCAATTGAAATACTTCTCTCTTCTTATATGACTCTGTCTTTGTTTTATACTTTTCCTTCTTTAGCTAATTGCTTGTAAAATTGTTCATCAGATGAATTTTTCCTAAAATTCCTAGAGGGCTGCCTGTTGGACAAAGTAAACTCAAATGTATCATTTGTGCCTTAACTGTTGACCTTACACTGTCCATTTTAAATTTATTTTCATGTGCATATATTTGTGCCTGAGTGAGTACAAATGCTTACAAGTATGTGCAGAGGCCAGAGGGCATTGGAACCTTTGAAACTAGAGACAGAAGCCCCTACAAGCAACTTGATGTGGGTTCTGGTTTTCTACAAGAGCAATTACTGCTCTTAACTGCTGAGCCATCTCTTCAGCCATAGCCCTGTCTCCCTTTGGCCTCTCCACGTTAGTGCCAGGAGAACAAGTAAAACATCAATGTAGTCAACATATTGATTAGGACTGACCAAATATTCCTTTGTCTATCTTAATACATTTTTATTGGAAACTTAATCATTCACATTGTTGAAAGTTGTCTTTGTGTGATATTTTAGTACTTAAAGTTGAAGCTGTTAGGTTATTAAACTCTCAACATTTAACAACTGTCTTTTAAAAGGTTTTCGTAAATTTTCAATTATGTCAATTGGTGAGCATGTCTATGTTCTAGAATACTTACGTGTGTGCAGGTGCCCATGGAGGTCACAAGACTATGTTGGATCCCCTGGAGATAATTGTGAGCCACCTGATATGAGTGCTGGAGACCAGATGCAGGTCCTTGGCATGAAAAGCAAAGAAAACACACTTAACTACTGACTCATATCTCCAGCTCCAGAAACTGTCCCTTTACAGAAAATCTCTGCTGACTCTAATCTAGACAATGTAAATCTAGACTGAAAACTGAGTGGTAAGCATCAAGATATGATTAAAAGATGCACTAAGGAGATATGAATTATAAGTTGAAAGGGGTAAAGTTACCAACTACAAAAAATGGAATGACACCCAGAAATTCCAGATGTGATCCATGGGTAAGTGTTGCTATCTCAAGCAAGGGATAGTACAGAGTCAAGGGTCTTCATGTGGTGGGTGCTTTTCTTAGGGTTATGTCATATTTGTGTGTAAACGAGGGGTTCAGAGGGTTGACCTGGAAGAGAATGGGGGACAGGAGACACGAAGAAGGATGCCAAGACAAGAGTCTGATCAAGGCGACAATTTTATTTTTCCCCAAGGCTGAATTTATACCATAACATGGGTAACAGAGGGATGGGGGAAGTAAGAAACATTTATGCAGGCCAAGGACAGAATATTCGTGTGGTCAGGGAGTAGGCTGATGTTGACAGGTTGTCAGAAAGGTCACAGGTTTGTCATATCTATTAGTCAGCATGATGTTGGTTTTTCAGAAAGGTTACAGGTCATCACATTGGGTATCTTGACACATCATATTATTATTCATTTTGACCACCAGATTTGTATTAGTCTTCTGCAGCTGGCTGGGGATTTTCCATGAACCCAGTCATATTTAATTCTAACCATAATAATAACATCAACAATGGATGGCTTCAAGGGCATCGCTCCCAACATTTGTGGATGCTTAGAGTATACCCAATAGGAATGATACCTATGACTTAAAGCCTAGGAGGAAAATCCGGGCTAAAACGAAAAATCTGGACCTGGTTATGTGCCAGAAAAAGATAATGAAACCTGGACTTTGCAAGGCAAGGCATGCCATTTCAAAGTAGGCCCATACAGACATTTTGCCTTACTGCAGATTGAATTGGCAAGTTTCACATACCACTTTTGACTGCAGATTTCATTGTTTATCATGTACAGTTGGCCTCACTATTCTTCGACTTGTTTACATTTGTTTCTCCCAGTGCAACTCTCCTGGTGCTTAATGAACATTTGTAGAATTTTGTCAGTGATCAAAACAGAAGCAAGCTGAGTTCGTGTCCTAGAGGCTTCTTACTCTATGGTTGGCCTGAAAGACTTTATCCTGCATCCAGCTCCTCAGCCTCTGGCCATGCTGCTCTCACATAGAAAGGATGTCTCTATGCATGTCAAAATGAACGTGTCCTTTCTTGTACTTAAAATAAAACTGGCTTTATCTGATTTTGCCATATGCTTCCTGAAGAGAAAACCGGTCTTATTTTTCAGTGCTGATAAGTATATATTCATAGGTTTGGTGTCACCGACCTATGAATATACATGGGTTGGACCTAGATATCCCTGCACATATGAAGCAAATGTATAGTCCCAAACAACTAGAATGGGGGTTATCTCAAAAGCTGTTGCCTGCAAATGGGTTTCGTTCTTCTAGCTAGATTGCCTTGTCTAGCCTCAGTGGGTGAGGAAGTGCCTTGCCTTTCATAGACTTGAAGTGCTAGTGTTGGGGGGTACACAAGAAAGGCCCCCGACCCATTCAGAGGAGAATGGGAGGGGTTTTGGAGTGAGGATTGTGAAAGAGGATGACTGGTAGGGGTCAATGAGTGAAATATAAAAGGAATATATAAAAACAACAACAACAATAATAGCAACCAAAAGACTGATTAGTACACAATCGACTAAACTAAAGCTGAAATCCATGACAAAAACATACTGGAATAGTCATAAAATTTGAGTTACTACTGAACAAGATTGGCAGCACACACAAATTGCAGCCGTATAAAAAGGAAGATCAGTTTTTTTATCATTACCTTTATTTTAAAATCATCAAAAACACTACTTTTGTACCAATGGTTTTCCTTTTGTTGCGTTGATGTTTAGCGTATTATTTTCAAGATTTATTTTCATTTTTAATAAAAAGTAATTATGGGGATATAAAGTGTTGGTGTATATATGTCTATAGGTATATGAATATGAGCTTAGGATTTTGTGGAGGCCAGAAGGATCTGATCCCCTTGAGACTGGATTTTCAGGCAATTGAGCACTTCCTGTGTGAAATCTGGGAGGTGGACGCAGGTACTCTCTAAGAGCAGTACAGATCCATCGCTCCAGCTCTTCTTTGTTTTATTCTTATAATCCTATGTGAAACAATCTCCTTTTTCCTGTAGTTTTGAAGCTCATAAGTATACTGACACTATAGTACATCTTTATTTTTAAAACGGTTTCAAAATAATGAACCCCATTACAAAATGTCTGGTCCCATTACTCTCTTCATTCTCTGTGTGCTGTGCATTACATGGATGATCCATGACTTTCATTGCCTCCATTGTTTTCTTTAACATGTTTCAGTATGTTTCAATTGATAAAATTGATACTGACTGATACTTGTAAATCTCCCGGTCTACTCTAATATGTGTTTATTGGAGTCTAATTTGTATAGAAATTGATATGATACATTATTAATCTGACATATTTGAATGAAATAAGATTTGGGTTTCAGGTCTTACATTCTAGGATGGTTTTATAATTAATAGTCTTAAAACCTCAGCTTTCTGGGCTTGCTGTCTTACCTACTAGCACCCACACACTTGTTAATTAATATTACAATTATGGACTTTTTTTCTTGTCTTCATTTTCTTTATATACTTCTTTATTTTTAGAGGTGTTGCTCATAGAAGTTTAAAGTTCTCATCATTCTTCTTGAATAAATATGTACAGAATACATGGTGTTCTTTTCGGTAGTTTTCCTTTGCCATTGTTGTGGACTATTTAATTTTCTCTTGGCTTTTAAATTTTATTGTGAATATGTTGTAGTTTGTAGAAGCTATAAAAAATTGTTCACAAAATATTATTTCCATTCTAAAATTATGATTTTCCTCGCATTAGACTTAAAAGTGTAGTGAATGTATCCACCCATCTCACCAGGCTTTGTGTAGGCACTCAGTCAGCAATAGCAATGGTAATGTTTCCTTTACCTTTTCCTCCTTGCTAGCTCTCAAATGCTTCCAAACAGAAATCCTGAATATCCTTGCTGTCCCTTCACACCTGTAGTTCTCAACCTGTGATTCCCTACCCCTACAGGGCTTCCCATATCAGATATCTTGTATTTCAGATATTTACCTTATGATTCATAATAGTAGCAGAATTACATTTCTGAAATAGCAAAAAAAAAACAAATTTATATCTGGGGGTCATTACCACATGTGGAACTGTAAAATGTCACAGCACTGGAATAACTAAGAACTCCTTCTGTTGGATTGAAAATAATTGCTCTGCCTTCAGAGTTTTGCTTAGGATTTTAGTTCCTTGCCTACCTTGCAGATCCCTCAACTTCAACATGCTTACTTGAGACCAAACACGCTCTCTGCCGTCCAATCCTATTCATAACTCAAAGGTGTTTTTCTGTTTGTTCTCTGTTTGTCTCCCTTTTGTCATTGCCTGTTACCTGAAATACCCTAGAGCTATGACAGCTGCTAGGTTTAGATGATTTACCCCAGTTGGTTTACACTTCTTTATAGTTTTGGGCAAACCTTACTCTTTCTATCCTTATAAAAGATCATTGCTCTGACTTATCTAGATTGCTGAAGTTTCTGCTGCTGACTGAGAAGACCTTAGACTATTTGTTGAACTGATAGATCTTCTCGAATATCAAATTTCTGAAAAGATATACTGAAAATTGTACATAAATTATATATAACTTCACAAAGATGCAGTGATAAAAACCACCATTCTATTAGTAAGAAAGAATATGGAATTTTAACAGTACTTTTATCTTCTGATAACCATCATATAAATAGTTGTTAATTTATATCCCAGTACCAGGAACACTTGCTGAAGTTTGAAACAAAATAAAAAAAAATTAAGTGTCTGTTTATTGGGACTAGAAGGTGGAAAATTTTAAATGGGCTTTCCATTAATTACTGTGAAAATTTCTGAAGAATATGGGAAGGAAACACCCCACCACTCCCAAATACATATTTTAGTTTGAAAATAAAACACGTTGTAAATGTAAAAAATAAACTGTTGCTGTTTGTATGTCAAAAAAGTTTTCACCATCCAGGAGATATGTTTTATAAGCTGCATTTAGATAATGAATTCAGTATTTTGTAATGTATTTTTCACATACTTTACATTTCTTATACTCCATGAACTTATCTTTTAAGATTTAAAAAGCATAATTAGCCCTTCATGAAAATATCCTAACTTGTAAACACATTTTGGAAGACATTGTTATTATTTCTTAAGAGTCCCTTATAAAGCATAGTTAACATATATTTAAACCTGTTTCTGATGTGTGAAACTGATGAGGAGATTAAATTTTACTGTGAAAACGTTCTATTAAAAAGAAAAAAAAGTACCTCCAAGTTTTCACACATTGCATTTATTAAATGTGTTTCTGTTACTTTAGAGGGAAAAAATCCATTTGCATTTCCTTTTATTCCAAAAGCCCACAAAAAGATGAGATAAGTTGGGTTTTGGACCATTGCAAGGCTTTTAACTAGAAAACATTAGTCTTCATGTGCCCTCATCCCCTCCAACTTTTAGTTGCTTACCTTTCAAAAGAATGTAACCTTCACTAAGATGCCAGAATTGGTTTTATTAGAACTAATACTTCTCAAAAAAGTGAAACGTGCTTAGAAATTACTCATTTTTCTATTTTTATTAATCATAAGTTGAAAACTTTCTAACCAGCATTTGCTATATTATACATAACATATATTAATTTTTAAAGTATTAATCATCTTACCTGACAAAGATCATTAAAATATTTTCTAGTTGGAGATAGTTTACATCAAGTACTTAATATGTACCTGGGAATGGATGTACTATAAATATCTCATTTTATACATAAAGAAAGCTAAACAACATTACATAAATGAATGGTTCAATTACTGAGGCCTAACTACTCAGTAGAAGGGATCAGACTGGAAATGATGACATGAGTGAGAATGTCTTGGCTTGTCATGACTTCTCACCTATTATTATAATAGACAATAAAATAGAAGAACAAAGAATTTTGCAGTCCTTTAGACTAAATGCTAGGACTCTCTTTCATCTTATTAATGGTAGGAAATAAAACTGCAAATGCAGCTTCCACACATAATTTTAACTGACAATGTAGCATATAGATCGTCTACAATTATACTTAACTACACTCTTAACTATTATAAGTAACAAAAACAACAACAAATTTCAATTTAATTTTTATCATTGTTTTCCAAGTCTTATTTCAGTTCCACGTTGTAATGTACTGGTTTTGAATTCCATTTACCCTTACCTTCTCCTACTTCTTGTTTGATTAAAATCTTAATATCTGTATTATTATCTTCTCTCTGGCGATACAGTTAAGACTGCCAGTTGACTAGAGCATAGTCTAGTGATAAGAGCCTGATATAGCTGTCTCCTGAGAGGCTCAGCTGGAGCATGACAAATACAAAAGTGAATGCTAGCAGCAAACCATTGAACTGACAAGTGGGTCCCTGTTGGAGGAATTAGAGAAAGGATTGAAGGAGCTGAAGGGGCTTGCAACCCCATAAGAACAACAGTGCCAACCAACTAGAGCTCCCAGGGACTAAACCACTACTTAAAGAATACACAAGGACAGACCCATGGATCAGTTACATATGTAGCAATGGGTACCAATGGGCGGAAAAACCCTTGGCCCTTCCAAGGTTCAACCCCCAGTATGACGGAATGTCAGGGCAGGCAGGGAGGCAGGAAGGAGGAATGGTTGGGGAGGGGGAACACCCTTATAGAAGAAGGGGTAGAGGGATGGGATAGGGAGTCCCCTATGGATGGGAAACCAACCTGGAATGGGAATAACATTTGAAGCGAATAAAAAATATCCAATTAAAAAAAAAGGAGAGGAAAGAAAATGCATTTTCACATTTCTTGAAATCATTCTGGTGATTTCAATACATTTTTTAAGTAATCACATGTTTTTCTTTCCCTATCTTGGGGAATTCCTTTCGATACTGAAACACATAGAAGTTGGGAGGAAGAATAATTAGTCATGTCAATGAATTCAACCCCACAAGGATAATTAAAGATGGGACATTCATACTTGACCTTTCATTTATTTACTTTTTTGGATTTTATAATCTTTTATAATCAGTGCATTAGTTGGAATATCTTCTCCCTCCAAACTCATAGACCATTTATTCTTATTATATAAACACATTTAATTTTTTTGTTATAAAAATATTTAATATCTATTGAATAAATTTAATGTATTTTGTAAGACATACTGATCTTTCTGTTTAGAAATGATCTTTCAAATTCTATTTTGTATTTTAAGATTTATTTTATTTTTAATTATATATATGTATGCGTGTCTATGTTGAGTTACCTGTGTGACAGTGTGGTAACCATAGAGTCTAGAAAAGGATGTAGGATTCATTGAAGTAAGAGCATGCTCAAATGGTTGACCCATTTCTTCTTCCCTCCTAACTCCTAGTACAGCTTTTTTTTTTTTTTTCAGGCAAGAATATCCCTGTTCCTTAAGCACTTCTGTTGTGATTTTTTTTTTTTTGGATATTTTCTTTATTTACATTTCAAATTATCCCCTTTCCTGGTCCCCTCTGGAAACCTCCTATCCCAGACCCTTTTCCCCAGCGTCTATGAGGGTGCTCCCCCACTCAACCATCCAGTGCCTCCCACCTCCTTACCTGGGCATTCTCCTCCACTGGGGTATGGAGTTTGCACAGGACCAAGGGCCTCTCTGCCCATTAATTGTCAGCACGCTTAACCTTTCTTTTGGAAAGAAAGTGATACTGTCTATCAACACTCTAGTACTGGACTTGGCTTCTGTTCTAGCAGTAGAGCAGCTGGAACTGAAAGAAATTATTTCTCTCAAATGGATAGCAATTTTTATTCTAGGGTGCAGAGTCTTGACTACATCATAACATGGATTACCAAACACTTTTGTAAAGTGAAATCTAAAAGAAAGAAAAATATTTCTACTCGAAATTCTGAAAATGTGGGGGACTTTTATTCCTCAATCCAAAAATCTTTCAGGCTAAATTATCTTGACTCTAATTGTTAATTTACACAGCAAACACATATAAATTTTCATATGTAATTTAAGTTTAAAATCTTATGCATTTTGTTGTATAATAAGACCAATATCTTATCATTCACATGTCTTATCTATTATTTATCATTTTCTACTCTTACGATAGTGAATCTCAAAATTATTTGCCTTTTTTTCTAATAGATTAATGTATCTGCGTCCTTGTGTATTCCAAAGCTCAACCCATTTCCTTAATTCTTTAATACTCCTGGCAACTTTCAATCTCAGAGTGTTAAGTACCTATTTTTCTGAATATGTGAAATTCAAAGATTAAGAAAACCAGTGCTATGTCCTTTTCCAAGCATTTTCTCTACATGAATATTATGTACTTTGGTCATTTTTACAATCCCTCTTCCACTTAGCTCTTCCCTTGTTCCCTCCCAGGTTTCTCCTTCTTCATATTCATTCAGTTCCAGTGTCAAAATATTGAAGTTTTAAGTGCTGCTTAAACAAATACTCTCAGTTCTCTTCCTTTGAAGCCTAGAGTTGCCTGTTTTCTTTTCTCATTACTTTGTAGTCTTTATGGTCACATTGCTCATTATATCTCATATCCTGTGAGTACTAGGAGGTGTGCCAAATATTTGTTCTCTCTACAAACATTTCTTTGATTTCTAGTGTCAATGTATTCCTCTTTTCCACCTGGTCCAACACAAGTGGCCTTTTGGAATGAAGGATGCTTTGCCTGTAGTATTTCATCTATCGTCATACTGAGTTACTGCTGTGGAATGTTATGGGAAGAAGAAACTCTACCATATTGTTTTCTGTCAAATCAACACAATCTAGAATCATTTTGGAAGAAGGAAACACATCTCTCCCTCCACACTGTACTGGCAAGCCAATGATACATTTCATAGATTATTAACCTGAGAGTCAGTCTCACTTTATACAGTTCCACCCTGGGGGCAGGATCCCTAAGTGCTAAAGGAATAAGTAACAAATCTGTAGGAAGCATGCCTCCACGGCCATAACTTGAGTTTCTTCCTCAAGGTTCCTGCCAGACTTCTGTTCCTACTTTGATTAGCTCAGTGATGACAGTTGCTACAAGTAAAAGGTGAAAGAAGCTTTTCATCTCTAAGATGATTTGACAAGGCATCAAATTACAGATGTAGAAACCATAATTTTGACAACAAACTAATGTTTTAAATTAAAAAGATTGGTTATTTGATAGAACAATTTAAATAATTTAGAATCGCTCTTTTTTTTCTCCATCTTTATTAACTTGTGTATTTCTTATTTACATTTCAATTGTTGTTCCCTTTCCCAGTTTCCTGGCCAACATCCCCCTAATCCCTCCCCCTTCCCCTCGATATGGGTGTTCCCCTCCCCATGCTCACCCATTACCGCCCTCCCCCAACAATCACATCCACTGGAGTTTCTGCCTTGGCAGGACCAAGGGCTTCCCCTTCTACTGGTGTTCTTACTAGGCTATTCATTGCTACCTATGAGGTTGGAGCGCAGTCTGTCCATGTCTTTGGGAAGCGGCTTAGTCCTGGAAGCACTGGTTGCTTGGCATTGTTGTTCATATGAGGTCTTGATCCCCTTCAAGCTCTTCCAGTCTTTCTCTAATTCCTTCAACAGGGGTCCCGTTCTCAGTTCAGTGGATTGCTGCTGGCATTCGCCTATGTATTTGCTGTATTCTGGCTGTGTTTCTCAGGAGAGATCTACATTTGGTTCCTGTCAGCCTGCACTTCTTTACTTCATCCATCTTATCTAGTTTGTTGGCTGTATATGTATGGGCCAAATGTGGCAGGCTCTGAATGGATGTTCCTTCTGTCTCTGTTCTAAACTTTGCCTCCCTATTCCCTCCCAAGGCTATTCTTGTTCCCCTTTTAAAGAAGGAGGGAAGCATTCACATTTTGGTCATCCTTCTTGAGTTTCATGTGTTCTGTGCATCTAGGGTAATTCAAGCATTTGGGCTAATAGCCACTTATCAATGAGTGCCAACCATGTGTGTCTTTCTGTGGTTGGGTTACCTCACTCAGGATGATAATTTTCAGTTCCATCCATTTGCCTATGAATTTCATAAAGTCATTGATTTTGATAGTTGAGTAGTATTCCATTGTATAGATGTACCACATTCCTCTGTTGAAGGGCATCTGGGTTCTTTCCAGCTTCTGGCTATTATAAATAAGGCTGCTATGAACATAGTAGAGCACGTGCCTTTGTTATATGTTGGGGCATCTTTTTGGTATATGTCCAAGAGAGGTATAGCTGGGTCCTCAGGTAGTTCAATGTCCAATTTTCTGAGGAACATACAGACTGATTTCCAGAATGATTGTACCAGTCTGCACCAACAATGGAGGAGTGTTCCTCTTTCTCCACATCCTTGTCAGCATCTGCTATCACCTGAGTTTTTGATCTTAGCCATTCTGACTGGTGTGAGGTGGAATCTCAGGGCTGTTTTGATTTGCATTTCCCTCATGACTAAAGATGTTGAACATTTCTTTTGGTGTTTCTCAGCCATTTGGCATTCCTCAGCTGTGAATTCCTTGTTTAGCTCTGAACCCCATTTTTTATAGGGTCATTTGTCTCCCTGCAGCCTAACTTCGTGAGTTTTTTGTATATTTTGGATATAAGCCCTCTATCAGTTGTAAGATTTGTAAAGATATTTTCCCAATCTGTTGTACAATTGATATCACCTGAACCTGTACTTAATCCATTATCTTTTGTAGAATATAAAATATTCTTTGCCAAATAGAAAAAAAATTGTAAAACCATGTACATACTTTTCTTTGAAACCATGGATTGATGAAATCAAGTACAGAATACCAAAAATAAAACACAAGGAAAAATACATTTTATTAAAAGGTTTATCATTTAGCTAAGGGAACAAACATAATTAGAAGAAATACTTCATTTTGAGAAACACTTTTAGGTTAGCAAGAATAAACTCTCTCTAGAATGTAAATGATTTGATTCCTAATAAATCTATAGATTATTTTCTTTGTCCCTCTAATGAATGTTCCATATGATCTGGCTGTAGAAGGGAGACCATATCAACACTTCCCAAACAGTAGTATTTGTGTTTTAATTAAGCATACAGAATGTTGTGATCACTTTCCAGTGACGATTTTGATTTCTATAATCACCATTGACATGATTTTCAAATTCACATAGCACTCTATCACTGTTTTGGTAATTCTTCATAGTGTTAAAATTCTGTGGTGGCCCAGTAACCCCAAGGAAGTAATGTTTTTCTCATCAACAGGTTGGACCCATCAAGTGCGAACTTCTCTGGCAGCTAGTCAATGCTGGTTGTTTGCTTTCTTTTAGTGACTTTTAAAAATCCAAATATTATCTTGTATTATGTATATATGCTTTAGATAAATTGATTAAAAAGTATTCTTTTATTTTTTAATTTATTAGTGTATTATTACTTAATGTGTTGCCTTTCATTCGGTTGCATTTGTCATCTTTTAAAATTCATGAAAGTAGACATTTATGGGACTCTGAATTATAAATGTTTTATGCTTTGAGACACTTGCTCATAAATTTATATACTGTTGAAGAAACTCAGCCTCATTTTCTTTCCTTCCTCCCATTATGCCTTCCTTCTTACCACAAATGTAGCTTCGTGTCTTTCTTTTTAGTTTTTTAAAACATATTTTTACTTTCTCTCTTCCTCTTTCTCTACCTCTCTCCCTCCCTCCTTCCCTCCCTTTCTCCCTTCTTCCATCCCATTGTATGTGTGTGTTCTGTGACATATAGAAATGTGTGTAGGGAAGAAGACAACATTCGGAAATAGATTTTCTCATTTCATCATGTAATTTGAATTCAGATCAATCTATCCTTTAACATGCAACTTTATCCTCTGTTCTGTATACTTTTATGTCAATGTGGCATAGTTGGATTCATTTTGGAAGAATGAACTCAAAATGAGAAAATACCTCTGCTAGACTGGCTGGTGGGAAAAGTTGTGGTACATTTTCTTGACTACTGTGAGAGGACTGTGCTAGCTGTAGGCAGTGGTACTTCTAGGATTGTGATCATGGATGCTATAGAAAGTAGGCTGTGGAAATCCATAGATGGTAGTCAATGAGGTACTCCTTATTAGCCTCTGCTTCAGTTTCTCCCTGCAGGATCTTGGTTTGAGTTCTTACCCTGACCACTGTGGATGAGAGATTGCATTTTGCAAATGTAAATACATTTCTTCTTCCTAAAATTTACTTTAGTCATAATGTTCTATCACAGCTACAGAAAATGTAAATAAGGTCACTGAGTCATCTTGCCAGGCTCTCTCCTACCAGACTCCTTCTGTATTGAGATAGGGTCTTCTTGCGTAAACCTGTTTAACTTAGGGTGTGGCATAAATAGCAGAAGTGAAATTTGATTTTATAAAAGTAATCATGATCTTGCTTCCTGGGTAGTGTGATGACAGTCATGTTTCCTGGGTAGTGTGATGACAGTCATGTTTCCTGGGTAGTGTGATGACAGTCATGTTTCCTGGGTAGTGTGATGACAGTCATGTTTCCTGGATAGTGTGATGACAGTCATGTTTCCTGGGTAGTGTGATGACAGTCATGTGCCAGAACACAACCCAGTTCATGTTTAGTGATAAAGACACATGGAACAAGGTGAGATTTCTTTTTATTATTACCACGTTTTAAAGCATATCCACTTAAGTATCTTTGATATCTCTCAAATATCACATTGCAGTTTTCAGTGCTAATTTTTATAGATTTTATCATAATTGAGAAGAATAATAAAAATAAAAATGTGAAGAATGATGACTGATCATAACAGTGATAGGAACATGCTTGATCAGCTTGGCGTTCCAGGTGTCACAGTGTACACTCCTGATTTCATTAAATGTCTTATGCTTAAATGTAGTGTTTAAACAAATATTTTAGCTGAATGATATCTTGTTTATAAAAATATTAACACCGAGAAACAAAGCAAGCAATACTCAGATTTATTTCTAGAGGGCTACAAAAGAAATTGAGATAGTTCACTTTCCTAAGTGAAGAGCGGGCTCACCAGTGATGCAAATTCTCCCCTCCCTTTGATCTTTTGGCTTATAAATCTTGATCCATTTTTTTCCCACTTTGATCTACAAAGGGAGTAGGCTGTCATAGTCCTTCTCCTGGAAAGAGTGTAAGTTTTCTGAGAGGGGATTCTTACCCACATTTAAATGTGTTACCAAGAGATGCATTTGATACATGAATCTGTAGAAAGTTGTACTGTCCATATGTTAAATTAATTAGGAAAACTGGCAACAGTGTCTAGTTCCAACTCCTTAGCAACAAAGTCTATGATACATTGGGCTCAGGAACTTATTTGAGAGCCTTGTTTCGGGCAGATAACTTTCCTTATCCAATCACCATGGCTTTCTTTATAATGGACCTACAAGACCTCATTATTTCCAGTGTTCTCAAGATGTGAACCCTCAGAGAACCAGACATATCCACTGCTCTTCAGAATTATTTCAGAAATCTTTGTTTAAATAAAGATATTTTCAGTACTTTTATTGAGTATGTCATGATTTAATGAAAATCAAATTAACATTTGAATATCAATGTCAATTAAATACTCAATTCAAGTTTAGTACTGATAATAAATGCATCTGTACAAAATAGAAAGGGTCTTCTAATAGCAAGATTAATATATTTGAAAATGTATTTTGCAATAATGACAGAAAGCAAAAGCATAAAAGATTTAGAGTGATGTCTTGGGGAAAATAATTGTGCCTAATTTAACTTGTTTTATTCATACAGAGTCATGTACATTACATTCTTGTGCTCTACATCATGAGTGTAGATCGTATTAAGAAATTATTTAGCACTAGTGATGAACATGTTCAAACTTTTAAGAAATTTTTTTATAATTTTAACAAAAATACATCATAATTTATCCATCAATTTCACTAAAAATTAAATGAATTTCTAGGCTCAATTATCTCAGCCTCAAAGAAGTGTTGTGACATATTCTATCATATGTAAAAACTCTCCAAGAGATGGCTGTTGAAGCTGACATTGTCTGTATAAATAAAGCCTCTTCTACTCTTCCACTCATGATAAGTACATGTTAATACTAACTCAGGGTAGATTGTAATACTTGTCAGCTGGTATGACAACTTGTGTGTCATCCCATAAAGGTGCTTAATTAATTATAGATTTATATTAGAATACTTCACAAAATACTATCATTCTTTAACATGGAATATCTGTTTTTAATATTCTAGTTCAAGGTTAATAATTTATTTTGTCATATTTTGCAAGAATATTTTATAATTTTTTATCAAAACTCATACATATTGACAGCAGTCATCTTTAGTTTATTGTTCATAATAAAGCTCTTTTATTTTTTTTTTTGATGTAAAAACAAGAGGTTTACTTTGGGATACCAATGCATTGGGGCTCGACACGGTCCTCACGCAGGAGGGATGTGAAAAGCCTCGAACAACAGAAATGTACAGCTTAAATATTCATTTAAGATTACACAATTTCATTAGCTCAGCTATTTTGGTGCCAAGGATAACTAGGCAGATGTTTCTCGTCCTGGAATTCCTGGGATAGGGCTGTAACCGCATCAATGCAGCTATTTCAGTACCAAGGACGTCTGACTTGATATATGTTTTCTCATCCTGGGGTTTCCAGGACAAGGACCAAGGATATCTGTCTTGGCAGGTGTTTCTCTTCTGGAGTTCCTAGGACAAGGCTATAGCTATGTCAGCACAGCTGCATTCAGTACCAAGGACATCTCACTTCTTTTTTTTTTTTTTATTTTTTTTATTTTATTTATTTTTTTTTATTGTCTTGAGTATTTCTTATATACATTTCAAGTGTTATTCCCTTTCCCGGTTTCCGGAGAGACATCACCCTCCCCCCTCCCCTACCTTGTGGGTGTTCCCCTCCCAAACCTCCCCCCATTGCCACCCTCCCCCCATAGTCTAGTTCACTGGGGGTTCAGTCTTAGCAGGACCCAGGGCTTCCCCTTCCACTGGTGCTCTTACTAGGATATTCATTGCTACCTATGGGGACAGAGTCCAGGGTCAGTCCATGTATAGTCTTTAGGTAGTGGCTTAGTCCCTGGAAGTTCTGGTTGCTTGACATTGTTGTACTTTTGGGGTCTCGAGCACCTTCAAGCTCTTCCAGTTCTTTCTCTGATTCCTTCAACGGGGGACCTATTCTCAGTTCAGTGGTTTGCTGCTGGCATTCGCCTCTGTATTTGCTGTATTCTGGCTGTGTCTCTCAGGAGCGATCTACATCCGGCTCCTGTCGGTCTGCACTTCTTTGCTTCATCCATCTTGTCTAATTGGGTGGCTGTATATGTATGGGCCACCTGTGGGGCAGGCTCTGAATGGGTGTTCCTTCAGTCTCTGTTTCAATCTTTGCCTCTCCCTTCCCTGCCAAGGGTATTCTTTTTCCTCATTTAAAGAAGGAGTGAAGCATTCACATTTTGATCATCCGTCTTGAGTTTCCTTTGTTCTAGGGATCTAGGGTAATTCAAGCATTTGGGCTAATAGCCACTTATCAATGAGTGCATACCATGTATGTCTTTCTGTGAGTGGGTTAGCTCACTCAGGATGATATTTTCCAGTTCCGACCATTTGCCTACGAATTTCATAAACTCGTTTTTGATAGCTGAGTAATATTCCATTGTGTAGATGTACCACATTTTCTGTATCCATTCCTCTGTTGAAGGGCATCTGGGTTCTTTCCAGTTTCTGGCTATTATAAATAAGGCTGCGATGAACATAGTGGAGCACGTGTCTCTTTTATATGTTGAGGCATCTTTTGGGTATATGCCCAAGAGAGGTATGGCTGGATCCTCAGGCAGTTCAATGTCCAATTTTCTGAGGAACCTCCAGACTGATTTCCAGAATGGTTTTACCAGTCTGCAATCCCACCGACAATGGAGGAGTGTTCCTCTTTCTCCACATCCTCGCCAGCATCTGCTGTCACCTGAGTTTTTGATCTTAGCCATTCTCACTGGTGTGAGGTGAAATCTCAGGGTTGTTTTGATTTGCATTTCCCTTATGACTAAAGATGTTGAACATTTCTTTAGGTGTTTCTCAGCCATTCGGCATTCCTCAGCTGTGAATTCTTTGTTCAGCTCTGAACCCCATTTTTTAATAGGGTTATTTGTTTCCCTGTGGTCTAACTTCTTGAGTTCTTTGTATATTTTGGATATAAGGCCTCTATCTGTTATAGGATTGGTAAAGATCTTTTCCCAATCTGTTGGTTGTCGTTTTGTCCTAACCACAGTGTCCTTTGCCTTACAGAAGCTTTGCAGTTTTATGAGATCCCATTTGTCGATTCTTGATCTTAGAGCATAAGCCATTGGTGTTTTGTTCAGGAAATTTTTTCCAGTGCCCATGTGTTCCAGATGCTTCCCTAGTTTTTCTTCTATTAGTTTGAGTGTGTCTGGTTTGATGTGGAGGTCCTTGATCCACTTGGACTTAAGCTTTGTACAGGGTGATAAGCATGGATCGATCTGCATTCTTCTACATGTTGCCCTCCAGTTGAACCAGCACCATTTGCTGAAAATGCTATCTTTTTTCCATTGGATGGTTTTGGCTCCTTTGTCAAAAATCAAGTGACCATAGGTGTGTGGGTTCATTTCTGGGTCTTCAATTCTATTCCATTGGTCTATCTGTCTGTCTCTGTACCAATACCATGCAGTTTTTATCACTATTGCTCTGTAATACTGCTTGAGTTCAGGGATAGTGATTCCCCCTGAAGTCCTCTTATTGTTGAGGATAGCTTTAGCTATCCTGGGTTTTTTGTTATTCCAGATGAATTTGCAAATTGTTCTGTCTAACTCTTTGAAGAATTGGATTGGTATTTTGATGGGGATTGCATTGAATCTGTAGATTGCTTTTGGTAAAATGGCCATTTTTACTATATTAATCCTGCCAATCCATGAGCATGGGAGATCTTTCCATCTTCTGAGGTCTTCTTCAATTTCATTCCTCAGTGTCTTGAAGTTCTTATTGTACAGATCTTTTACTTGCTTGGTTAAAGTCACACCGAGGTACTTTATATTATTTGGGTCTATTATGAAGGGTGTCGTTTCCCTAATTTCTTTCTCGGCTTGTTTCTCTTTTGTATAGAGGAAGGCAACTGATTTATTTGAGTTAATTTTATACCCAGCCACTTTGCTGAAGTTGTTTATCAGCTTTAGTAGTTCTCTGGTGGAACTTTTGGGATCACTTAAATATACTATCATGTGTCTGCAAATAGTGATATTTTGACCTCTTCTTTTCCGATCTGTATCCCCTTGATCTCCTTTTGTTGTCTGATTGCTCTGGCTAGAACTTCAAGAACTATATTGAATAAGTAGGGAGAGAGTGGGCAGCCTTGTCTAGTCCCTGATTTTAGTGGGATTGCTTCAAGTTTCTCTCCATTTAGTTTAATGTTAGCAACTGGTTTGCTGTATATGGCTTTTACTATGTTTAGGTATGGGCCTTGAATACCTATTCTTTCCAGGACTTTTATCATGAAGGGGTGTTGAATTTTGTCAAATGCTTTCTCAGCATCTAATGAAATGATCATGTGGTTCTGTTCTTTCAGTTTGTTTATATGATGGATCACGTTGATGGTTTTCCTTATATTAAACCATCCCTGCATGCCTGGGATGAAGCCTACTTGATCATGGTGGATGATTGTTTTGATGTGCTCTTGAATTCGGTTTGCCAGAATTTTATTGAGTATTTTTGCGTCGATATTCATAAGGGAAATTGGTCTGAAGTTCTCTTTCTTTGTTGGGTCTTTGTGTGGTTTAGGTATAAGAGTAATTGTGGCTTCATAGAAGGAATTCGGTAGGGCTCCATCTGTTTCAATTTTGTGGAATAGTTTGGATAATATTGGTATAAGGTCTTCTATGAAGGTTTGATAGAATTCTGCACTAAACCCGTCTGGACCTGGGCTCTTTTTGGTTGGGAGACCTTTAATGACTGCTTCTATTTCCTTAGGAGTTATGGGGTTGTTTAACTGGTTTATCTGTTCCTGATTTAACTTCGATACCTGGTATCTGTCCAGGAAATTGTCCATTTCCTGAAGATTTTCAAGTTTTGTTGAATATAGGTTTTTATAGTAAGATCTGATGATTTTTTGAATTTCCTCCGAATCTGTAGTTATGTCTCCCTTTTCATTTCTGATTTTGTTAAATTGGACGCACTCTCTGTGTCCTCTCGTTAGTCTGGCTAAGGGTTTATCTATCTTGTTGATTTTCTCAAAGAACCAACTTTTGGTTCTGTTGATTCTTTCTATGGTCCTTTTTGTTTCTACTTGGTTGATTTCAGCTCTGGGTTTGATTATTTCTTGCCTTCTACTCCTCCTGGGTGTATTTGCTTCTTTTTGTTCTAGAGCTTTTAGGTGTGCTGTCAAGCTGCTGACATATGCTCTTTCCTGTTTCTTTCTGCAGGCACTCAGCGCTATGAGTTTTCCTCTTAGCACAGCTTTCATTGTGTCCCATAAGTTTGGGTATGTTGTACCTTCATTTTCATTAAATTCTAAAAAGTTTTTAATTTCTTTCTTTATTTCTTCCTTGACCAGGTTATCATTGAGTAGAGCATTGTTCAATTTCCACGTATATGTGGGCATTCTTCCCTTATTGTTATTGAAGACCAGTTTTAGGCCGTGGTGGTCCGATAGCACGCATGGGATTATTTCTATCTTTCTGTACCTGTTGAGGCCCGTTTTTTGACCAATTATATGGTCAATTTTGGAGAAAGTACCATGAGGAGCTGAGAAGAAGGTATATCCTTTTGCTTTAGGATAGAATGTTCTATAAATATCCGTTAAGTCCATTTGGCTCATGACTTCTCTTAGTCTGTCTACATCTCTGTTTAATTTCTGTTTCCATGATCTGTCCATTGATGAGAGTGGGGTGTTGAAATCTCCCACTATTATTGTGTGAGGTGCAATGTGTGTTTTGAGCTTTAGTAAGGTTTCTTTTACATATGTAGGTGCCCTTTTATTTGGGGCATAGATATTTAGGATTGAGAGTTCATCTTGGTGGATTTTTCCTTTGATGAATATGAAGTGTCCTTCCTTATCTTTTTTGATGACTTTTAGTTGAAAATTGATTTTATTTGATATTAGAATGGCTACTCCAGCTTGCTTCTTCTGACCATTTGCTTGGAAAATTGTTTTCCAGCCTTTCACTCTGAGGTAATGTCTGTCTTTGTCTCTGAGGTGTGTTTCCTGTAGGCAGCAGAATGCAGGGTCCTCGTTGCGTATCCAGTTTGTTAATCTATGTCTTTTTATTGGGGAGTTGAGGCCATTGATATTGAGAGATATTAAGGAATAGTGATTATTGCTTCCCGTTATATTCATATTTGGACGTGAGGTTATGTTTGTGTGCTTTCATTCTCTTTGTTTTGTTGCCAAGATGATTAGTTTCTTGCTTCTAGGGTATAGCTTGCCTCCTTATGTTGGGCTTTACCCTTTATTATCCTTTGTAGTGCTGGACTTGTAGAAAGATATTGTGTAAATTTGGTTTTGTCATGGAATATCTTGGTTTCTCCATCTATGTTAATTGAGAGTTTTGCAGGATACAGTAACCTGGGCTGGCATTTGTGTTTTCTTAGGGTCTGTATGACATCTGTCCAGGATCTTCTGGCCTTCATAGTTTCTGGCGAAAAGTCTGGTGTGATTCTGATAGGTCTGCCTTTATATGTTACTTGACCTTTTTCCCTTACTGCTTTTAATATTCTTTCTTTATTTTGTGCGTTTGGTGTTTTGACAATTATGTGACGGGAGGTGTTTCTTTTCTGGTCCAATCTATTTGGAGTTCTGTAGGCTTCTTGTATGCCTATGGGTATCTCTTTTTTTAGGTTAGGGAAGTTTTCTTCTATGATTTTGTTGAAGATATTTACTGGTCCTTTGAGCTGGGAGTCTTCACTCTCTTCAATACCTATTATCCTTAGGTTTGATCTTCTCATTGAGTCCTGGATTTCTTGTATGTTTTGGACCAGTAGCTTTTTCTGCTTTACATTATCTTTGACAGTTGAGTCAATGATTTCTATGGAATCTTCTGCTCCTGAGATTCTCTCTTCCATCTCTTGAATTCTGTTGGTGAAGCTTGTATCTACAGCTCCTTGTCTTTTCTTTTGATTTTCTATGTCCAGGGTTGTTTCCATGTGTTCTTTCTTGATTGCTTCTATTTCCATTTTTAATTCCTTCAACTGTTTGATTGTGTTTTCCTGGAATTCTTTCAGGGATTTTTGCGATTCCTCTCTGTAGGCTTCTACTTGTTCTCTAAGGGAGTTCTTTATGTCTTTCTTGAAGTCCTCCAGCATCATGATCAAATATGATTTTGAAACTAGGTCTTGCTTTTCTGGTGTGTTTGGATATTCCGTGTTTGCTTTGGTGGGAGAATTGGGCTCCGATGATGCCATGTAGTCTTGGTTTCTGTTGCTTGGGTTCCTGCGCTTGCCTCTCGCCATCAGATTATCTCTAGTGTTACTTTGTTCTGCTATTTCTGACAGTGGCTAGACTGTCCTATAACCTGTGTGTCAGGAGTGCTGTAGACCTGTTTTCCTGTTTTCTTTCAGCCAGTTATGTGGACAGAGTGTTCTGCTTTCGGGCGTGTAGTTTTTCCTCTCTACAAGTCTTCAGCTGTTCCTGTGGGCCTGTGTCTTGAGTTCACCAGGCAGGTTTCTTGCAGGGGAAAAGTTGGTCCTACCTGCAGTTCCAAGGCTCAAGTTTGCTCGTGGGGTACTGCCTAAGTCCTCTCCGCTGTGGCAGCAACCGGGAAGATCTGCGCCGCTCTTTCCAGGAGCCTCCGTGCACCAGGGTTCCAGATGGCGTTTGGTGTTTTCCTCTGGCACCTGGATGTGCACAGAGTGCAGTCTCTTCTGGTTTCCCAGGTGTGTCTGCCTGTCTGAAGGTTCAGCTCTCCCTCCCACGGGATTTGGGTGCAGAGAACTGTTTATCCGGTCTGTTTCCTTCAGGTTCCGGCAGTGTCTCAGGCGCAGGGGTCCTGCCGCTCCCGGGCCCTCCCCTACGGGAACCCAGAGGCCTTATACAGTTGCCTCTTGGGCCAGGGATGTGGGCAGGGGTGGGCAGTGTTGGTGGTCTCCTCCGCTCTGCAGCCTCAGGAGTGCCCACTTGATCAGGCGGTGAGGTTTCTCTCCCACGGGGTTTGGGAGCAGAGAGCTGCGGCGGTCCGGGATCCGCCGGTGTGGGACTTCCTATAAAGCTCTTTTAAGTAGTGCAAGTGTTATGCATAATTTTCTTGGCTTATAAGAAAATAATATCAGTTTTTATCAGTTTATAAACAGCATTCAAATATTTCCCTATGAAGTATTTTTAGCTACTACAGTTTATCTTTCTTCACCTGCAAGGTTATTAGCAACTCATTTGGCATAATAGTACCATCACTGTATTATTCACACATTGCCCTAACAGTTGAAAGAGTCAGGCTAGCCACAAAACAAATGTATGTAAATGCTCAATAGCATTGTAAACTGGAAAACATGGCACATTTCCTGCCTTTGATTTACTAAATTCTATTATGATAACTGTTTTAGGGACAGTTGAGATTGTTCTGCCAGTCAAATGTTTGATGAACAAGTATAAGAATATGAATTATATATTATGAATATAATCAAGTACAGAAAGGTGGGCCTGAGATCCCAGCACCAGAGAGGTAAGGACAGGATGATAGGGGATGGAGCTGGGTGGTCAGCCAAGCCAGCAAAATCAACAAGCTCCGTAATTAGTCTCAAAAATATTCTGGAGCAAAATTATGGAAGACCTCAACATTGCCCCCTCCCAAATTATTTGAAGTGGAAGTTCTTGTGGCATGAAACATTAGCACAGTTGAAAGGAAAGTAAGGAATGTACGTAGCAAGGAATGAGTACAAAAGCAGAGGGAAAATTTAATATCTGCATAAAGTGTACAAAGAAGGGACACAGTATGTGAGGGGTACATACATTAATGGGCTTGTTAGTTTTAGTTTAATTAGATTAGAATTGTCTTTTTACAACATAATATGTTTATTGATTACTTGAGAATTTCAGACAATGCTCCTTGATCACATTTGCTTCCCATTCCTCCAAGCCTACCCTCTTATGCTTATACCTCCCTGCCCTCATAAAAAAAGAAAAAGAAAAGAAAAATATATCAAGTTCTATTTGTTTTACCCAAATACTCATTGGATCATGATCGAATATTCAATGGTCAGACCCTTAAAGTCAAATGAGTCTTTCCCCACCCTCCTGGCAGAAGCCATGAACTCTAGGGAGTATCTTCAGCATCTTTATCATAATTGCTAAGGACTTTCACCAATGGCTTCCTGTCTAGACTCTTTTGAGGTCAGGGGGCAGAACAGAGTATCACAGAAGCATTCCATGTCATTCATGCTCAGTTATGACTCAGCAATCACGTATACTATTGCAAAATAAACTTTCTTGCTCATAACACCCAGAGGCAGCATGATCATGAACTTCCAAGTGGCATCTGGTGGCAGCTAAGAACACAGACATCAAGATGGTTTTTGACAGCAGACCACATACAAACATGTTCCCCAATGTCAACATGTTTGACAGCCATCAACATGGCCTCAGGAAAGAACACTGAGTGTGGCAGTCTTTCAAGGAGGCCTAGTTCAATAAATGAATTATTCTCTATCTCCAACACATTGCTGTTGCTCAGAACCAGGATGATTCTATGGTTGGGCAGTCGGTTCAGGGGCAGAGCTAGAGTGAGTTCCGGGATTCTGCACACCATTTGACTTGCCCTACTTGCTTATAAATGATTCCTCCGTTTATTGTAGCCAAATTCCCACATCTGTCACTGCCAGTTCTCCCTCTCTTCTCTACATGTGTGTTGCTCTGTCCTCATCTTGCCATCTTCCCCACCTCTCCATTTCACATTTATTCATCAAAGTGGTATTGCAAACTGCTGGGTGTCACTGCTGTGCGGCACTATTAAGAGTTTTGGCTTTGTTGGAGTTGTTTTGGCCTTGTTGGAGGAAGCGAATTACTATGGGGTTGGGCTTTGAGGTCTTCTATGCTCATGCTGCATCCAGTGGGACACACAGTCTCCTTATGCTGCTTGTAAATCATTTCTTTTTCCCTACCATGTCTGCCTGCAAGCTGCCATGTTTCTGACCATGATGATAATGGACTAAACATCTGAAACTAAGTCAGCCCCAATTAAACGTTTTTATTCATAAGAGTTGCTGTTGTCACAGTGTTTGTTCACAGTAATGAAATCCTAAGACCAATGCAAATACTTATTACAATGAGAAATTGGTCTGGCTCAAGGTTTCTGCTTTCTAAAGTACCATAAATAGTGAACTCTTACTGAGATTCCTTTCAGATATTCTATTGTTGTCCAGAATCAGGTTGGTCTTTTGGCAGGGCAATGTTTCTCACAGTAACAACATTCTCTTCCTCCTAGTTGAGTGGCAACTCCATGCCTTATCTAAAACTCCCAGTGGATCTAAACCAGTACTAATTACCTGTGACATTCCTTAGTCTATGTTGGCCACTCCCATACCTGTTGTCTCCCAATCTCCTATCTCCAGTTTCCCTTCTTTCCATCCTTCTTAAAGTCCTGTTCTGCCATCTTATTTTTTTCAATTTCATATGACCACATATTAGAAGCAACTTCACATTTTATCTGCCCATTGAAAGTTGATCTGGTGATGATACATGCTTTGAAGACTAATTCTCTGCTCTCATGTGTCCCCTCAGAGCATCCTTGGGCATCTCAGGCTCCTCAGACCTGCCCTGCTTGGTTCCATGAGTGTTTGTAGTTTCTACTAGATTTATTGATCCTGTTTACTAGAATTGTTTTTAATTGTTTAGGTTTATTTTATCTTACATGTAGTAATGCTATGTCTGTCTGAATGTATGTGCCATATGCATGCACTGTGTCCAAAGATGTCAGAAGGTATCAGATCTTCTGGATCTCTACTTACAATGGTTGGGAGTGAATATGTGGGTTTTTGCAAGCATACTCAAGTCCTCTAGAAGAGCAACAACTCTTTCTCACCACTAGGTCATCTCCATAACCACTTTGAGTTTTCATGAGCATATGTTTACCTCACCTATAATTAAGCTCATACATGTTTAGCTAACCTAGGAGAAAACATTTAAATATTTTTAAACAAAAACAAAGAAACCATCATGGAGAAAGTTCTTCAATGCTTATTTTGATTATTTTTTATCTCTTGTACATTAGTATGTTCCCTGCATATATGTCTCGGTGAGGGTGTTGGAACTCATAGAACTGGAGTTATAGGCAGATATGAGCTGACATATGAATGCTTAGAATTGAACCCTGGTCCTCTGGAATAGCCACCAGTGCTCTCAACTGCTGAGCCACCTCTCCATGCCAGTGGAGATCGGAGAAAAGATGGTGAGGACACATAAATCTGGGTAAAGTTCACAAAAACCTATGCCTTCTCAGGAAAATAAATCATTTCAGACGCAGGCATGAAATTAAACCAGGGCTAGAGTGAGTTCTATTCATTTGTATATTTCATTGTTTAGTTTAGCAACAGAGGAAATGTATTTCATTGGCCTTTCCTTGCAGAACTCATGCATTTAAATTCCTCATCATCTTACTGGGACTCATTTTAGTGTGGAAATTATTTGCAGATGAATTTACAAGGCAGTGTGCACTAAACTATCTTTTAATCTTCAAGATTGTGTATCACAGTAGTGATGAAACTGAGACCAGAGTACTGAAAACTGAAAAAAAAATACATGTAATATAAATGTCTTCAAAATGTTACTAGTCAATAAAATTACACTTAGAACTATATGACAGTTTGTAAAGTCCTGAGAAATAAAGCTTACTTTTTCATTTGGCTGATTTCATCAATGAACAGTATGATGAAGTTACTAACATTTCTAAATCCATTATCTTCTCCAAAGTAAATGAGGAAAAGCTTCCAGCATTATTGACAAGTAGCTTTGGCTGCATTCCATCTTGTGCTATTTAAAATATCTTTATACAAATTGACAAATGTAGTATATGATATTTTGGAAGTTTAACCCAATAAGAGATCATTGCCAACAGAATATATGTTCTCAACCCAAATTACAATGTTTTATGAAAAAACTGTGATGGATTTTATACTATTGAAGTATATTGAAATATAAAAATCATTTCTAGAACTGGATCTTAGGGATGATTTCTTCCTACTAAAACTCTCTGTACTCTTGCCACTGCACAGTCTTGACACAGTGACTTGCGGTCAGTCATGCAGTTGAGAGGGCTAGTCTAAGGCAACATAATACATCAACCAGGGACTCAATTTATCATGGGTTAGAGCGCCATACCACAGGCATAAATGAAAACCTGACAACTGCTCCCTTTGCTCCTGACAACTTTGCTCCTGCTCCTTGCCTGTCACTAGTTTTCTATATTCCCTTGTTTCTTAACTCCCTATGTAATATTCTCTTTCCTATGAGAAATAAACAGGACAAAATCTTCTCCATAGTGGAAGAGGCAACTTGTCCACTCTGTTATATTTTCTTTCTTTCATGAATGTCACTGTTACAGATTCAGAACTTTTTGCCAGTTTATTCACAGAGCAAAACCAACATAGATCAGAGCTAAGCCATTACCTTAAATATAATGAGAAATAAGCATTTTTCACTTTAAGCCAACTACTGAAGTTGGTAGCTGCAACATATTGTTTCCAATTTGGTTAATTCAATAGAATTAACCGAATGTACAGTTGATATCATGACATTCATCTACTTAAGAGTTTGTAAGATATTACTGGAGTAAAATGAGGAGTAGAACATTTTACTGATACCTATAACAAAATTATATACTATAGAATGCAAAATCTGTCTCATTTTGTTCATATGCATAAATATTATATGTTTTAAAATTTCAGTGTAGGGGAAAGAAATAGATAAAGTAATTCTGTCCAATTGAAAAATTGCCAGGTAGATTAACTAAGAAAGGAAATATAAAAAGGAAAACTGAGAGTTAAAGATTTACAGCAATCAATTTCTACTTTTTATTAGAAAGTTTGAAAAAAGTTATTAAAAAGGGACATGTCAGAAAAAAGAATGATGAAATACGATAGTTAAGGAGGATGATAAAGCTGGAAATAATGAGAAGTGCTTCCTGTCGTAAAAATATTAAGAGATTAGGACAGCAGACAGCACAGGACATACTGATAAAGACATCACTGAACAATGATATTCACTGACAAAAATGAAAATAAGTACAACTCAAGAAAATAAATGGGAGCCTTATCAGGAGAAGAAAATACTTTCTGAATATTTACATTTGCATATAAAGCAGGATTACCAGTAAGATAAAAGGATAAGCCAACCAAACAAAAGCATTTTTTTTACCATTTTGTCAGGTATAATGTTTTAGTATTCATTTGGCATAGGCACTGGTTGTGTGTAATAATATATTTTATTCTCACCTAATATACCCTAATTTCACTCCTCCCACAAATTCCTACTAGATCCTCACACCTCTACTCATATTCATTTCCTTTCTGACTTCAAATAGAAAACAGATTTCTTTTTTTCTTAATTTAAATAATTTTTCATTTACATTTCTTTTATGAATTTTTTATTGGATATTTTTATTTACATTTCAAATATTATCCTCTTTCCCATTTTGTTGGGTTTTTGTGTGGTTTTGGTATAAGAGTAATTGTGGATTCTTAGAAGGAATTTTGTAGTGCTCCATCTGTTTCTATTTTGTGGAATAGTTTGGACAGTATCAGTATGAGCTTTTCTGTGAAGGTCTGATGGAATTCTGCACTAAACCCATCTAGACCTGGGCTCTTTTTGGTTGGGAGACTTTCAATAACTTCTTCTATTTCTTTAGGAGTTATGGGGTTTAGATGGTTTATTTGTTCCTGATTTAACTTTGGTATCTGTTATCTGTCCAGAAAATTGTCTACTTCCTTCAGATTTTCTAGTTTTGTTGAATATAGGCTTTTGTAGTAGGATCTGATGATTTTTTTTAATTTCTTCAGATTCCGATGGTATGTCTCCCTTTTCATTTCTGATTTTGTTAATTTGGATACACTCTCTGTGACCTCTGGTTAGTCGGGTTAAGAGTTTATCTATCTTGTTGATCTTCTCAAAGAACCAGCTTTTGGTTCTGATGATTCTTTGTATAGTCCCTTTTGTTTCTACTTGGTTGATTTCAGCTGTGAGTTTGATTATTTCCTGCCTTCTGCTCCTCCTTCTTTTTGTTCTAGAGCTTTTAGGTGTGCTGTCAAGCTGCTGATATATGCTCTCTCCTGTTTCTTTCTGTAGGCACTCAGAGCTATGAGTTTTCCTCTTAGCACAGCTTTCATTGTCTCCCATGAGTTTGGGTATGTTGTAACTTCATTTTCATTAAATTCTAAGAAGGCTTTAATTCTTTCTGTATTTCTTCCTTGACCAGGTTATCATTGAGTAGAGCATTATTTAACTTCCATGTATGGGGTTGGGGATTTAGCTCAGTGGTAGAGCTCTTGCCTAGCAAGTGCAAGGCCCTGGGTTCTGTCCTCTGTTGCTTCTGTCTCCAACCCTCAGAAAAGAGCGACGGCACAACGTTCTTCTGAAAGCAGTTTATTCAGGAACCTTACAGCATGGAAGCAGGAATCTTTCTTTTCCTTTCTTCTCTCTCCTTCCAGCCCCCGAGCACACTCCCTTATATCCTCCCTCAACTCTGCCTCGTCAGTCCAGTCTGCGTAATCTCAGTTCATATGTCCATGTCACATGGCCTGATCTTTTGTCATGGTGTGCCTGCGCAGCTCTCATAATGGACATGGCTAGTTTCGGGTGTGTGAGGAAGTCAGGTGCTAGTCGTGAGACTTAGCTGCAGTCCCGGGTGCCATCTTGGGACTGCCACCACACCCGCTCCCCACATCTCCCCCTTCTTTATGTTTTTGGCAGAGAGAATGCCTGTCTTAGGTTGCCCCCTATCGCAATGCCCCTTACCCATCATCAGGAGACCAACAGCTTAGGTTTGATCCCTGTCTTAAGTTGGTAACACCCCCCAGGGAGTCTTACCCGTCATTGACTACTTCTCTAGCATGCCAAGCCACACTTGAGGAGACTGTCCCATCTCCACCGCTGCAAAAGCCTGTATCATTAAGGCTTGAGTTCTGCGCTGACAAAACTGTATACAGCACATCCACCAAAAGGCCAGGACGCTAATAAGAATCAGGCATAGGACAAGTCCAGCAAGTCCAGCCCATTCTTTCAGCCATGAGGCAGCGGCAGCAATCCAATTGGCCAGTCCTCCAGCTAAGGATACATCCACTTGGGTGGAGTTGATATGGACAATGGATTTTGTCAGTTCCTGAACTAGTCCATCAAAATGTTGAGACCAATTTCCTGTAAGGTACTGAGATATATTACGGGATAAGTGAGCAGCATGACTGACATTCACAAATGGTATGGAGGTGACACACAGTCCTGAATATTTCCACTCACAACCCAATTGCATTAACTCCATCATAACATCTGCTTGTTCCTGGAGCAAATCGACTCTTCGATACAGCAGCAAAATTCCCGCTTTCAACTGACTATTAATATTACCCTTGAACATCCAAAGCTTCTGCAACACCTGTGGATAAATTATTTACAGGTGCCGCAGTTTGTACTATGGAGGTAAGGGATATGGCCGCAGCAATGACTGCGGTGGCAGAAATTGCTATAGCAATAACAATGGCTGCAGTAATGCCAAAATCCCTTTTTGGCCTAAACAAAGTCATAGCAGATGGAGCCTGAACAGGCCAGGGTACAAAGCGAGGCATCCTAGTCACAACAGCCAAAGAATATGCAGATGCATTCCAACACATGCTATAATAACAATTACTATTACTACAATTTAAAATCTTATCATCATAACTACCATTATAAATAATAAACACAAAAGGAGGCCACATACAGACAGGCATAGCCTTAAATGTAACATTTTGCCCTCCGGCACATTGAGATGCAGAGGTCTCAAACCCTATAGACCCATTCCAATGAAAGCTTGAATTACCCCAACCCCCTCCCATCAGCATATTCAGAGTAGAAAGATCTGTGCAACTGCCATTCACCCCACACAACAACCACACATCAAAAGGATTACAAGCTATTGCCTGAGCTGGATTTTGATAAGTCCAATTATATCCTGAAAATGAGCTATTATGGCCTGTGCTAATATAAAGAGAAAAGGTAAAATAATTATTTACAGCCCAAGCCACCTTTCTCACCTGACACCCAGTCCAAGGTAGAAGGGAATTACAGGTACCCTTGCAAAAGGGAGCCCATCTAGGTTGAGAAGGTATGCTAGCATTGCCTTTGGAAATCATAGCAGGCCACACTCCTTGAGTCCATGTGGCATTAGCTCTGGTAATAATATTAATTGGCATATCAAAGCATGCTGCTGACTGATTATACAATTGAATGCAATCGCTATTCTGAGAAATATTAGAGATCATCTGAAAGCATAGCAATCCTTTTAACTAAAGCCACATCAAATCATTTATAGGTGCTATATCCCCGTCCCAGGGTAGGAAAGGTAGCTTTAGCGAACCATTAGAGGAAAAAAATTGGGGGAACCCTTGCGCCGAATGCGTCAGTGGAAGGGGCTTGGGAAACACGGATAAAAGCCCCCAGCGTAGGTCTTCAGGCATCACCGCAGGAAGCATCAGCAACACTAGGAACATCATAGTATCCTCCTTCCATTCATCTTGGACCACTCTGGTCAGCCTCTCCGGGACCCACAGCTGCTGCCGATAATCCTGGGGAAACAGACAAACAGACCCTCTCCCCCAAACCAACACTGGATCAGGGCCCTGCCAAGTACCAGTTAGGACATCCTTCCACATGACCATGCCTTTGAATAAGCATCTGGGTTGCCGCTACTCTCGGCTGCAACCCGCCCATGTTTGTCCTCATTCAAAAAATTCAAGGTAAAAAGGCTAATCTTTCCCTAGGGGTGGAGCCAGCAGAGGCAATTCCCCTCTTTTGTTTAATTAAGTATTCCTTTAGGGTGCAATCGGCTTGTTCAATAATATCCTGTCCCTGAGGGTTGTTGGGCAATCCATGAGTCAAACACCCATCATTTTACAAAAGGACACCAAAGAAGCAGAAGTATAGGCCAGCCCATTATCAGTTTTCATTTCTTTAGGCTGCCCCCAGGGACCCCAAGCTTCAAAGCAGTGTGCATTCAAGTGATGTGCCTTCTCTCCTCTATGTAGAGAGGCAAAAACAACTCCTTAGGTTTGATTTCTCATTGTGTCCTGGATTTCCTGGATGTTTTGGGCTAGGAGCTTTTTGCATTTTACATTATCTTTGATAGTTGTTTCAAGGTTTTCTATGGTATATTCTACTCCTGAGATTCTTGCTTATATCTCTTGTATTCTGTTGGTGATGCTCGTATCTATGATTCCTTGTCTCTTCCTTAGTTTTCTATCTCCAGGGTTGTCTCCTATTGTGCTTTCTTTATTGTTTCTATTTCCATTTTTAGATCCTGAACCATTTTGTTCAATTCCTTCATGTGTTTGGTTGTATTTCCCCATAATTCTTTCAGGGATTTTTGTGTTTCATCTCTAAGGGCTTCTACATATTTATTTGTGTTTTCCTGCATTCCATTAAAGGAGTCCTTCATGCCCTTCTTAAAGTCCTCCATAATTATCAAAGAATGTGATTTTAAATCTAAATCTTGCTTTTCTGGTATGTTTGGATTTCCAGTATTATCTTTGGTGGAAGAACTGGGTTCTGATGATGCCAAAGAGTCTTGGTTTCTGTTGCTTAGGTTCCTACACTTGCCTCTAGCAATTGGGTTGCCTCTGGTGTTTGCTTGTCTTGCTGTTTCTGAGAATAATTTGACCCTGCTCTAGCCCTCCATATCAGCTCTCCTGTAGAACTGTTTTCCTGTTTTGTTGGAATGAGAACTCTCTCATAACTTTTTTTTCCATTTTATATATTTATTATAATATTTACTATAATTATGCTATTTTTATTGTTACTACTTTTTTAATATTCTTAACACTTTTATTGGATATTTTATGTATTTACATTACAAATGTTCCTCCTCTCGTATGCCCCTCTCCCCCTTTCTCTATGAAGATGTTTCTATTCCCACCCACTCACTCTCACCTCAACACCCTGGCATTCCCCTACATTGTGGATAAGAGCCTTCACAGAACTGAAGGTTTCTCCTCCTACTGATGCCTGATCATGCCATCCTCTACTCCTGGAGGCACGGGTCTCTCTATGTGTACTATTTGGTTGGTGGTTTAGTTGCTGGAAGCTCTGGGAAGTCTGCTTGTTTGATATTGTTGTTCTTCCTACTGGTTTGCAAAACCCTTCAGCTCCTTCAGTCCTTTCTCTAACTCCTCCATTGGGAACCTATGCTCACTCATATGGTTAGCTGCAAACATCCTCATCTGAATTAAGGCTCTGGCAGAGCGTCTCAGAAGACAGCCATATCAGGCTCCTATCAGCATGTAATTTTTGGTATCCACAATACTCTCTGGGTTTGATGGTGGCATATGGGATGGATCCACAGGTGGGGCAGTCTCTGGATAACCTTTATTTCAGTACCTGCTCCACCCTTTGTCCCTGTATTTCCTTCCGAGAATAATTTGTTTCCCCTTCTAAGGATGGAAGTATCCACATTGTGGTCATTCATTTTGACCTTCAATGGTTTATGAAATGTTTCTTTAGCATTCCCAGCCAATATCCATTATAAGGGAGTGCAAACAATGTGTGTTCTTTTGTGATTACATTACTGCACTCAAGATGATACTTTTTAGTTCGATCAATTTGTCTAAGAATTTCATGAAGTCACTGTTTTGATAGCTGAATAGTACTACATTGCGTAGATGTACCACATTTTCTGTATTCAATCCTCTGTTCTTTCCAGCTTCTGACTATTATAAATAAGGTTGCTATGAATATAGTGGAGTGAGGGAAGAGAGCTGAACACCCAGGAGTGCAGACATCCTGAGACTGTAGGACATACTGCCGCTTGTATACACCTCTGCCCACATCCCCGGTCCAAGGGGAAACTGCTCAGTGCCTCTAGACACAGGGATATAGAAACAGTCAGCTGCCAGTACCTGCACTTCTGGTCTGCCCCCTGGACCTGAACTGAACCAGTCAAACAGCTCCCTGCACCCAAATCCTGTGGAGGAGAGAGCTGGACACTCAGAAGTGTGAACACTCCTGAGAAGTCAGAGGAGACTACCCTCTGCCCACATTCCAGACTCAAGAGGTAATCACATATTTCCAACTGTGCCCTCTGGATGCAAGGACCTAGGAGCAATCAGGGTAAAGACCCTTTGATTTCTGTCCACATCTAGAACTGGAAGACAGTCTCCAGGAGTGCTGACACACCAGAAATCAGAGCACCTGTTCTCAGAAAAGGCTGAAAGAAAACAGGAAAACAGTTCTACAGGAGAGCTGATATGGAGCTCTGGTATGTTTGGATTTCCAGTATTATCTTTGGTGGAAGAACTGGGTTCTGATGATGCCAAAGAGTCTTGGTTTCTGTTGCTTAGGTTCCTACACTTGCCTCTAGCAATTGGGTTGCCTCTGGTGTTTGCTTGTCTTGCTGTTTCTGAGAATAATTTGACCCTGCTCTAGCCCTCCATATCAGCTCTCCTGTAGAACTGTTTTCCTGTTTTCTTTCAGCCTTTTCTGAGAACAGGTGCTCTGATTTCTGGTGTGTCAGCACTCCTGGAGACTGTCTTCCAGTTCTAGATGTGGACAGAAATCAAAGGGTCTTTACCCTGATTGCTCCTAGGTCCTTGCATCCAGAGGGCACAGTTGGAAATATGTGATTACCTCTTGAGTCTGGAATGTGGGCAGAGGGTAGTCTCCTCTGACTTCTCAGGAGTGTTCACACTTCTGAGTGTCCAGCTCTCTCCTCCACAGGATTTGGGTGCAGGGAGCTGTTTGACTGGTTCAGTTCAGGTCCAGGGGGCAGACCAGAAGTGCAGGTACTGGCAGCTGACTGTTTCTATATCCCTGTGTCTAGAGGCACTGAGCAGTTTCCCCTTGGACCGGGGATGTGGGCAGAGGTGTATACAAGCGGCAGTATGTCCTACAGTCTCAGGATGTCTGCACTCCTGGGTGTTCAGCTCTCTTCCCTCACTCCACTATATTCATAGCAACCTTATTTATAATAGTCAGAAGCTGGAAAGAACAGAGGATTGAATACAGAAAATGTGGTACATCTACGCAATGTAGTACTATTCAGCTATCAAAACAGTGACTTCATGAAATTCTTAGACAAATTGATCGAACTAAAAAGTATCATCTTGAGTGCAGTAATGTAATCACAAAAGAACACACATTGTTTGCACTCCCTTATAATGGATATTGGCTGGGAATGCTAAAGAAACATTTCATAAACCATTGAAGGTCAAAATGAATGACCACAATGTGGATACTTCCATCCTTAGAAGGGGAAACAAATTATTCTCGGAAGGAAATACAGGGACAAAGGGTGGAGCAGGTACTGAAATAAAGGTTATCCAGAGACTGCCCCACCTGTGGATCCATCCCATATGCCACCATCAAACCCAGAGAGTATTGTGGATACCAAAAATTACATGCTGATAGGAGCCTGATATGGCTGTCTTCTGAGACGCTCTGCCAGAGCCTTAATTCAGATGAGGATGTTTGCAGCTAACCATATGAGTGAGCATAGGTTCCCAATGGAGGAGTTAGAGAAAGGACTGAAGGAGCTGAAGGGTTTTGCAAACCAGTAGGAAGAACAACAATATCAAACAAGCAGACTTCCCAGAGCTTCCAGCAACTAAACCACCAACCAAATAGTACACATAGAGAGACCCGTGCCTCCAGGAGTAGAGGATGGCATGATCAGGCATCAGTAGGAGGAGAAACCTTCAGTTCTGTGAAGGCTCTTATCCACAATGTAGGGGAATGCCAGGGTGTTGAGGTGAGAGTGAGTGGGTGGGAATAGAAACATCTTCATAGAGAAAGGGGGAGAGGGGCATACGAGAGGAGGAACATTTGTAATGTAAATACATAAAATATCCAATAAAAGTGTTAAGAATATTAAAAAAGTAGTAACAATAAAAATAGCATAATTATAGTAAATATTATAATAAATATATAAAATGGAAAAAAAAGTTATGAGAGAGTTCTCATTCCAACAAAACAGGAAAACAGTTCTACAGGAGAGCTGATATGGAGGGCTAGAGCAGGGTCAAATTATTCTCAGAAACAGCAAGACAAGCAAACACCAGAGGCAACCCAATTGCTAGAGGCAAGTGTAGGAACCTAAGCAACAGAAACCAAGACTCTTTGGCATCATCAGAACCCAGTTCTTCCACCAAAGATAATACTGGAAATCCAAACATACCAGAAAAGCAAGATTTAGATTTAAAATCACATTCTTTGATAATTATGGAGGACTTTAAGAAGGGCATGAAGGACTCCTTTAATGGAATGCAGGAAAACACAAATAAATATGTAGAAGCCCTTAGAGATGAAACACAAAAATCCCTGAAAGAATTATGGGGAAATACAACCAAACACATGAAGGAATTGAACAAAATGGTTCAGGATCTAAAAATGGAAATAGAAACAATAAAGAAAGCTCCAGGGAAAAAAGCAAGCCCGCCACAGAGGCGTAGAAGGATGGCAGGAAATAGTCAAAATGAGGGCTGAAAGGAATATATTAGAAACAAACAAACAGACAAAATACAAGTATCAATGAGACCAAGAGCTGGTTATTTGAGAAAATCAACAAGATAGACAAACAGCCAAACTAAGCAAAATCCAGGGAGACAGTATTTTAAATAAACAAATCCAGAAATGAATAGAGAGATAACAGACACTGAAGAAATTCAAGAATCATTAGGTCTTACTTCAAGTGCCTGTATTAAAAAAAATTTTTTTTGGAAAATCCTTTAAAAATGGATCATTTTTAGACATAAACCACTTACCATAGCTAAACAAAGATCAGGTAAACTATTTAAACAGCCTGTTAGTCCCCCAAAATAGAAGCAGTCATTAAAAAAATCTCTCCACCAAAAACAGCCCAGTGCTGGATGGTTTTAGTGCCCAATTGTACAAGACTTTCAAAGAAAAGATAATACCAGTAGTTTTCTAACTATTCCAAAAAATAGAAACAGAGAGAACACTGCACAACTGATTTTATGAAGCGACAGTCACCCCATACCTAAAATACACAAAGATTCAATAAAGAAAGAGAACTTTAGTTTCTTTAATGAACATTAATGTTAAAAAAAATTCAAAAAAGTACTTGAACACCTAAGCCAGGAAAACATCAAAATCACAATCCATCCTGATCAAATAGGGAAGCTGGAATGTGAAAATGTGAAAATCCATCACTACAATCTACAATATAAAAAAACTGAAAGAAAAAAATCACTTGATGATCTCAATAGATGCTGAATAAACATTTCAGGAATTCTAATAACCCTTCATGTTAAAAGTATACCTATACATAATCAAACAATATATAGCAAGCCAAGACAAAGCTGTACACTTTCTCCCTCTATATTCAATAAATCACTTAAAGTTCTAGACAGAGCATTAAGACAACTAAAGCAGATCAAGGGAATACCAAATGGAAAAGAAGTCAAAGTATCACTGTTTGGAGATGATAATATACATAAGCAACCACAAAAACTCTACTGGGAAATTCCTACAGCTGATGAGCAGTTTTAGCAAAGTGGCTGAATGTAAAATTAACACAAGTAAGTCAGAAACCCTCCTTTATAGAAATGATAAACTGGCTGAGAAAGAAATTAGGGAATTAACACCTTTTATAGTAGCCAGGGCACTATAAGATTTCCCACCTCCCTTGATAGGTAGGGTTAACATAGAGGAACTGGTCATATTACCAAAAACAATCTAAAGATTTAATGTAGTACCCATCAAAATTCTAACCAAAGAATTCAAGGCCCATAGAGACCTTGAACGAGTAATTCTCAACTTCATATGGAAAAAATAATAAACCCAGGATAGCCAAAGTGATCCTGAACAATGAAAGAACTTCAGTAGAATTTACCATCCCTGTCTTCGACTTGTACTACAGAGCAATAAAGATTAAAAAACTGCCTGGTATTGATAAAGAAATAGATACATTGATCAATGGAATTTCATTAAAGACACAGAAATACATCTACACACCTAAGGACACTTGATTTTTGGTAAAGAGGTCAAAACCATAAAATGGAAAAAAGAAACATTTTCAGCAAATGGTGCTGGTCTAACTGGATGTTTACACGTAGAAGAGTGAAAATAGTTCCATTTTTATCATCCTGCACAAAACTCAAATCTAAGTGGATCAAGGATCTCAACACAAAACCTTATACACTAAGTCTCATAAGAGAAAGTTAGAAATACTTTTGAAGGCATTGGTACAGGAGACAATGTCCTGACAGAGAACACAAAAGGCACTGGCTCTAAGATGAGCAATTAATAAATGGGACCTCATGAAATTTTAAAGTTTCTGGAAAAGGATACTGTCAAAAAGATAAAATGGCAGCCTACAGATTAGGAAAGATCTTTCTTCACCATCACTACAGCTGACAGAGGACAAATATTCAATATTTACAAAGAACTCAAGAAGTTACACCCAAATAACTGAAAACCGTTTTTTAAAAATGGGGCATATAGCTAAACAAAGAATTCTAAACAGGAGGTCCACATCATAGAAAAAAAAAAGAATTCTAAACAGAAAATTCTCCAATGACAGAGAACTTCTAACAGAAATGTTCAGAGTCCTTAGTCATCAGAAAAATGCATATCGAAACAACTCAGAGATTCTATCTTACATTGGTGAGAATGGCTAAGATCAAAACTCAAGGGATAACATGTGCTAATGAGGATGTGACACAAGGGGGGCACTCCTCTACTGCTGGTGAGAGTTAAACTTGTACAACCATTTTTGAAATAAATTGGGTGGATTCTCACAAAACTGGAAATAGTTCTACCTCAAGACCCAGATACATTACTCCTGAGCATATACTCAAAAGATGTTCCACCATGCCACAGGACAACTTCCTCAACTATGTTTACAGCAGCTTTATTTGCAATAGACAGAAACTGGAACCCACCTAGATGTCCCTGAACTGAAGAATGGCTAAAGAAAATGTTGTATATCAACACAATGGAATACAATTCAGCTATAAAAAAAATTGTAAAATTTGCAGGCAAACGGATGGATCTTGAGAATATTATACTAAGTAAGGTAACCCAATCCCAAAAGGACATTCACAGTATGTGTTTACTTATAAGTGGATATTAGCCATAATATACAGTACACCCATGCTACAGTCCAGACACCCTAGGAGGCTGGACAGGAAGGAGGGCACAATAAGGATACTTGAGCCTTACTTGCAATGTGGAATCGAATGGTCATGGAAGGTCTATGGAGGGAGGAAACTGGGTGAGAGAAGGGATCAATCGGGAGGTGAGTGGCAGTTTCAGTAGTCAGGTGTAGGGAAGGACAATGTGGGTGGCTGGAGAGCCATGAGAATGAACGGAAATCTGCAACTAAGGGAAGGGTGGGTTAGTGGGCATTCCCAGGAAGAAACAGAGACCTGGAATAGGAGAGGTGCCAAATAATCAATGGGGATACTGTTAGGTGTGGCTCACAGCACTGGCAATATAGAACCTAGGGAGGATGCCTCCTGTGGCCTGGCAGGAATCCCAGTGAAGCAATAGGGAAAACAACTCTCCTATGAAACTTTCGATCCAAAATTTATCCTGTGTAGAAGAAAGTCAGGGATTGGGGATGGAGCAGAGACTGAGGGAAAGACCAACCAATAACCATCCAAACTTGAGATCTACCCAATGGGCAAACACCAATAGCTAACGCAATTAATAATATTCTATAATGCTTGCAGGCAGGAGTGTATTATGGCTGTACTCTCGGAGGCCTGACCCTCCAACTGACTCAATCAAAAGTATATACCCAAAGCTAAACAGTGGATGGGCTTGGGGTCATTTATGGCAAAATAAAGGGAAGGATTTACAGACCTTAAGCAGATAGAAAATCCACAGATAGACCAACAGAATCAAATAACCCGAACCCTTGGGTCTTTCAGAGATGGAATCATCAAACAAGGAATATACAAGGGCTAGATGTAGGCCTCTGCTCACATAAGTAACAGATGTGCAACTTGGTCTTCATGTGTATCCTGAACTATGGAGAGGGAACTATCTCAAATGGTGTTGCCTGTAGGTGGAATAGGTTCTTCTAGCTAGACTGCCTTGTCTGACCTCAGTGGGAGAAGAAGTGCTTAGCTCAGCAGAGATTAGAGTGCCAGAGTGGGGGAATACCTAGGGATGCCCCACTTAGAGGAGAAGGGGATGGGGGGATGGAGTAAGGATTGTGAGAGGAGGTACCTGGGATGTGGGCAGTGAGTGGTATATAAAGTGAAAAAGTAAAATAAACAAATAAATTAACTAATTAATGTAGAATAAATAAATAAACATAATAAGAGTTACTTTTATATGTTAGAAAAATCCTATGGCTTGTAAAAAATAGAACTATGAACAGTTTTAGTAGTTCATTAAATGCTTCTAATGAAAACTAATATATTAATATAATGGACAACTGTTATTCCCTTCGCAAAGTTACTGAGAACATGAATAAATATAAAAAGTAATATGTTACACACATGTATTGAATATTTGTAAGTATATAACCATTCTACCCACTTATAAATAACTTTTTTCAACCAAAATTTTGGAAGAAACATTAGATTTTGTGCTTCATGTTTCTTGAGGAAATTAAACATTCATATGTACACAAAAGAAGCAAAATGTTGTTCTTTAAAATAAATGTATTCTTCCTAGAATGTCTCTATGGAGCTTACTCATAGTGTAAGACTCTTTGGTAGTTACAAGAGACAAGAAAAAGATTCACAAATAATTTTAAAGTAAGCTGTTTTTATTTTTTTCTATTTGTGTACACAAACTGTGTATAGAGCGTGGAACACAATGTTTTTTTGTTAACATGCACATTTATGTTTAAACAACTCTCTAAAATCATATCGATCTCTAGGAACCATAGAAATAATGCTTCATTCTCCACAATATTTTCTGCTGTAAATTTAAGCCACAGTGAACTTTGAAAAGCTAAATATTTATATAAGTTATTTACTCTGTCAGACCTCATTTTGTCTAGTGATTATTGATCATTTTATAAAATCAGTCGGGGAGATAATAATTGTATGTGCCTCATTTGCTTTCTATGACGTTTCACACTCTGTGTAATAGAAAGAAAAAAAGAAAAATAGCTTCTATTATATACTGTATTTAGCCAATCATGTATTAACAGAACCCAAAGAAGCAACATTGTGCATATGTGTTAAGTTGGAAACACTGCCAAACTGCCAACTGAAGATATTGTCCAACATTGCATGTATTTCAGTCTTGTGTCAACAAAGAAGCAAGCTGAATATACTCTGTATTTAGGCGTTTCTCTGACTAAAAATAACAATCTCAAGGCCCTGGGTTCAGTCCCCAGCTCCGAAAAAAAGAAAAGAAAAAAAAATAACAATCTCCACAATGAATTGTTAGGTTTATGCTGCTCTATTTGAATTACTATAGGTCTGGCCATCACCGTCTGAAAAGAAGACATTATGCTAATTTAATGCTAAGAATTGAAGAGCCTTACAGACAACTTTGATATTTGTTAATACTTGTTTAGGTATGATATTTCTATACCAGAATTCTCACAAAGTTCCAAATGCTTATTTTCAGCGTGAGGACTAGCTTGGCTTATTGAATTGAACCTGGTAGCATTAATTTCATATCTGTTTTGGTTTTAACTTTTGAGATGGCTTAGATGTTGGGTGTCTATTATTTTGGCTTATAATAGAATGTAAGCTATATTCTATTATAGCTTATGGTGAAATATGGAATGTGTCAATGTTGAATTGCAGGTTTTTAATTTTGTTCGATTTTATCTAAGCAATCTTGGCCAATTACAAAGCCAAAAATAATCTTATCCATTTAAACTTTTATAATGCTACTTAGTTCTATAATTCAACTTAAATTTAATGATACAAAATTTGGAATAATTATATATCACCAATATTCAGAATGGCTCTTAAGAGAAACAGAAGTTGATGGAATATATAAGGTATACATATATATGCAGTGGTGGGAGATATAAAGTCCTAACTTAAAATATAAAAGAAAAGGAAATTTATTCGGAGAAACTGGGCTTAATATCTGGCTAAGAAATGAAACAAATAAATAAGTAATTTGTTCAGGAAAGTGAATGAAGTGTGCAAGCTAATAGACCAAGGAGTTTAAACACATTAATCTGGGAAGCACAAAGTGATGTGAACTGAAATGTCATGGATAAGAAATTTAACTGCACATGGATTTAGGAACTAGCCATCACAAGAGCTGAGATCACTATAGATAAATTTGAAGGAAGGAATGGTTTACCATCAGCTCAAAGTACTTAAAACACTGCTGTATACTGCTCCAGTTGGAGAAAAATAAGACTGGAAGAAGCAAGGCAGAAACCATTTCAGATACAACTCCACAGTAACAGGGTTGAGTTTTATCTGATAAGTTATCAGAAGATATTAGAGTCTCCTAAACAGAATGTCCAATAAAATTCTAAGAATTATATATAGTCATGCGTTATGCCATTTAGTTGTCTTACATCAATCACATATAAACTATTCAATCACAAACAAGAGAACATTAGAATATCAAATTAACTTTAGGCAGGTTTATTTCATCGAGTGGTAGCAAAATGATATTTCATGTATATGTATTAATATTGCAACAGTGGTTGTGAATACCTGGCAGAGAGGCAAGCACTATTGTCTAATAGTATTTGGTAACAAATTTGGCTTGGGTTATGGAGTATGGAATATGAATCGGTAAATATAACGCATTCAGTACAACTTACCATGTGAGGCATTCAGATTCTATTTCACAATCTGCCTTTCACAAGCAACATTTCATAAGATCAAAGAATAACCACATTTAGTTCAAAAGAAAGTTTTGATAATACTGCCAGCTATATGAAATCATGCCTTGAGTTCACAATGATATTTTAGACAAATTATTAATCTTCTGAGTTTTATCATGAAGTAAAACTGATTATTGCTTTAGATAGATTAAGGTATTATTAATAGAGCCCCTTACCTGATGGTTTCATTATAATATTGTGTAATTAGGAAATTCTGTGATTGTTTAGTGTTAAATTTCAGTATTTTTAACTTATAGATATTACTAACAATAATTTTGGTTCCCTTTGTCTAAAAAGATGTAATGAACAAGACTGCTGTATTGCCATTTTAGCTAAGATTAAAAGCCCAATATTTAAGATGAAAAAATAGAAAGACAAAAATCATGTTTAAATTACACAAATTATCTAAGTAATATTCTTTTATTATCTTATAATTTTCTAGTCAGTGAAAATTAGAAATGTGAATGAAATAAAATAAAAATATATAACAAATGTGATGAAATATTTTTGCCAAAACTATGGTAAAAATAAATATGTTTCAGGTGTAATGCCAACCAAATAATTATCCAATTTAATAATGGAAAACCATTAGGAAAACAACTCTTAAAAATTACATTGGAAAGAATTAAGGATGTTACCCTCATATTTGAAAGGCATAATGAAAATGCTCATGGTGTTAGAGAAAAAAACAATTTGTGTGAAAGAGAAACAATACCATGACTTTCAGGGATTACCATTTTTTGGCCAGAGAAGTTGCATCATCAAAAAATAAGTCTATAAATTAATGAGTAATTTCATATATTTCCATCCCCTTGTAGCTGTTTAAACATAGGTACATCATTTGAATGAAAAGTCTTGAATGAGTACCCTTGGTCCCGGCTCCAAAAGTGTTGGTATATTTTGTTATCTTTCTCTTTCTAGGTTTAAAATAATTCTCTTAGCACTTTATTAATACATGTATTTTAAGACTTTTAATGTACCCCTTTAATTTCTGCTGCATTCTTATGCAGAAGGTAGCTTTGTAGGTCCCCATATTTTTGTGTGTGAGCATCACATTTTTCTGTTTATTTATTTACTTATTATGGTGCAGTTTCTTATAGTATTAGCATAACATGGTTTAATTTTTAAATTTTATTTAGATTATTATTATTATTATTATTGTTGTTGTTGTTGTTGTTATATTTATTTTATTTATTTACATTCCAAATGTTGCTCACCTTTCCCATCCCTCCTCACAGAGGTCTTCCACCCATACTCCTTCACATTCCCCTCTGAGAGGCTGCCCCCACCCCCACCCCCAGTGTATTCTCCCTCCCTGAGATATCAAGTCTCTACAGGATTAGGCACATCCTCTCCCAATGAGGCTGGACGAAACAGCCCTCTACTACATATGTACTTAGAGCCTAGGAACATCTCCTTGGATGCTCTTTTGTTGGAGACTTAGTCTCTGGGAGCTTCCAGAGGTTCAAGTTAGTTGGCATTCTTTGTCTTCCTATGGGTTTTACATTCCCTTCGGTTCTCCTAACTCTTCAGAAGGGTTCCCAAACTCAGTCCAATCCTTGGCTAGGAGTATCTGCATCTGTCTAAGTCAGCTGCTGGTAGAGCCTCTAAGAGGACAACTATGCTAGGCTTCTATCTGCGAGCACAACGTAACACCATATCAGTGTCAGAGTTTGGTCCCCACCCATGATCCAAATTGGGCTGGTCGCTGGTAGGCCATTCCTTCAGTCTCTGGTCAATTTTTGTACCTGTATTTTTTTCAGCCAGGAATGAGTTTGGATTAAAACATTTGAGGGTGGTTTGCTAACCCCATCCTTCTACTGGGGGCCCTGTCTAACTACTGGAGGTGGGTTCCATATACCCACTCTTGGGCATTTCAGTTAAGGTCATTCACACTGAGTCCTGGGACACTCCCCCATCCCAGGTCTCTGGTACTTTCTTGGAGGTTATCCCCAACCTTCACCACAGGCAGCTACATATTTCCATTCATTCTCCTGGTCTCTGGGCTTCTCTCCCATCATGTCCCATACCTTATTCAGCCCCCTTTCTTCTCCTCTTTTCCTCTCCCACCCAGATCCCTCCTTCCCTCTGCCCTCCATGATGATATTGTCCCTACTTCTAAGTGGGATTGAAACACTCTCACTTGTTTAGTTCTTAGGGAAGAATGTCTGAAGAATAAGAAAGAATAATCAGCAATTAAACTGTAAAGTAATATAAATGTATGATACATATAGACATATTAAATATATGAGATATTGACTCCACATCATTGCTCACTAGTTGTCGATCAGAAATTTGTCACAGAAGGCTAAAATATAAGCTAATATTAATAACAAACTTGTGGAAAGTTTTAAACTTAATAAAGTGCTCACATGGAAAGCATTCGAAAAACATTTTTAAAACATGAAGTTGTTTAATCTAAAACATTTTCTTGTATAAAGGGAGCTCAATCTATAAAATTCAAAATAAGCCAGCCTATCCTTCTAAGTAATACATGAGTGTAATGATACTTATTTTAATGTGAATTATATTTTTATTTCTTTTCTTTTTTTTTAAATTTATTTAATACTTAATAATAATTCTTTGGTTTCCGGGCAAACATCCCCCTCCCCCGTCCCCTTCCTTATGGGTGTCCCCCTCCCAACCCTCCCCCCATTGCCGCCCTCCCCCCAAAAGTCTAGTTCACTGGAGGTTCAGTCTTAGCAGGACCCAGGGCTTCCCCTTCCACTGGTGCTCTTACTATGATATTCATTGCTACCTATGAGGTCAGAGTCCAGGGTCAGTCCATGTATAGTCTTTAGGTAGTGGCTTAGTCCCTGGAAGCTCTGGTTGCTTGGCATTGTTGTACATATGGGGTCTCGAGCCCCTTCAAGCTCTTCCAGTTCTTTCTCTGATTCCTTCAACGGGGGTCCTATTCTCAGTTCAGTGGTTTGCTGCTGGCATTCGCCTCTGTATTTGCTGTATTCTGGCTGTGTCTCTCAGGAGCGATCTACATCCGGCTCCTGTCAGTCTGCACTCCTTTGCTTCATCCATCTTGTCTAATTGGGTGGCTGTATATGTATGGGCCACATGTGGGGCAGGCTCTGAATGGGTGTTCCTTCAGTCTCTGTTTTAATCTTTGCCTCTCTCTTCCCTGCCAAGGGTATTCTTGTACCCCTTTTAGAGAAGGAGTGAAGCATTCACATTTTGATCATCCGTCTTGAGTTTCATTTGTTCTAGGGATCTAGGGTAATTCAAGCATTTGGGCTAATAGCCACTTATCAGTGAGTGCATACCATGTATGTCTTTCTGTGATTGGGTTAGCTCACTCAGGATGATATTTTCCAGTTCCAACCATTTGCCTACGAATTTCATAAAGCCGTTGTTTTTAATAGCTGAGTAATATTCCATTGTGTAGATGTACCATATTTTCTGTATCCATTCCTTTGTTGAAGAGCATCTGGGTTCTTTCCAGCTTCTGGCTATTATAAATAAGGCTGCGATGAACATAGTGGAGCACGTGTCCTTTTTATATGTTGGGGCATCTTTTGGGTATATGCCCAAGAGAGGTATAGCTGGATCCTCAGGCAGTTCAATGTCCAATTTTCTGAGGAACCTCCAGACTGATTTACAGAATGGTTGTACCAGTTTGCAATCCCACCAACAATGGAGGAGTGTTCCTCTTTCTCCGCATCCTCGCCAGCATCTGCTGTTACCTGAGTTTTTGATCTTAGCCATTCTCACTGGTGTGAGGTGGAATCTCAGGGTTGTTTTGATTTGCATTTCCCTTATGGCTAAAGATGTTGAACATTTCTTTAGGTGTTTCTCAGACATTCGGCATTCCTCAGCTGTGAATTCTTTGTTTAGCTCTGAACCCCATTTTTTAATAGGGTTATTTGTTTCCCTGCGGTCTAACTTCTTGAGTTCTTTGTATATTTTGGATATAAGGCCTCTATCTGTTGTAGGATTGGTAAAGATCTTTTCCCAATCTGTTGGTTGCCATTTTGTCCTAACCACAGTGTCCTTTGCCTTACAGAAGCTTTGCAGTTTTATTAGATCCCATTTGTCGATTCTTGATCTTAGAGCATAAGCCACTGGTGTTTTGTTCAGGAAATTTTTTCCAATGCCCATGTGTTCCAGATGCTTCCCTAGTTTTTCTTCTAGTAGTTTGAGTGTATCCGGTTTGATGTGGAGGTCCTTGATCCACTTTGACTTAAGCTTTGTAGAGGGTGATAAGCATGGATCAATCTGCCTTCTTCTACATGTTGACCTCCAGTTGAACCAGCACCATTTGCTGAAAATGCTATCTTTTTTCCATTGGATGGTTTTGGCTCCTTTGTCAAAAATCAAGTGACCATAGGTGTGTGGGTTCATTTCTGGGTCTTCAATTCTATTCCATTGGTCTATCTGTCTGTCTCTGAACCAATACCATGCAGTTTTTATCACTATTGCTCTGTAATACTGCTTGAGTTCAGGGATAGTGATTCCCCCTGAAGTCCTTTTATTGTTGAGGATAGTTTTAGCTATCCTGGGTTTTTTGTTATTCCAGATGAATTTGCAAATTGTTCTGTCTAACTCTTTGAAGAATTGGATTGGTGAATTATAAAAGATTGAATAGCATATTACATTGAATTATTATATTAAATATAATATTTTAATTCAAAAATGAAACAATATTTCAGTCAGCAGTTTGTCGGTGTGTGTGTGTTTGCATGTGTGTGTGTGTGTTTGTGTGTGTGTGTGTGCTATCTTATTAGTAGCCCTTTAGTTCTTTTCAGTGTCCTATGATAAGCATTGATCAACAGAGTAACACAAGAATACAAAGGAAAATGAATATTGAAAACAATCGACATAAAACATAAAACTTTTTCATCAGTGAAGTGAATGGCCAGGTAGAAAATACAACAGGGCTGGTAAATACCTCCTATATATATAAATTATAAATTTAATAACATTTTATAATATCAGAAATACAAAGAGTGCTCATTTTTCTCAATATTTGTATTGTCTGACAAAATATAGATAGAGAACTATAATATAATCTCTGGAACTCTTAAAAATGAATCAAAGAAAAACTAAATATAACGGTTTAAAAGTATGTCATAAAAAATAGAAACCCGTATAAGACGGAGGAGCAATGACTGTAGGAATCAGAGAAAATGGAGGACACCAGAACAGCATTAATAAACTAAGGAACTACTGAGAAAGGCCCACATGGATTACAGAGTGAAAGAGCAAGCATGGGGCCTGTATCGGTCTGCACCTAATCAACTGTCTATTTGCTATAACTGTTAGATTGATGATTTTGTAAGATTCCTGACAGTGGTTTTATGTGTACTCTAATTCTTTTTTTCTGATTTTGAAACTCTTTTTTTTATCTTAATGGGTTGTATTGACCAGCATCGATATGAGAGCTTTAGTATTGTCTTATTGTATCTTGTTGTGTCCTGTCTGACTACTATCCCTTGGAGACCTTTTCTCAAGGATAAACTGAAGTGGGGTAGAACTATGTGAGAAGGGAATTGAGGCAGCCAGGAGGAATGAAGGGAAGAGAAACTGTGATTTGAATATATTGCATGAGAGAAGAATCTGTATTCAATGAAAAAGAAAATATGAAGATATTTTTAATAAGCTCACAATGACCATTCTTCAGTAATCTGAATCTTATCTATTTTCTTCATGGGTATTGAAAAGCCAATTGTGCAGTTTTTTGTGGGGAGGCAAAGGCTACTAAAGGCCTAGAAGTGTTAACAATTATTAAAGAGGAAGAAAAATGGAAATAAAAGTTACTATCTACTTTCAAAGCTGGTTAATATTCTTTGGTTACAAGAACAGTGTACTAGGAAATGAATAGACAAAAAGATCAAAGGAACAAAAAAAAAGAACCCCAAACTCTCCCACAAAAATGATAATCAACAGGCACGTCCCTCAAAAAGGTGCAAAGACAATATTATAGAAAACAAGATACTATTATCAACAAAAGGCATTGCAACAATTGAATAGTCAAATCCAAAGTATGAATATAGGAACAGACTTTATGCCATCAATAAAAAAAGTTGCTCAAAATAGGTGTGAGATGGGTACGTATAATAGGAAAAACCTAAAGGAATTCTTAGAAGATCACAGTGGAGAAAACAGAAGTAATTTTTACATGAAGAACCTTTTTAGAAACAGAACCAAAGACACAGGCAATGAAAAGAACTCACCAAGAAGCAGTGATTCAATATAGTCAAGCATTCTGTCATTAAGACAAAGTCAAGAAAGTGTCAAGAGGATCTATAGACTCAGAGAACTTCAATAGAATGGAAAAAATTCTACGACCACACTACTATCTCAAATGTACAAAACTCTTCAAAAGTTACAATAATGAAACAAGCAGGAATGTATATACTTATCAAATAAGTTTAGGAAATGATGTCCTTATCAGACATCATCAGTAAAAATTAGACAAAAATACTGAAAAGGTAAATAATGAGGTATTATTAATAAGCATAAAGAATTTTATATAGTTTTAGACACGTTCATTTGGGTGGTGATTTTAACTAATGTCCTTATGTCTCTCTCCCTGTGTAACTGTACATTAAAATATATGCAATGTATTTTATATGAAAGGCATTGTTAATTAAAGAGCTAAAAATATATTTGTTGCTTCTCACCTTGTTTTTCTGCAAATTCCCACTTTCTTTGTAACTCAAACCATAACTTGTACATTATCACTTTTAATACATATATCTTTTCTCTTTAATACATGAGTATATACATACATGTGAAAATACAGCTATTTTCATTTACTTGTTTGCTTGTTTGTTTGTTTGTTTGTTTGTTTTTATTTTGCTTTGCTCATTTGACATTTTATCTTTGGATGAGGTTGACTTCACCTCTGTTCTCTCTAGTCATACCAAATGCTCTTTCCTGCCTACCTGTGTAGGAGAACTAGGCATGCATACTTTACTTTTATGAGTATGCCTGTCTTTTCCTGAGGAGAGAGAAGAAAAGATCTTTGGATCAGCTCCAATAATGAACTGTAGGAGGGCTGAGCAAAGGCACATTGTTTTTGAGTCAGCCTTCTCTCCCTGAGGAGAGAGTAAAAAAGAACTCGGGACTTGGTCCAAAAGCTAGCAGCTGGGAATCTTTCAGCACATTTTCTCTCTAAAGTCATTGAAAATATTGTACCAGAGTTCAGTGTTGTTACAAGGATCATCCCAAACTCAGATTTCTGTTTATACCCCAGATTTAGGTGAGACTGTGTGATACACAGATGTTGGATCATATTGAATGTCTGGAACTCTGGGATTTTTTTATCTTACTTGGGGATTTGTTATTTCATTTTTCTATATTTCCAGGTCACATCTTATTGCAAATGTAAAAATGTATTGTTTAAAATACTTTTTTCCTGTTTTCATTTCTTTAAAAGTAAACTGTTGGTTTATAAAACATTGCGTGTGTGTGTGTGTGTGTGTGTGTGTGAGAGAGAGAGAGAGAGAGAGAGAGAGAGAGAGAGAGAGAGAGAGACAGACAGAGAGAGAGAGACAGAGAGAGAGACAGAGACAGACAGACAGACAGACAGACAGACAGACATATGTGTAGGTACCTGGAGAGACATAAGGAAGACTGTGAATATCCTAAGACTGGACTTGAAGCTCTTTGTAAACCACCAAATATTGGTTTTTGGAACCAAAGTCATGTCCTTTGGATGAGAAGAATAAAATATTAACCTCTGTATCATCTATCCATCCCCAAAATGGGAGTTATTTTTTGATTGAAGAGTTATATAAAGAAACAAATGGAAAATCAGTTGTGTAATTGGATCTACTACTCATATGGTTATTATTAAAATCAATTTAGTTTAGTTAAGTTAGTAAACATTTTTCCATATTATTATTAAACTAATTCCAAAATTAAAGGGTTTTTTCTCAGTGAAAAGTTTGTATCAAAATTACAAATATAGTTTGCCAAATAAAAATACTAGAGTTATGAAGGAAAATATGACCACTGAGGATCACTTCAAAGGTTAGGAAAACCACAACTCAGCTTGAGTTCAATTCTTTCCCCCCAAATTGCAGACATTCTCATTTATTTGTTTGTTAGTGATAATGGAGGTTAGTTTGTCAAAAGCTACCAGAAGACATTAAGATGTTTTTATTCTGATTATTAATATATATAGTGAATATTGTGTTAATTTTGAGTTTGGACATATTTTTTTCTACAAGTAGATCATTTATGTTTGCTGACTAGAGACAGTTGTTGCTGCCCTTTAACACTCTCCCAAAGAATTTAATGGATTCTACTTTCCTTGATAAATATATTTTAAAATTATGGTTCACTGGTCAGTGATAAAAAACAAAATACATCTCAAATGATTAGAAAAACGAATTTACAATGGTAACTTATCTGAATTAAATGCTTTAAGGAAAGAAAATCAGGACTTAGAGAAAAAAAGAATCCAATGTAAAAGTCTGGTCATTTTGACCAAAGCATACTGTTCATGTGTCAGTGAAATACCAGGTAAATAAAAGTGTCAGTATGTTCAATCCATTCTTATTTATTCCTAATGATCAATATTTTAAAATCATTCTTGACATTTTATAAAAGGTCCAACATGATGTTAAATAAAAGCCTAGTATTTGAACTTGTCTCTGACTCAAAAATTTCAGTATTTCATTTTGCCTATAAATCATACAAATTCCAGACTCAGATTTGATGTGCAAACTGTAATGGAGGAGTGTTCCTCTTTCTCCACATCCTTGCCAACATCTGCTGTCACCTGAGTTTTTGATCTTAGCCATTCTCACTGGAGTGAGGTGAAATCTCAGGGTTGTTTTGATTTGCATTTCCCTTATGAGTAAAGATTTTGAACATTTCTTTAGGTGTTTCTCAGTCATTCAGCATTCCTCAGCTGTGAATTCTTTGTTTAGCTCTGAACCCAATTGTTTATAGGGTTATTTGTTTCCCTGCAGTCTAGCTTCTTGAGTTCTTTGTATATTTTGGATATAAGTGCTCTATCAGTTGTAGGTTTGGTAAAGATCTTTTCCCAATCTGTTGGTTGCCATTTTGTCCTAATAACAGTATCCTTTGCCTTATAGAACTTTGCAGTTTTATGAGATCCCATTTGTCGATTTTTGATCTTAGAACATAAGCCATTGGTGTTTTGTTCAGGAAATTTTCTCCAGTGCTCAGGTGTTTGAGATTCTTCCCCACTTTTCCTTCTATTAGTTTGAGTGTATCTGGTTTGATGTGGAGGTCCTTGATCCACTTGGACTTAAGCTTTGTACAGGGTGATAAGCATGGATCGGTCTACATTCTTCTACATGCTGACCTCCAGTTGAACTAGCACCATTTGCTGAAAATGCTATCTTTTTTCCATTGAATGGTTTTGGCTCCTTTGTCAAAAATCAAGTGACCATACGTGGGTGGGTTCATTTCTGGGTCTTCAATTCTATTCCACTGGTCTATCTGTCTGTCTCTGTACCAACAACATGCAATTTTTATAGCTATTGCTCTGTAATACTGCTTGAGTTTAGGGATAGTGATTTCCCCGGAAGTCCTTTTACGGTTGAGGATAGTTTTAGCTATCCTGTTTTTTTTGTTATTCCAGATGAATTTGCAAATTGTTCTGTCTAACTCTCTGAACATTTGGATTGGTATTTTGATGGGGATTGCATTGAATCTGTAGATCACTTTTGGTAAAATGGCCATTTTTACTATATTAATCCTGCCAATCCATGAGCATGGGAGATCTTTCTATCTTCTGAGATCTTCTTCAATGTCTTTATTCAGAGGCTTGAAGTCCTTATCATACAGATCTTTCACTTGCTTGGTTAGAGTCACACCAAGGTGTTTTATATTATTTGGGACTATTATGAAGGGTGTCATTTTTTTTTATTTTGTGCTTGTCCATCGAAGTTATGTACACATTGATTTCAGGTACAAACAGAGGACAGAAGATGGTGTCAGATTGTCTACAACTATAGCTATACATGTTCTGGATTGTACTAAATGAATATTAAGAAACTAGTTTTATTCCTCTGAAAGAGCAATATATAAAATTTTACTACAGCTCTTGTAATAAAACATTCCTGTACTAAAAATGACATCACTTCTGTATTGTTCTATAACAATAAACTAAGTGAATAGTGTGGACAGAGAGATTACTCTATTTATTTGGAATTGTGTAACTCTGATTCCATGAAAGCATAGGTTCCTAGCATTTGTCCGATGACACAGAGATGTACAATGCTGCAACTTAGATGTCAACTAACATAGCAGTCTGCACTTATCTGACACCTCCACAATGAATAGGGATTGTGACTAAACCAACAGGCAAAACACAGAGTGATAAAAGTCTGGCGAAAATCTGGGACAACATTTAAAACTGAAACATACAGACACACACACACACACACACACATACATATATATATATATATATACATAATTAAAAATATATATTTATTACTAAATACAAATATATAGACATGTCTTAACAGAAAATAAGAATACACATAACAAATATATATAGCAAGATAATTGTGTGTTCATTGTTACACATTAGCTAAAACGCATTAAGAGATGATAATTTAACAGCATTTTTCTTTCATCTGTATACAAACACACCTCATGAAATCTTATAGATAGTGCTATTTCGAAATTCAGGAAACTTGAGTCCATAATATTTTACCTTTCCAAAGTATACGGTGAAGAACCAATAGTTGAGAGACTACAAGTCCCAGATCAGTCAGAAAATATCCTTTAATTTTTTTTCAACCTCTATTTAATAGTAACTCAGGAAGAAAGCAATGTTAGAAAATCCTTTGACACAAAGAGAAAATGAATATTCCAGTTGGACTGCTGAAACACTGGTAACAGTCTTGACTTGCTATATTTTGTTTGTGGTTAATCTACTGTTGCATAAAGTCAGTCATTATATTGATGAATAACCCAAATTTGACTTAACAAATATTTCATACTTTTGGCTTGGATACATTGGTCTGCAACAATGAAATGAAACTGGGAATTAGCTAGGTAATTAGTAGGTATGTTTACATTGTCACTAACCTCTTAACTGAGTTGCTCTTCTAATTCAGGTGATATTCTAGGTGTTAAAGACAAATACTTTATAAACACAAGGAGACTCATGTGCTAGCCTCTCAGTTTTTTAAGTGCTTAACAACCGAAAAGCTGATTTATAGAGGTGGTGGATAGCCCCTCACTATCACAGAGGTTTTCCTGTCAAGAAAAATCAAAGTCTGGCAAGATTCTGGGGACTACATTTAAAAAAGAAAATAATCTAAAAGGATAAATAAATATGTATACATATACATTCATGCATTGCACTTCCAAAGTTACAATACATTTTGCAGTAGGTACAAGGAAGTTGCAAGCCAGTAAGTGTTAAAAACTAATTCATGTCCTTTAAAACCTCTACACTCTTGCTGTTGTCAATAAGTGCTTGCTGACAGGAACGTGGTATGGCTGCTCCTTGGGACGTTCAGCTAGCAACTGACCAATGTATATATGGATGCTTGGTGCCAATCATCAGACTGAGTTCAGGGACTCTGGTGGGGGAGCTTGCGGAAGGACTAGAGGAGCAGAGGGAGTTTGCCACCCTACAGGAAGCACAACGTCGGGTGGCCAGACTACCAGAGATTAGATCACTAACCAAGGCGTGTACAGGAAGAGATCTATAGCTCCAGATATGTATGTAGCAGAGAATGACCTTGCCTGAAAGCAGTGGGAGGGGAGACCCTTTGATCTGTGGAGATATGATGGTCCAGTGTTGAGCGATGCTGGAGTGGTGAGGTGGGAGAGGGTGGGTGGGGAAGCATCCTCATAGAGGCACAAGGAAGGGAGAGAGGGTAGGTGTAGAATGGGGGTTTTGTGGCGGGGTAACCAGGAAATAGGATATCATTTGAAATGTAAAAAAATGGAATGATTCATAAACAAATAAATTGGAAGAAGTACCCTGACCCGATTCTTTGACTCACTGTGGGTTTGCTTGCAAATGCTCAAGTCTATCTACTGATAATTACTTACCTCATTCCTTTTGCCCATCATTTTGAAACATACCTTCAGTGAATGAAAGACCACCAGGGTGGGGAAGACCCCCACTCAAATCTCAAGACGACCCAACCCCAAGAACTCAGAAGAAACCAGTCTTGATACAATAAACAAGAGGTGTATTTGAGGAACCAGAGGTCTGGGGATGACACATATCTCACACAGGAAACAGAGGAGATGACCCCGAGCACAATTAGGGGAAGGTATTTATAGGGAAAATTACATAGGCAGTTGGCAACAGTCACACAAAGCAATTTCATTGGTTTGTAACTTCGGCTCAGTTCAACTCTAGGCCTGAAAGATCCCCGAAGAGAGACCCTTACTCAAGTCTCGGGAAATCGCGGACCCCAGACACAGAGAGACCATTTTGGATGTAATATGCAAAGTCGAGGTTTATTATGGAGACCTGTTACAGAGATCTCCAGGCCGACACGTATCTCACGCAGGGGACAGAGGTGTCGACCCCAAGTGGCTGGGAGAAGGGCTTTTTAAAGGAAGAAGTCACAAGCTCCAGGAGATGGGGGGATGTCAGAAGAAAATACCAAAAATGTCACAAGGGGAAACTCTCAAAGTCACAGGATTGTCCTCATGATAGTGTTTTATGGTCAGCTAGTTCCTGGAGCAGGGCTATTGAGGCCGGAGGAAGGTCAGGTCGTCCTCATTTTTCCCATAGCAGGACTCTTCTTTGTCCTTTTGGGGTAAATGTTTGTTAGAGTTGATGAAGCTCCTGTACCTGATAAACATCTGGATAGGCTTGGCTCCCTGGAATTCTATCTGCAGGACACAATGACTAGAGCAGAATACAATAAGGACTTAGGCAAACATCACAGGGGTAGGGCTCTTTACTCGTTTACTCACGTCATGAGGGAGGGCCGGTGAATGAGTCAGTACCAGATGCCCTGGAATTTTTAATTTTCTTATCTGCCTTAAGACACCATCTCTCAGCCACCCTGCTTCTGGGGCAAGCTGACCCTAGTTCTAGTTTTTCTCAGGACTGTCGAGTCAGGCCTTATTGAGGCCATATGGTTTGTGGTGGCTATGGCCAGGCTACAACCCAAAAACATGTTATGTTATTCTTTGATGTGAGGTGCAGGGTCAGTGGGGGCTAGTTTAAAATCTTTATTCTTTCATTTCCCACTTCTGCTTGTGACTAGTTCTAATCTTAGAACTCAGAGCCTTCCTCTTCAATTTTTCCCCTAAGGTGGTCTGATATTGTTGGCAAAGCATTAAAATCTGCACTGCACTAACTCTTTCTCTAATAAAGGCTGTTAACTTATTAAAAATACAGGGTCCAAACGTCAAAAGTAACAAGAGAATAACTAAGGGTCCTAGGAGTGTGGAAATTAGTCTCACACCCCAAGCAGAATAGTATAAACTTTCTAAGCCCCCACAATGCCGGATGGTAGCCCAGTCTCGGCTATCTCAGAGACAAACGTAAAACCCCAGTCTCCCCAATTGGCCCCTTGCTTCTGGACTTCTGCATCCAAAGTTGTCCACAGGTGAAAAATCTCTTTGGGACTTCTAAGGGCATACTCTGAGGATCTGTGTCAGGAATGTCCTAGGTGTCCAGCCCAGCTACCAACTTACAAAAGTCAGGGGTGAGAGTGGGCCACCATGTGTATGGTGGGGCCACCTTGGAGATGGACCATATTACCTCCCTGGCCTGGGAGGATACTTGCCAAATCAGTTTCTGGGGAATATGGGGATTATAAGCGCTTACAACAGAGTTGAAGCTTAAGAAGATTACCAGTCTTTTCTAACTTCTATTCATTTCTGAGAACATCTGGTGCTGTCTTCAAATGGGAGGTGTGGACCCATGCAGCAATCCCATCTACCTTAACAGCAGGGGGAGTGGTTAACAGTACTAGATAGGGTCCTTTCCAGTGAGGTTCTAAATTCTCAGCCTGGTGTCGCTGGACCAGGACTGCTTCTCCCGCTGGGAACTGGTGAGGTGTCCTGGACTTTCTGTCTTGTAGGTGTACTTCACTTGGCTCCAAATTTTACTTTGGACTGTTTCTAAAGCCTTTAAATGAGCAAACAGGGTTTTAGGAAAAAACTCAGGGTAGCAGGCCCCTCCTGATTCCATGGTGGGGGGGGGGGTTCCATACATAATCTCATAAGGTGTTAGGCCAAAAGGGTCAGGAGTGTTCCGTACACAGAACAGAGCAAAAGGAAGGAGGACAGTCCAGTCTTCACTGCCAGTCTCTAAGGCCAATTTTGTCAAGTTCTCTTAGAGTTCTGTTTATCTTTTTTACCTGCCCTGAACTCTGTAGTCTCTTTGGGGGCATGGGTAAGGCTGAATCTGGAAGGGGCATTTCTTGCTCTGAAAAGAGCAAGAGGGAAGGAGTGCCACACTGTCTGCACCAGTCTCCATGGTCAATTTGGTCAGGGTCTCTTTTAGAATTTTATTTATTCTCTCTACCTGTCCTGAACTTTGAGGTCTGTAGATGTAATATAATTTTTTAATTGACATCTAAACACCTGGCACACCCTGGTTTTCCTTGGCAAAGAAGGCAGGGCCATTGTTTGACCCAATTACCTTGAGCACTCCAAACAGGGGGAAGATTTCTTCCAGTATCTTCTTGATGACTACCGAGACCTTCTCTTGCTTGGTGGGGAAAGCTTCTACCTATTCCTAAAAGGTATCTATAAACACTAGGAGACATTTGTAACCATATTTTCCTGGTTTTATCTCTGTGAAGTCCACTTCTCAGTAGGATCCAGGCCGTTCCCCACAGAGCCTCCTAGCAGAGTCAACTTTCCTGAGAACAGTTACCTTTTGGCATGGTATACATCAGTGCACTATCTGTTCCATGAGATACTTGAGACCTGGGACATAATATTTAGTTTTTGAAAATGTCTGGATGAGTTTGCTTACCCCTAAGTGAGTCCATTGATGCATTTGTTTTATCATGGCCTTTGACCGTTTTTTGTAGCAGGATCTTCTTTCCCGTTGAGGTGTACCAGAGTCTTTTCCTCAGCCTGGCTGGGTCATGGAGGGCCTTAACAGAGCCAGAATCCCTTTTTTCTTGCCCTCAGATGTCAGCAGGCCCCTCTGCTGATGTGCTGTAGCTAAGGCATATGTGCTGTCCACATAGATGTTAAGTCTTTTTCTCAGCTCAAGGGCTTTGGTGAGGGGAGCAATCTCTACCCACTGAGCAGAGGAGCCTTCTGGTAGGGCCTGAGCCCATATGACTCTGTTTCTATCTACAACTGCTGCCTCAGCCCATCTTTTTCCTTCTCTAAGAAGCTGCTCCCATCTATGAACCAGATGGCATCTACCCTCTCTGGTGGCTGGTCAGTCAGATCTTTATGCCACCCATGTGCTTCAGTGAGCACCTGCTGACAGTCATGAAGGAGGATCTAGGTCGGGGTCTGAGAGCAGGTTTGTAGGGTTCAGACTCGTAGGGGCAGTATGGGATCACAAGGAACAAGTGGGACACCCTGCCCACGCCAAGGTCCACTGTTCTTCGGATAGTCTATGAGTATCATTTGTTGCCATAGTCCCCTGTACTCAAAGTCTTTTGCTGGACAATAGCCCATTTGTGCATAGGAGCACAGAGTGTTGGGGCCCTGTATTCACAAAACAACTGGGCGGGCTTCCATTCTGTCTTTGCGCATAGCCAACACTCTAGGATCAAGAGGCTTGCCTTTGGGGCTGCTGGAGAGGCCCCTCTTGTTTTTCCTGGGGCAGTCCCTGACCCAGTGTCCTTTTTCCTTGCAATAGGCACACTGATCTTTAGCCAGGAATTCTCTTCTGTTGCCAGGTACTGTCTTCCTTGGTTCACTAACTACTGTGGCCAGTATATGCTCCTCTCCTGTTCTTCATCTCTCTTTAGCTCTCTAACTTTCTCTTCCTTTTGTCTCTTTTCTTCCCTAGCTTCCTGCTCTTTTTACCTTCTTTCCTCTTTCTCTTCCTCAGTCTCTCTATTATGCTATCTTCTGCATCTTCCTCTACAGCTACTATATGTTGTCCACTTATGTGCAGAGACCGTGAACCACACTTCAACCTTACTTTCTGTGCAACTTACACTAACTCTCTCAGCAACTTAACCCCTCAAGTTTCCGAAACCTTTTCTTTATATCTTTTTCTTACCTTAGCCAGATTGGTGGGACACTTTCCAACCCCTCAGAGACCCACCCTTGGAGCCTGGCGGTAGACCTGGAGCACTCCCTACATTCAAGAATATTAAACTCAATGGTCAGGAGTGAGGGTCTTCCATCCATATCTGGAACTTTTTTTTTTTTTTTTTTTTTTTGGCCTCTAGCATGATTCTGTCTTTCTTCGGTGATAAAGAAAACCTGTAACAGTTACTAACAAGCATCTCAAGTGGGATGGTGAGAAAACAAGAAGAGAATCCAGAGAATAGGGGTTCACTGAAGAGGACATATAGCATTTAGTCACACAGCTAGACCAGGAGGCCTTAAAAAGGCCGCTGTAAAAATAAGCACAAGCTTTGTGCCTGTGGAAAAGAAAGGCGAGCAGAGAGGCAGCTGATCTTTAGCGACTGTGTCTCCGGACTTTAATTTTCCCTTAAGGAGTATGTCTCTTCAGTGTCAACTTGGTGGCTTTGCCTCTCAAGAGAACCAGCCTCCAAATGACACTAGGCTTCTAGTAAGAACTAATAACAAAAGGATGAAGGGTGTTAGATGTGAAGTGGCTGACATGAGAATTGTAATCGGTTCACCTGGGACTTTCAGGACCTCTGTAGCAGCCCTTTACCAAACTGTCTTACTGGGTTAAAGGCCCATGGGAAAGAAAACATTAATCCTGACCTTGGCCACAGCCAAAGCCTGAATTCTAAATTTTGACTGGCAAAACGAAGTTCTTCACAGTTTGTTGTAGATTCTTTTTGAAACTATTTTAGGGGCTTCCCCCTCAGCCTGGTACATTTTGGCCACAGGGGCAGAAACTGGCTGCTGAGGGAATAGGATCAAAGGCACTCTCCATGCCAATGATGACTTAACAGGGAAGGTGACAATGTTGGAGATGACTCTTCTCTTGGAATAGGGCCAGTGGATAAGGGGAGGAAAGCAGGCTCTCTCAAAGAAAGTTCTCTTAATGCACTCTCTTTTGCTGTCAAAGCATCAGCCCTAGCCAGCGAGCGGCCCCTTCAACTTGAAACTCTTTTTCCACTGGCTCAGGCCACTGCCCACGCACAGCTTACAGCTTGCTTGCCCGTGCACCTGCCACCTTCAGCCCCACACTCCCTACTCTGTGCTGCTCCTTCCTTAAAAGCTGTGAATGTTTAAGCAACAGGGAGAATTTTTCTTCAGGATCTAAGGTAAAGCTTTCGGGTTCTGATAATGCTTGCTTCAGACAGGGTCACTCGCTAACCTGGAGTCCTTCAAACTGTTAACAGCATGTAGACTGGACAAGGGGACCAAAGGGAGGGGCATCTCTCCTTGGGGAGGAGGTTCAAGAGAGAAAGATAAAACTCCCTGGCAGAAAACAATTTTTCTCAAGCAAATTATTTTTAACTTCTAAGTTAAGCACCAAGAAGACCAAGTAAAACTCTTTGACAAACAAAACAAATAGTTCCGTGATTAAGTTTTCAGTTATAAAGATCAGATGAGGAGAAAGGCCAATACTGAAGGGGCTGCATCCCCTTGCCCGGACCCAGGGGAGGTCTATAAGCCCACAAGGGAAAAACAAAGTATAGGGCCAGTAGAGGAGTCAGGGGTGAGGGCTCACAGGGGGCAGAGGATTCAGGATGTTGGGTAAACCATAAGTTCACAAAGGCATAGCTACTGTGGAGTAAGGCTCTGTGGGGCTCCCAGCCCTTCAGTTTCAAGTACCTGTAGCAGACACCCACTCCCTGCTTCTTCTTCCTGTGGAGCAGAGATTAGAGGCTGCTGGGGAGGAAATGGGGAATACTGAGGGAGGAGCTGGCCATTCAGGAGGCTCCTCAATCTCAGGATAGATTTTAGGAGGAGCAGAGGGTACTGAGGATTTTGAACCAGGTTTTGCCAGACCGAGATGTAAGGTTGTTGGTCCGGGTGAGCTCCGGGCTTTTCCTGAAAAACGATAGCTTTAACATCGAGAATCACAGTCAGGTCAAAAGTGCCCTCAGGGATCAGCCAACACTGAAAGTCGTCCACTCAGAGGTGCAGGACATCTGTCACTTTCCCTTCTTAACTTCAACTGACATATTATGTGCTCTGTCCCTAACTTCAGTCCACTGATCTAACGTCAGGCTTAAGGGGGTCTTTATCGTCTGTGCCGTCCTCACAAAAAACACTGAACAGACAAACAACAGACAACACAAAGAGACCACAATATCCAGACAACAACTGCCATGCCTAGTCCTAGTCTGCAGGCACCAGCCAAAGACAGTTTCAGAGGGAAGAGGTCTTTGAAGTTTCTCTTCCAAGAGGAACACACTATTCTCTTCTACCCAATAGGAGACCACCAGGCGTCCCTGGCTCTCCTGTTGCCCTGAAGCATCCCCCAGGGCTGCAGCTTGTGGTCCTCCTGACATGTCTGTGGACCACAGCTTCTGAGCTTTACAGCTCCAGAAAGCAGCTGCGAAACCAAAAGCGATTTTCAGATACTAACCAGAACCAGAACAGAGACAGACACAGAGAGTGGGCGCACACTCAGACACAATTGGGGATCCCCTTACCTCCAAGAAGGTCTTCAGAGTCCTAGGTGGTCATGAGATCCCGGATGAGCCCCCAAATGAAGGACCACCGGGGTGGGGAAGATCCCCCACTAAAATCTCGAGACAATGCAACCCCCAAGAACTCACAAGAGACCGGTCTTGATGTAATAAACAAGAGGTGTATTTGAGGAACCAGAGCTCTGGGGATGACACATATCTCACACAGGGAACAGAGGAGTCAACCCCGAGCACAATTAGGGGAAGGTATTTATAGGGAAAATTACATAGGCAGTTGGCTACAGTCACACAAAGCAATTTCATTGGTTTGTAACTTGGGCTCAGTTCAACTCTAGACCACCATGTTTCTGGGGCAAGCTGACCCTAGTTCTTGTTTTTCTCAGGACTGTTGAGTCAGGCCTTATCGAGGCCAGATGGTTTGTGGTGGCTATGGCCAGGCTACATCCCCAAAATATATTATGTTGTTCTTTGATGTGAGGTGCACTTGTCCTCACAGCAGGGTCAGTGGGGGCTAGTTTAAAATCTTTATTCTTTCATGAACAATGACTTATAAATTTACTTTGGGTTTATTGTAATGGTAAGACATACACGCCAGGCACTATGATAGAGCTACTCACATCATACTTAGGAAAAAAAGATAATGGTACCCAGAAACCTTGAAACCATCTTCTTTTACCCTGAAAGCTTTGAAGCCAACATAGATATCCACAAACTCAGATCCAGGCCTAGTGAATGACCAGAGTCCAGGCTTGTTCATAGGAATTTTAGGATCCATAGTTTCCTTTTTCCTTAGCTACTGTACACCTGCTCCTTAAATGACTTTGCCATCCAAAAATGGGAATGAATTTAAAATAAAGTCTTCCCTTCATTGACAATGAAGACTCATCTGCAGATTGTTCAGTAATCCTACACTACATTATTGTCTTTCAAGGTTCTCCCTCCTCTCTCACATGTCTCTCTTTCTCTCTTTCTCTCTCTCTCTCTCTCTCTCTCTCTCTCTCTCTCTCCCTCTCTCTCTCTCTCTGTCTCTCTCTCTCTCTCACACACACACACACAAGCACACACACACACACACACACACACACACACACACACAGACACACAGAGTATTCCTCCCTGTCCTATCCATCTTCCCCCCTCTCCCAACCATCTTCCCTTACAAATCTTAAAAAGTGTAATTTATCTGGGGATTTATTGACAAAAGACTAGACCTCAATATCTAATATTCCTATTAAGGAGATAAGCAATAGTGAAAGCAGAGAGAGGACTTGTTTAGTGTAGTCAATCAAAAAGAAAATTATAAAGAGATACAATGACTGCAAGTCTGTATACAAAGTACTGATATGAACAGTGAGTTTAAATGATAAAAAAGTAATAGAGAAAAAAGAACAAACATTGCACATTGTTAAGAAGTTCTGGTCTAGGGGCCATTGTTGGTCATTGTGCCTTGCAAAGTAGTGTGGCCCTTATTGCTTGAAATGTCATAATAGTTGTGAAGGAAAGATAACTCCTTTCCAGACTGAATCTTGCTCCCATTGATAACTACCAGTATCTAGGTAATTGGCGTCATGATGTGATAGGTTTTTATTCTTCTTACAATTCAAAAACATGTAACAGAAAATGTTAAGGACAATGACACATCTCTGTGCTTTAAGTCTTGAAGACAGGGAAGACAAGTTTGGCAGACTCTGTTTAAGTGATTAATAAGGTAGCTTAAGTACAAACCTGGACAGCAAAACTAAATGAAAGAACAGTCACCAGGATTTTATGCTATGTTAAGACTTACCTTCTGGGCCAAGTAGGGACCAGGGTTTTTATGAAAAAGTAACTCCTTAAGAGCCTGTTTTTCAAGTTAAAAAAAAAAAAGCAAGGAAAAAAAAACAAAGAAGAAGGAGAAGGATGGAGTGAACTTTGATGCCAAAATCTAGAATACAGGCACATTCTGAAAAGAAACACAATGTCCCTTTAAAAAGCAAACATTCTCTTGTAAATGTTTCATTTCTGTGTTTACAGGAAAATTACTCTTATGGCTCTTAATGTCTCTTTGAAGATATGTTCAGGAGAGGAAGTAGACAATGAAGGAGACAAGAACTCAAGTCTGAGACCATGAGGAGTTTCTGGAGTTTCTGTCCACTGGAAGGTTTTATCTTTTTATCTTATATTTTTCAATAGATCTGTGAAACACTTTACTTTTACAGGTATGTATCTTTCAGAGTAACATTTCTCCCTTCGAGAGTCTTACAAATATCACATCTGTTTTAGAACAAATGGAAGACAAACTGTGTGCTCTAATTAGAGGGCGAAATTACTTAGAATGGGTTAGTAGATCACTAAAAGTGACTGACACAAATGCTTAGAGGAAAATTGTTCTTTCTGACTTAAATGCTCTCTACCAAATCAGTATGCCCATAATAAGTGAGGTGTATTTGTACCTCCTCTCCTCAATGACTATAAATTTGCCATGAGTCAATGGCAACACATTACAATTGTATTTCTCCTCTAGCAAAAACACAGATATTAACCTGAGTCTCCATTCTCCTGAGTCTGTAAAATCTGACTAGAGATACTATTAAAAACTACATGCTCTAGAGAATTTTCCTTTAGCCTCCACAAATACTGTGAATACACTATTAAACACTTTGCCCTTCAGTATTTGGATTTTGTACTCACACAGCAGGAATTTAGACATAAGCAAAATCTGTAAAGTTAAAGACCTACAAGCCAACAAATCAACCAGCCCACCAATAACAAACAGAAATAAAAAACATTGCTAAATAAAGTTCAATAAATTTCAGTTTAACTATTAAAAAGGCTGAATAAAGGTTTGAATTTCAGGTCAAGAGGCAGCTTGCTTCCTATTTGATCTGTAGCAATTGAAGCACAGATAATAGAGACACTATTTTAAACACAAAGGTTAAACACTGCTGCATTTTGACAAAGGTTAAATGCCTATTTACCAGAGTTAATTACTTAATAGCACTCTTAATACCATTCTTTATATAAAGGTTAATCTCATATTTTTAACTTCATGTTTCCTGTATTTAAAGGAAATATTCATTAGAACCTGAACAATTATCTAACTGTTAATTTGTTTTGGTCTTATTTATAGTTCTTGATACACTTCATTATCTGTTGTGAATAGGTGAGTTCAAGAAGGAAAATTAATAATAAAAAAAAAGAAATAGTATTATTGTAGGTGACTATACTTAAAGAGCCGAAAAGGAGAGATAGGCTGGAAATGTGGCAGAGGTGGTAGGACAGTTGCCTAGCATTCAAGGTTCCCTGGGTTCACATGAATCACACTTCTTCTTATAAGTTTATAATGTAAGGAAACCAGGATATATAGGCAGAAGGATGAAATGTTCAAGATAAACCTAGGCTACACACTTCATGTATGTCCATGACCATACAGATAAATTCCAATTATTGTATAGAAATGCATTATCAAATAATTAAAATTAAAAATTATAAAAATAGTATACAAGAGTAGAAGATATGCTTAATTTGATATGTATGTCTGGCGCTATCTTACTCAATGTATATGCAATATTTTCTATACTTATACTATAATATATTAAAAGTATTTTTAACCTCTTTTTTTCAATATCACTGAAAGACAAAATAAAACAAAACAAAAATGTGTTCATATTTGGTTGAATTGCTAATGCCTATTTTTCAGCTAGGATATTACCCTTGCCTAAAGAGATTGAATTCAATTATTTGGACAATTGAAAATGACAGATTTATTATATTGAAAATGGAAAGGTGGCAAGGAAATGTCAGCACCTGGCTGAGGTGTACCTCCTTAGAGGGAGGCTTCAGTTAGGCAGAGGAAAGCCATCTGATCTCTGAGGTAAAGACAAGGATGGAGGCAAACCAATAGGAAATCAGGAAGCAAGGGTGAATATGTTAAACTCACACATAATGTCAGAGACTCTCAGTTTATGTTTAGAACTACTTAGGAACTCTGTGATTCTATATTAGATCAAGTGACAGGATGCCCACAAGGCATCTGGACATGGTTCTTTATTTCATCATTTTGTTCCTTTTCTGTAATACTAATGCTTCAATTCTTTTCACTATACTTTATTTGCATATCTGTATTCATGTTGATTCCACTACTTCAGCCCAGTGCTTGGAAAAAGTATTGTTTTCATTTTACTTGAATAAGGTAACAGTATTCTAAGCTCTATATCATTTGGTAGTAGTGATCGAAGAACAAATAGAATCCATCCAAAGGAAGGTGGTGGATGGAAATAGTTTACAGTCTTAGTCTTGTGTCGTGACCTTAAAACATTATAATGATTTTATTTTACTTTTACTTGAAGAAAACTCGGACTTAACAATGCTACTTACTCATAGTGTCTTTGAATTAATTGTGAAGATGAGAAAAAATCATGATGTGAAGCAGGCTGATCAGTTTCCTCACTGTAACTGATGAGGATATAATCTGTGGAAATCCATCTATTAAAGACTTAATTCAAAAGATGTATAAAGGCTTGAGCAGATTATTCACACAACAGTCAAGAAAGGATACAGGAACATTAATTTCAAATAAAGAAAAACAATTTAAAATTTACTTTTTTTAAAAGTTTACCAGTCAAGTCAGTTGTATACTTTCACTCATTCTGCTTAGTATGCCAGAGAAAACTTTGTTTAGCCAATCAATTTAGAACAGTTTTTAAGTTCACAGCAAAACTATATATATATATATATATATATATATATATATATATATATATATTCCATAATGTCATGGCCTCTCCTGTGTCACCATCCTTCAGTGTGATATCTTTGTCATAACTGATCAGTTAACACTGATAAATTCTTTCTTTATCCAGAGACCAAAGGTTACATTAGGGTCTTGTATATTTTATGAGCTTGAACAAATTTGACAACAGTTTGTATTTAACATTACCTGATCAGATGAATCATTTTATAAATCAAAAACCGGGCTCTGCTTCTTTAATCCTGTCACTCCTAAGGCTTGACAATCATTAACATTTACTGTCTCCATTTTTATAGTTTCAGAAATTTAAATAGCTGTGATTCATGCCTTGAAGTTTCCTTCATATCTTTTCATGATTTGGTATCTCATTATGCTCAGTACTAATTATTTTTCTGCTTTCTAGGTACAAAATGGTTTTGAAATTTGCTTGCAACCTTGTTGTTTTCAAATTTTGGCAATTATTAATTAAAAATGGTTCATCATCACACAGGTTTCTGTTGTGTGTATTTTTTTTAAATCCACACTAATGCCTTGATCAGGAGCTATAACCACACTAATTTCTCCTTCTGACTCCCTTTTGCTCCATCCTCCTTAGCCCAGGATCAATCACAACCATCCTTCAGCCATGTGTCTCTCTCTGCCCAGGTCTTCATTCCCAAGGTTTAAAAAAAAGGAATGTGATTAGTGATTGGCATATTCTAGAATAATATTGTTTTTTCTCTCTCTTTCTTTCTTTCTTTCTTTCTTTCTTTCTTTCTTTCTTTCTTCCTCTTCCTTTTCTCCTCCTCCTCCCCTTCCTCCTCCTCCTCCTCCTCCTCCTCCTCCTCCTCCTCCTCCTCCTCCTCCTCCTCCTTGTTAAAAACTGTGGGACTATTCTCAAGTATTCCTTCTGTTTGAGTCCTTTAAGCATTTTCTCTATAGCATCCCTTGTCCAGATCCTGGGATTCTGGTGTTCTGATAGTTCTGTGGTTTCTTCTCATTTGCTGTAGTTTGAATTTTTCTGAGGACATACAGTGTACAGTATATGTGATTATGTGCATGTCACTTATTTTTGAAACAGGAATTGCCTCGGTAAACCTAGAATTCCTCATACTTAAGATGTTCCTGCTTCAAGTTTAGAGCAGTGACTCAAGGAATGCCCATTCAGAGCCTGACACACATGTGGCCCATATACGTACATCCACAAAAACTAGAAAAGATTGATGAAGATAGAAAATGCATGCTGAAAGGGACCGGATATAGATCTCTCCTGAGAGACACATCCAGAGCATGTCCAATACAGAGGTCAATGCTAGCAGCAAACCACTGAACTGAGAATAGGACCCCCTTAGGGGGAATTAGAGGAAGGATTGAAAGAGTTGAAGGAGCTTGCAACCCCATAAAAACAACAATGCCAATTAACCAGAACTTCCAGGGACTAAACAACTACTGAAAGACTATACATGGACTGACCCAGGGCTCCAACTGCATATGTAGCAGCGAATACACTTGTTTAGGCATCAGGGGAAGGGGAGACCTTAGGTCCTGCCAAGGGTGGACTCCCAGTGCAGGGTAATATGGGGGGGTGCAATAAGGATGATGTATACAGGGAATACCTGTATGGAGGGGGGAAGGGGAGGGAATGGGGGCTTATGGACAGGAAAATGGGAAGGAGAATAACCTTTGAAATGTTAGTAAATAAATGTATATAATTAAAAAAATTGTTCCTGCTTCCACCGCTGGTTTCTAGGACTGTAAAATTGTATAGCACCATGCTACTTTTATTGTCTCTCTTTAATTGGTATGAAAATTAGAGTTTGCTATTCATTTTGTAACCTAATTATTTCTTTACTAATGAGTTAGAAAAGCACTTATATAGTTTAGATAGGAAAGCATTGCAAGTTATCCTTTGCATATGCATAATTAGTAAGAAGCTATCTTCAATGATAACTTTCTTAACAGTTTTTTATTGAGAAAAGAAAGTTTATTTTAATGAAGTCCAGGTTGTTAAAATTGGTTTCTATGTATTTTAGTATCATATCTAAGATGTTGCCACCAAATCATAAGTCATCTTGACATTTTTGTAGTCAGTGACTCTCAACCTTCCTAATACTGCAATCCTGTAATACATCCCTTGTGCTGTGGAGACCACCCAATCACAAAATTATTTATGATCCCCTTTATAAGGACAATTTTGGTAATTCTATGAAGTATAATGTATATTTTTTCTGTTTCCTGGTGGTCTTTGGAGGGTCGCTACTCACAGGTTGGAAACTGTTTTCCTAGGCTATTATAATTTCACATTTTTGGATCTTCATCCAATTGATTTGAAAGTTGTTAAGGATTTTATATTTGTATAATGACTTTTTTGCATAAAAGCTTTCCAAGTATTCTCACATTTTTAAAAACTGAATGTTTTGTAGGTACCATTGCAAACTTGTGATACTTTGGTTGAAATGCAGTTCATTATTTACATAGATTTGCACATTGTACATTTGCAGTGATAGTATAAAGAGCCCAGATTCCAGGAAATCAGATTGTTCTTCCCTCTCCTGCTGTGAGTACCTTTGTCCTGTACCCAGAGTGATTCTTCCTTCTTCAGTGCGTGCATTCCTGGCATTCTTCATCTTAGGTGGTGCTACTCATTGTTCAGGGTGTGGTCTCATCCCTTGGAAATGTAAATGTATTGACAGGAAATGGTGACAACCAGAGGATGAAGTCTAGTTAATGCTTCGAAGTTTTATGCTTGGAATAAGAAAAACTTTCTGTATTGATAATATAATATGCAGAAAGTGCTTCTTATATTCCCTTCATGTTGTGTTTAAACCTTCAAGTTGTATCACTTAGGACTTTTCTTTCAGTGAATTATGTCAATATGGAGAGTGAATCTAAGAACTGTCCAGCTTATGCCAACTTTCTACCGTTTTCTTTTTTGATTAATTATTTACTTATTTTACATCCCACTGTTAAGGATTCTACCAACCCCTTTGAAGCAACAAACTTTTACAGTTCCATCTCAGGTCTCACTGAAAGATCCTAGCTCAAGTCTCAGGATGGTGCGCCCCAGGAAACACTGATCTCGGACAAGCCCCCAGATGAAAGATCCCCGAAGAGACCCTTTCGAAAGTCGCGGGAAATCGCAGACCCCAGACACAGAGAGACCATTTTGGATGTAATAAGCAAAGGCGAGGTTTATTACGGAGATCTATTACGGGGATCTCTGGGTCTACACGTATCCTGCGCAGGAGACAGAGGTGTCGACCCCGAAGCTCAAAAGTTAGGGGTTTATATAGGGAAGGCTAGGGGGTTTGGTGCGGTTACACACAATTGACTAATTTCTGGCGTGGCTATAGGTGATTGGCTCATTTAAACATGGCAGCGAGATTACAGCACAGCAGCAGAGTACGTATCGACTGGAGCGTACAGGATTTTAGAAGCTAGGGGCGTATCAGGGTTTGAAGGACATCTGGTTAAGGTGTGACTCTGAGTAAGCTGGGGGAGGTGCCTTTCTGCCAGATGGTTTGGGTCAGTCCTGATAACTCAGGCTGGCTCCTGCATTCCTTTTCTTTATCTTTATGGTCTGTTAGTCCTAGCGGCAGGGCAGGGCTGCCTGAACTTGCTTTTCACAGTGTTTAGCCCTGAGTTTGTGAATTTTGAAACTCACTCTTTTGACTTCATATTTTTAAACATTAAATCTGTATAATTTTCCTTTCATTACCTCGGTGCATGTGAGGGACAAGCTGTCTACATGTTAGTTCATCCAAAGACTCACTTCTCAGTATATAGCTATGTATCATTAAATGAGCTACAATCATGCAATCATAAACTGTTTTTTTTTTCTTATTCCTAAACACATACACAGTAAGACAGTCTATAATCTGAAAGAATAAAAAATGCAGCTAAGAAGTCAGAAGTTTAAAAAAGCCCTAAATACCTCAAATTCCAAACCCTAACCTCTACCTGTAAGTAAAAGGTCACATTTCTTGAGCCTGCTCTCCCAGGAACTAGATCAAAGGACTTAAGATAAGGACCTTAGAGAACAATCTTGAGAAACAGGAAGCTCCTCCTTGTGATATTTCACTGGTATTCTCGAATCTTTCCAATGATGCCATACCTGCCCCCTTGGGTTGTGGTTTCTCTCTTTAAATACCCTTTCGCCCAGCCTTTCGGGTCCACCTCCTGTGCCCCTGCGTGGGATATGAGTCTCGACCCCAGTGCACTGGTTCTTATCAATAAACCTCATGTTTATTACAGCAAGGACAGTCTCACATGAGTTCTTGGTGGGTCGCATCATCCCGAGACTTGAGTGAGGGTCTCCTCGCTCCGGGGGTCTTTCAAGTCTACAAATAAAGGAAATGTCACCAAGTATGATGGAGTTGTTCTAAATATATAATTATTAACGGAACAACTAATTTTAAATCATTAGAAATATCAGGTAGAAAGTATGTTCAAGATATTTTTTTTAAGAAAGTACAAGCTTTGAGGGAATCACTTACTTATATTTGACATAAATTATTTGATGGTAGAATTTAATCTTTGTAGCTTTTTAATAGCCAAACATTAACATAGTATGTTTAGGCCATAGGCAAAATGTTAAAAGAAAATCAGTTGACAGCTCTCAAATTATAATAGTAACTCTGATTGTAAACAATTTTATACCTATGACAATTTGCAAATATATAATATGATCTTTTTTAAAATTTTAAAGCCTGGCCCGGCCCGCAGCAGCTCTCTGCTCCCAGACCCCGTGGGAAAGAGACCTCACCACCTGGTCAGGTGGGCACTCCTGAGGCTGCATAAGCTCCCGGAAGGGGCGGCACAGGTCTTCCTGGTTGCTGCCGCTGCAGAGAGCCCGTGGGTAGCACCCCACGAGCGAACTTGAGCCTCGGGACCACAGGTAAGACCAACTTTTCTGCTGCAAGTGACCTGCCTGGTGAACTCAAGACACAGGCCCACAGGAACAGCTGAAGACCTGTAGAGAGGAAAAACTACACGCCCGAAAGCAGAACACTCTGTCCCCATAACTGACTGAAAGAGAGGAAAACAAGTCTACAGCACTCCTGACACACAGGCTTATAGGACACTCTAGCCACTGTCAGAAATAGCAGAACAAAGTAACACTACAGATAATCTGATGGCGAGAGGCAAGTGCAGGAACACAAGCAACAGAAACCAAGACTACATGGCATCATTGGAGCCCAATTCTCCCACCAAAACAAACATGGAATATCCAAACACACCAGAAAAGCAAGAACTAGTTTCAAAATCATATTTGACCATGATGCTGGAGGACTTCAAGAAAGACTTGAAGAACTCCGTTAGGGAAACACAGGAAAACATTAATAAACAAGTAGCAGCCTACAGAGAGGAATCGCAAAAATCCCTGAAAGAATCGCAAAAATCCCTGAAAGAATTCCAGGAAAACACAATCAAACAGTTGAAGGAATTAAAAATGGAAATAGAAGCAATCAAGAAAGAACACATGGAAACAACCCTGGATATAGAAAACCAAAAGAAGAGACAAGGAGCTGTAGATACAAGCTTTATCAACAGAATACAAGAGATGGAAGAGAGAATCTCAGGAGCAGAAGATTCCATAGAAATCATTGACTCAACTGTCAAAGATAATGTAAAGCAGAAAAAGCTACTGGTCCAAAACATACAGGAAATCCAGGACTCAATGAGAAGATCTATACCTAAGGATAATAGGTATAGAAGAGAGTGAATACTCCCAGCTCAAAGGACCAGTAAATATCTTCAACAAAATCATAGAAGAAAACTTCCCTAACCTAAAAAAAGAGATACCCATAGACATACAAGAAGCCTACAGAACTCCAAATAGATTGGACCAGAAAAGAAACACCTCCCGTCATATAATTGTCAAAACACCAAATGCACAAAATAAAGAAAGAATATTAAAAGCAGTAAGGGAAAAAGGTCAAGTAACATATAAAGGCAGACCTATCAGAATCACACCAGACTTCTCGCCAGAAACTATGAAGGCCAGAAGATCCTGGACTGATGTCATACAGACCCTAAGAGAACACAAATGCCAGCCCAGGTTACTGTATCCTGCAAGACTCTCAACTAACATAGATGGAGAAACCAAGATATTCCATGACAAAACCAAATTTACACAATATCTTTCTACAAATCCAGCACTACAAAGGATAATAAATGGTAAAGCCCAACATAAGGAGGCAAGCTATACCCTAGAAGAAGCAAGAAACTAATCGTCTTGGCAACAAAACAAAGAGAGTGAAAGCACACAAACGTAACCTCACATCCAAATATGAATATAACGGGAAGCAATAATCACTATTCCTCAATATCTCTCAACATCAATGGCCTCAACTCCCCAATAAAAAGAAATAGATTAACGAACTCGATACGCAAAGAGGACCCTGCATTCTGCTGCCTAGAGGAAACACACCTCAGAGACAAAGACAGGCACTACCTCAGAGGGAAAGGCTGGAAAACAACTTTCCAAGCAAATGGTCAGAAGAAGCAAGCTGGAGTAGCCATTCAAATATCAAATAAAATCAATTTTCAACTAAAAGTGATCAAAAAAGATAAGGAAGGACACTTCATATTCATCAAAGAAAAATCCACCAAGATGAACTCTCAATCCTAAATATCTATGCCCCAAATACAAGGGCAACTACATACGTAAAAGAAACCTTACTAAAGCTCAAAACACACACTGCACCTCACACAATAATAGTGGGAGATTTCAACACCCCACTCTCATCAATGGACAGATCATGGAAACAGAAATTAAACAGTGATGTCGACAGACTAAGAGAAGTCATGAGCCAAATGGACTTAACGGATATTTATAGAACATTCTATCCTAAAGCAAAAGGATATACCTTCTTCTCAGCTCCCCATGGTACTTTCTCCAAAATTGACCATATAATTGGTCAAAAAACGGGCCTCAACAGGTACAGAAAGATAGAAATAATCCCATGCGTGCTATCGGACCACCACGGACTAAAACTGGTCTTCAATAACAATAAGGGAGGAATGCCAACATATACGTGGAAATTGAACAATGCTCTACTCAATGATAACCTGGTCAAGGAAGAAATAAAGAAAGAAATTAAAAACTTTTTAGAATTTAATGAAAATGAAGGTACAACATACCCAAACTTATGGGACACAATGAAAGATGTGCTAAGAGGAAAACTCATAGCACTGAGTGCCTGCAGAAAGAAACAGGAAAGAGCATATGTCAACAGCTTGACAGCACACCTAAAAGCTCTAGAACAAAAAGAAGCAAATACACCCAGGAGGAGTAGAAGGTAGGAAATAATCAAACTCAGAGCTGAAATCAACAAAGTAGAAACAAAAAGGACCATAGAAAGAATCAACAGAACTAAAAGTTGGTTCTTTGAGAAAAATCAAAAAGATAGATAAACCCTTAGCCAGACTAACGAGAGGACACAGAGAGTGCGTCCAAATTAACAAAATCAGAAATGAAAAGGGAGACATAACTAGAGATTCAGAGGAAATTCAAAAAATCATCACATCTTACTATAAAAACCTATATTCAACAAAACTTGAAAATCTTCAGGAAATGGACAATTTCCTAGACAGATACCAGGTATCGAAGTTAAATCAGGAACAGATAAACCAGTTAAACAACCCCATAACTCCTAAGGAAATAGAAGCAGTCATTAAAGGTCTCCCAACCAAAAAGAGCCCAGGTCCAGACAGGTTTAGTGCAGAATTCTATCAAACCTTCATAGAAGACCTCATACCAATGTCATCCAAACTATTCCACAAAATTGAAACAGATGGATCACTACCGAATACCTTCTACGAAGCCACAATTACTCTTATACCTAAACCACACAAAGACACAACAAAGAAAGAGAGCTTCAGACCAATTTCCCTTATGAATATCGACGCAAAAATACTCAACAAAATTCTGGCAAACCGAATTCAAGAGCACATCAAAACAATCATCCACCATGATCAAGTAGGCTTCATCCCAGGCATGCAGGGATGGTTTAATATACGGAAAACCATCAACGTGATCCATTATATAAACAAACTGAAAGAACAGAACCACATGATCATTTCATTAGATGCTGAGAAAGCATTTAACAAAATTCAACACCCCTTCATGATAAAAGTCCTGGAAAGAATAGGAATTCAAGGCACATAGCTAAACATAGTAAAAGACATATACAGCAATCCAGTTGCTAACATTAAACTAAATGGAGAGAAACTTGAAGCAATCCCACTAAAATCAGGGACTAGACAAGGCTGCCCACTCTCTCCCTACTTATTCAATATAGTTCTTGAAGTTCTAGCCAGAGCAATGAGACAACAAAAGGAGATCAAGAGGATACAGATCGGAAAAGAAGAGGTCAAAATATCACTATTTGCAGATGATATGATAGTATATTTAAGTGATCCCAAAAGTTCCCCCACAGAACTACTAAAGCTGATAAACAACTTCAGTAAAGTGACTGGGTATAAAATTAACTCAAATAAATCAGTTGCCTTCCTCTATACAAAAGAGAAACAAGCCGAGATAGAAATTAGAGAAACGACACCCTTCATAATAGACCCAAATAATATAAAGTACCTCGGTGTGACTTTAACCAAGCAAGTAAAAGATCTGTACAATAAGAACTTCAAGACACTGAGGAAAGAAATTGAAGAAGACCTCAGAAGGTGGAAAGATCTCCCATGCTCATGGATTGGCAGGATTAATATAGTAAAAATGGCCATTTTACCAAAAGCAATCTACAGATTCAATGCAATCCCCATCAAAATACCAATCCAATTCTTCAAAGAGTTAGACAGAACAATTTGAAAATTCATCTGGAATAACAAAAAACCCAGGATAGCTAAAGCTATCCTCAACAATAAAAGGACTTCAGGGGGAATCACTATCCCTGAACTCAAGGAGTATTACAGAGTAATAGTGATAAAAACTGCATGGGATTGGTACAGAGACAGACAGATAGACCAATGTAATAGAATTGAAGACCCAGAAATGAACCCACACACCTGTGGTCACTTGATTTTTGACAAAGGAGCCAAAACCATCCAATGGAAAAAAGATAGCATTTTCAGCAAATGGTGCTGGTTCAACTGGAGGTCAACATGTAGAAGAATGCAGATCGATCCATGCTTATCACCCTGTACAAAGCTTAAGTCCAAGTGGATCAAGGACCTCCACATCAAACCAGACACACTCAAACTAATAGAAGAAAAACTAGGAAAGCATCTTGAACATATGGGCACTGGAAAAAATTTCCTGAACAAAACACCAATGGCTTACGCTCTAAGATCAAGAATCGACAAATGGGATCTCATAAAACTGCAAAGCTTCTGTAAGGCAAAGGACACTTTGGTTAGGACAAAACGGCAACCAACAGATTGGGAAAAGATCTTTACCAATCCTACAACAGATAGAGGCCTTATATCCAACATATACAAAGAACTCAAGAAGTTAGACCACACGGAACAAATAACCCTATTAAAAATGGGGTTCAGAGCTAAACAAAGAATTCACAGCTGAGGAATGCCGAATGGCTGAGAAACACCTAAAGAAATGTTCAACATCTTTAGTCATAAGGGAAATGCAAATCAAAACAACCCTGAGATTTCACCTCACACCAGTGAGAATGGCTAAGATCAAAAACTCAGGTGACAGCAGATGCTGGCGAGGATGTGGAGAAAGAGGAACACTCCTCCATTGTTGGTGGGATTGCAGACTGGTACAACCATTCTGGAAATCAGTCTGGAGGTTCCTCAGAAAATTGGACATTGAACTGCCTGAGGATCCAGCTATACCTCTCTTGGGCATATACCCAAAAGATGCCTCAACATATAAAAGAGACACGTGCTCCACTATGTTCATCGCAGCCTTATTTATAATAGCCAGAAACTGGAAACAACCCAGATGCCCTTCAACAGAGGAATGGATACAGAAAATGTGGTACATATACACAATGGAATATTACTCAGCTATCAAAAACGAGTTTATGAAATTCGTAGGCAAATGGTTGGAACTGGAAAATATCATCGTGAGTGAGCTAACCCAATCACAGAAAGACATACATGGTATGCACTCATTGATAAGTGGCTATTAGCCCAAATGCTTGAATTACCCTAGATGCCTAGAACAAACGAAACTCAAGACGGATGATCAAAATGTGAATGCTTCACTCCTTCTTTAAATGAGGAAAAAGAATACCCTTGGCAGGGAAGGGAGAGGCAAAGATTAAAACAGAGACTATAGGAACACCCATTCAGAGCCTGCCCCACATGTGGCCCATACATATACAGCCACCCAATTAGACAAGATGGATGAAGCAAAGAAGTGCAGACCGACAGGAGCCGGATGTAGATTGCTCCTGAGAGACACAGCCAGAATACAGCAAATACAGATGCGAATGCCAGCAGCAAACCACTGAACTGAGAATAGGTCCCCCGTTGAAGGAATCAGAGAAAGAACTGGAAGAGCTTGAAGGGGCTGGAGACCCCATATGTACAAAAATGTCAAGCAACCAGAGCTTCCAGGGACTAAGCCACTACCTTAAGACTATACATGGACCGACCCTGGACTCTGACCCCATAGGTAGCAATGAATATCCTAGTAAGAGCACCAGTGGAAGGGGAATCCCTGGGTCCTGCTAAGACTGAACCCCCAGTGAACTAGACTATGGGGGGTAGGGCGGCAATGGGGGGAGGGTTGGGAGGGGAACACCCATAAGGAAGGGGAGGGGGGAGGTGGATGTTTGCCCGGAAACCGGGAAAGGGAATAACACTCGAAATGTATATAAGAAATACTCAAGTTAATAAAAAAAAAAAAAAAATTAAAGCCTGGCTCAAGTGCTTTCTAAGAAAATTTTAGATATAGTTTATTAGTGGAAAATGTAATAATAATGAAATTAATGTTTTTACCATATTACTCCTCTGAGAAAGTTAATAGTCGAGGATATAACTAAGTGGTAGAGTATCTATTTGGCATATGTGAGGTTCTGAATTCAGTCACTGCTATTGCAATAAAAAGTAAAAAGAAGGAAAGCTAAAAGAAATCAAGTATACATAAATCAATTGCTTGAAAAAAAATTAAAATATAAAACTGAGTCATAATTGTCACCAAATATACGGGGAAAATTCCATAGTCAGGATAAATATACATGGAGCTCAGAATTTTTAATATGATCAAATAAACGTACGTTTGAGCAATTTTCAAATCCACATGGCATTTATTGCAGGAATAGTTCTGCTTTACTTAGCTATAATAACATTTGGTTAAAGAATTAATACTGGGGCTGGGGATTTAGCTTAGTGGTAGAGCGCTTGCCTAGCAAGCGCAAGGCCCTGGGTTCGGTCCCCAACTCTGAAAAAAAAAAAAGAATTAATAATGATTTTATCTGAATTATTTAAAATCAAAATGTCTGTGTAACAACGATTTAGAGAAGCTTCATCTCCTATTCAGGCCAAATGTAATGTTTTAACTCACTCAATATTTAGTGCCACACCAAACTCCCCCATGCATTATAATTTATTATACACAACTGCTTAGAATTATGTGGATGAAAAACACCAAAGTCATTGACATTCAGTTCAAGAAACAAAGTCATTTGAGGAGTAATCATGAAATTTGTAGCTCACAAACCAAAATAAACTTCCATTTTCTCACTAATTATTTTCTGTTGATGTAGGAAATGTTCCCTGAGTAGGTGACATTTACATTAAGACTTGAAAGATGATAATGAGATAAAGAGGAAATGCACATCAGAAGTAGAAAGGAGCTTAGTTAAAAAAAAAAAAGGATAAAAACAGAGAAGCTGCCATTGCAAATGAAACTCCTCAGTGAGACAGCAAATGTCCCTTGGCTTTACAAACTGGACAGGAAATTCAGTTTATTGGTAACTAGATACTAGCTTTGGTTATTATTTTTAATTTTATTCAAAACAATGTTGCAATGCAGCATTTCATGACTGAGTATCTATGTTCCATGATACTAGAGACTAAGAAACAGAATATGGATTGATTTTAAAATTTGAAGATTTCTACCACAGTACAGGGACATAATACAATATGAAGATTAAATTAAATTCCCTAATATGACATTCATGCAGTAACTGAAATAGTTTGAAAATAATGTATGAAAAATAGAAGTCTTGGAGAATGAATAAACACACACACACACACATACACACACATACACACACAAACACACGCACACACATGCACACACACGCACACACACGCGCACACACACGCACACACACATACGCAGTTTGAATTTTAAAGAGGCTCCAGATAATGGTGTGTGGTGTGGCCCTCTTTGGGAATGTTATGGAACTTTTTATACTGAAGCTTTGTTGGACAAAGTATGTTGCTGGAGCAGAACTTAAGCTTTTATAGCTCTTATTCTTTCTCAGTTTTGCTGAGTTCTTGTGCCATATGATGAGGCAACCTTCTGCTACTGTCTCAACGCCTTTCCTGCCTGTATATCTCCCCCACTTTAGTGGAATCTATCCTTCTAGAACTCTAAGACAAAATAAAATGTTTCTCTATGAAGGTGCTTTTGCAAGGGTATTTTATCACAATGATAGAAATAAAACTGATAGAGAAGTAAAACTTCAACTTCTGTGAACAGAAAAGAATCAATGAAGCAGCAAATAAAATACTGGAAAAAACCCAGTGGAGCTACTCTTGTGCAAAAACAGTACAAATATTTTATAATATAAACTTTATGTCAAGATACCTTTTATTTGTGCTTTTTGTCACTATAATTTTTAGATATGGTCTTACCTTGTAACTAACACTAGACTTGAATGCTAGGCAAAGATTCTGGATGAAATTCCAAGTTCTGGGATTATATGCACAAACGCCTGAGAATTCCTGCATAAAATATTATTCTAAGATGATTTTATATATAGTACATTAGTGAAAATTAATATAATAATAGCTACTATTCTACTAAATATATTATCTGATTATCGGGTCTTATTCTCACATTTTAGTAGACCATATTTTTTCCTTACATTTTCTGCATGAATGTATATGATTTGAATATCAGGTTCTACTTGTTCTTTTCACACTTTTTCCACAGGATAGCTTCTTCCCTCAGACCTTTTCAACTCAGTTGCCATTTCTGTTTCTTTTCTTTAATTAACAGAGAAAACTAATATAGATATATTTTCTTACTTTCTGCAACTATTGATTCTAATTTTAGCAGGTTCAAACACAATGGAATCAATTTCTGCTTATTTCGAGATTGAATATGCATATCTATTACTCAGACATGTATATGTATGAGCATATATCGATACATTCTTTAACCTTGATTTATTAAATCTGTCATTGTACTGCACAAGAGTAGATCAGAGGTATGACTGTAATTTATTATTCAAATACAGGCTAGTGAATAGGTTCATCCCTTAAGGTTGGACAAAGTGATCTGGAAATTTTCCATCAAACATTTGCCTAAGCATCAAAGCATTGAAATTAAAACCATATTAAAATAAATCTTATCTAGACTCTTGTAAAGATTAGGGGAAACTGGTGGTGACATGATTTTTTTGGACAACAATTCAAATTACCTTTCTGTGATTAATTGATTCTATGGGCCATTAAGTATGCTATTTAATTTCAATGTACCTGACATTCACGTGTGAAGAAAGTGAAGGCATTTGGTATGATGTAATCATTTTTCCCAGTAGTGAAGTTGTACAAAACTTTCCTAACCTCATTTCCTCTTCCAGATTCTAAGTTTCTCAAACTTCATTAATGTTCATATAGAGGTACTCTTTGTATACGAGTTAACCTTGATTCCTGAATACATGTAATTATACAAAGCATGTTAATTTTACATTCATAAATTTTTCATGATAATATGAAGCAGAGGAATTATGTGTCATCTTTATCAGCTTAGTTACAAATATGGAAAAATACATATCTTCACATGATGTAAGTATTTAGTGCACAAAAGAATCTGACATATTTGAGGGGGATAAGGCTTCCCTGGAGGAAATAGAAGCCATCTGATACTGAAGCACATGTTCTAATTTGTTCCACAGTAGAGATAAGTGAAGTATAAGGTGAATGAACAAGGTCATAAATTCCTCAAATGTAGCATAATATATAATCAAACTTTTAATTTTACTGCCACTTTGTTTTGAGAAAATAAAATGGAAAATAAAATGTGCCCATTTAATGAGACACATTTACTCTATGACAGATGAGTACATGTTAAGTAACCCTTCAAGTTAAACCAAACTCTATTAGAAGCAAAATGTACTTCTGCATGAGCCAAATGTCATTTTAAGTAAGGGAAATGACCATGATTGTAAGGATTACAAAAGTGAGTAAGTCATAAGGACTGAGGGGATGCCAATTTCATCACTGCTAATATTTTCAATTTACATGTCTACAAATTATCTGTAAAATATGTATCAGCAAGCAATGTAGTGGCTGTTCATGTTTTCACTCCCAATATAAAGGGATGAGTGTCCTTCTTACCCCACATCTTTGCCAGCATGAGAAGTAATTTGCTTTATTATATCGGTCATTCCTACAGGTGTAAACTACAATTTCAGAGATGTTTTCATATGCATTTCTCTGATGACTGGGGATGCTGAACATTCCTTTAACAACTCTATGACATTTGGCTATTATTGTGTGTTAATATTTGAGAACCCCCTATTTATTTCTGTGCCCAATTTTTAATGTAGTTGCTTTCTTCTTTTTCCTTGGTTTCTTACACATTTTATGTATTCATCCTCTATTAGCTATGAATTGGTAAGGATTTGTTAAGTTTCCTCTTAGGAGACATGTAGGGAAAGAATAATTATAAAATCAGACTATTTGAAGAAACCCAACTGCTGCTTGATGACTTAGTAAAGTTCATTTTGTATAAGGACTTGAGGCTGGATTCCCCAGCATACCCAGAAATGACAAGACAGTGCGATCACTCTCCTGCATTTCAATGATTATAAGGGTGAACACAGAGAGAGACTAATCTAGGATCAAACTCAAATTATCTAGTCTAGTTAGCCAGGTTGATGATCTTTGAGTTCAAGCAAAAGACCATGTCTTAATCTATAAAGTATATATTGGTTAAATAAATCACCATCTAGCCTCCATACATAAATGCACATACACCATACATGCATACATACATTGGCAAAAGACACACATAAAGAGAGACAAAGAAAGGGGAAGGGACAAAAAGTGGAAGACAGAGACAGAGGGAGAGGGAGGGAGGGAGGGAAGGAGAGGGAGAGAGAGAGAGAGAGCTAACTTAATGTGACTCAAGAAAGAGCTTCTATCCAATACAATCCACTCATATGCCCTGAGATGGGATGAAACATGACATTACTGAGAACACATGTAAAGCACAGTGACCCAAGTCAAACATTGCCAGTAACTTCTCTGTTAGGTAATAACATATCTGTGTGTTGTAGAAATCTAAGTGAAAAAGAAAACCAAGCAAGGAGAGAAATATTACTGTAGGACAGAAAGGAATCACCTTCCTTGCTTACACAATAAGTAAGAAAGTTGACCTAAGAACAGAACTAATAAGCATTAGACAGTTATAACAGTGGCCATATAAGTCATGAAAGACATATTTGATACTGATACTAAAAGATATGATTATCAAACTTGACAATAATGTTTCCTGTAGAAAGAATGACAAGTTGATTTTGTGGTGAAAGGGCAGACAGAAAGTAAGAATTATTCAGTTTTAGAAACTTATTTAAATATTTTACTACTACTACTACTGCTACTACTACCACCACCACCACCACCACCACCACCACCACCACCACCACCACTACTACTACTACTACTACTACTACTACTACTACTACATCTTTTTTAACAGTCCAGTTGTTATCTGGTTTATCCCATTCTTCCTCCCCTGTCTCCAAGAGAATGTCTCCACCCAACCCCCACTGCACCACACCTCCCCACTCCCTGGGTCCGCAAGTCTCTTGAGAATTAAATTAGGTGCATCTTCTCTATGGCCAGACCAGGAAATTCTTCACTGTATGTAAGTCGGAGGCCTCATATCAGCTTGTGTATGTTGCTTGGTTGGTGGCTAGGTATCTAAAAGATTTCTGAGGTCCAGGTTTTTTGAGATTGCTAGACCTCCTATAGCAACACCCTCCTCCTCAGCTTCTTCTAGCCTTTCCCTAATTCAACCACAGGTGTCCCTGGTTTCTGTCCATTTGCTGGGTCTAAGTATTTACACCTGACACTTTCAGCTGCTTGTTGGACATCTAAGAGGTCAGCCATGTTAAGTTCTTCCCCAGCATCAGTAATAGTGTCAGGACTTGGAGTCTCTGCTTGAGCTGGATCCCAATTTGGACCATCACTGGGCCTTCTATCCCTCAGTTTCTTCTCCATTTTTGTCCCTGAAGTTCTCAACTCTGGGTCAGAAGTTTTGACAGTGGGATAACAAACCCATTCTTCCACATGATGCCCTGACTTTCTACTGAACATAGACTGTACCTGTCTTCTCCCCACTGTTGGGCATTTCATCTAAACTCCTTACCTTTGAGTCTTGAGAGTCTCTCATCTCCCAGTTCTATAGTACATTCTAGAGGATCCCTTCACCTCCCCAGGTTGCCTGTTTCTATTCTTTCTGCTGGCCCTCAGGGCTTCACTCTTGTTCCACCACCAAACACCTGATTATTTCCCCTCTTCTCTTCCCTGTTCCCTTTCCCACCAGTTCCTTCCCTTCTCCTCCACCTCCTCTGACTGCTTTCTTTCTTTTTTTTTTATTTTATTTTTTTTAAAGTGATTTTAGCATTTATTACTAAGTTGTAAAACGTTTCCTATGAAAGCTCTCTAAGCAAAAGGGGGAAAACAGAATGAATGAAAAGGGGGCATAAGGGAAAATATTTCGCTCTCCTCTCTTTGTCCTCAGCACTTATACATCTTTCAGAATAGAAGAACGCATGTTAAAGAGTTGAGCACAAGTTTACACAGAAATTTAAATCAGACATTGAATAAAAAGCTAACATCAGTGAATGTTTACATGCATATCCATTAGGAGAAATTACCTGGCTAAACGTTCATCAACTGTCTCAGCTTCCTCAGGCTCATCAAGATTTTAAAACCAAGTAACTAAGTTATTGGTGAAGTTTTGTATAGATAAGCTCAGTCAATATCTTATCTTCTGTCCTAAAATAAGTCATTAGTTCCTTTTGATGACTTTTGGTGAACGGTTTTACAACCTCTTGGAATGTGCTCTGAGAGGTAGAAAATCTGACTGCCATCTAGTAGCAATGAACCGTTAACACGTGGGGAACTGGCAGAGCTCTCATTGCTGTTTTGACTATCAGAACTGACTTACTAGCAGTCCTGCTATAAAATATCTTAACAAATACTGATATAATTTCAGGAATTCTTATAGGATCATCATTAAGTATCAAGAAATCATCTATCTCTCTACGTAGCCTCACTACAAGACAGAAAATCTTCATAAATGTGCAGAGAGCAGCTCAAAATGGTGGGCTAATACCTAGTGATTGTCCCATATGTTTAATGACAGGAAAAGCATATTAATAGCAGGAATCTTTCCTAGAGTGGTTTTCTCCTGGGCCCTGACTACGGGAGCAAATCTGAAATGGATTATTATAACCAAGGCAGACCATCTCAGGAAGATCACCTGCCAGTTATTAGCTTGTTGGCTCCTGACACTAACCTAACCATGACCCGGAACTGCCCTTCCACCCCTAACCTGTCCCTAAGCTCAGCCTCAGCCCTGACCGTCTAATCATATCCCCCTAACCCTCTAACCCTAACCCTTAACTTTGTAACCACAACCACCTTAAACCCTAACCTTCTAACCCACCCGGCCTCACTACATCAAACCCTTGGCCTTTACTTTGATCAGGTCATTGAAGTGTTATGGATCTATGCAGATTTCAAAACACAGAGACTTTACCACATCCATAAGGTTTTTCTCCAGTATGGGTTCTTTTGTGCATCCAGACATAACTGTGAAGGGCAAAGGCTGTACACTGCTTCCATTCACAGGGTTTCAGTGAATGGAAGTGTGAATACTTCTGCTATAGTGAGGACTACAGAAATGTGCAAAGGCTTCGCTATATCCAATACTTTCACAGGGGGTCTCTCTGGTGTAATATCTTTTATGCCTTTTGTCTTAATTTGGATTTTATTGCTGTGAAAATGTACTATGACCAAGGCAACTCTTATAAAGGACAACCTTTAATTGGTGGGTGGTGTACAGATTCAGTCTATTATCATCAGGGCTGAAGAATGGCAGTGTCCAAGCAAACACGGTGCTGTAGGAGCCGAGAGTTCTACATCTTGATCAGAAGGCGGCCAGGAGAAGACTCTTCTGCCCTGGGTGGAGCTTAAGCATAGGATCTCAAAGTCCAGCCCCACAGTGCACAGTTCCTTAGAGGCCACATCTCTGAATAGTGCCACTACCTATGGGCCAAGCATATTCAAACCACCCTATCTCTGAAGATCATTCCGACCTGTAAAGACTTTACCACGTTGGTTACATCCATAGGGTTACTTGCTAGTATGTGTTCTTGTATGCACTCGGAGGTGACCTGATTGTGAATAGCCTTTACCACATTGATTACATTTGTAGGGTTTTTCTCCAGTGTGAATTCTTTTTTTTTTAAGATTTATTCATTTATTTTATGTACAGCATTCTGCCTGCATATGTGACTGCAGGCCAGAAGAGGACATCAGATCCCATTACAGATGGTTGTGAGCCACCATGTGGTTGCTGGGAATTGAGCTCATGACTTCTGGAAGAGCACTTAGTGCTCTTAACCGCTGAGCCATCTCTCCAGCCCGTGAATTCTTTTATGTACTTGGAGATAACCATAATATGCAAAGGCTTTACCACATTCGTTACATTTGTAGGGCTTCACTACAGTATGTGTTGCTTTATGTATTTGGAGATTAGTGCTAAATGCAAAGGCTTTACCACATTCATTACATTTGTAACGTTTCTCTCCAGTATGAATACTTTCATGTCTTTGAAGATGACCAGGATATGCAAAGGCTTTGCCACACTGATTACATTTGTAAGTTTTCTCTCCAGTATGTGTTACTTTATGCATTTGGAGAAACACATGATGTGCAAAGGATTTACCACACTGATCACATTTATAAGTTTTCTCTCCATGATGTGTCCTTTTATGTCCTTGGAGATGACTGTGTTGTGAAAAGGCTTTACCTCACTGACTACATTTGTAGGGTTTCTCTCCAGTGTGAATTCTTTTATGTACTTGGAGATGCTCATAACGTACAAAGGCTTTACCACACTGATCACATTCATAGGGTTTCTCTCCAGTGTGACTTCTTTTATGTACTTGGAGATTCCTATGATGTGCAAAGGCTTTACCACACTGATCACATTCATAGGGTTTCTCTCCAGTGTGAGTTCTTTTATGTACTTGGAGATAACGATGACTTACAAAGGCTTTACCACACTGATCACATTCATAGGGTTTCTCTCCAGTGTGAGTTCTCTTATGTACGTGGAAATAACTATGATACGCAAAGGCTTTACCACACTGATTACATTTGTAAGTTTTCTCTCCAGTATGTGTTACTTTAAGCATTTGGAGATGACCGTGTCGTGCAAAGGCTTTACCACATTCGTTACATTTGTAGGGCTTCACTCCAGTATGTGTTGCTTTATGTACTCGGAGATTAGTGCTAAATGCAAAGGCTTTACCACATTCATTACATTTGTAAGGTTTCTCTCCAGTATGAATCCTTTCATGTCTTCGAAGACGAGAAGGATATGCAAAGGCTTTGCCACACTGATTACATTTGTAAGTTTTCTCTCCAGTATGTGTTACTTTATGCATTTGGAGAAACACATGATGTGCAAAGGATTTACCACACTGATCACATTTGTAAGTTTTCTCTCCAGGATGTGTTAGTTTATGCATTTGGAGATGTCTGTGTTGTGCAAAGGCTTTACCACATTCGTTACATTTGTAGGGCTTCACTCCAGTATGTGTTGCTTTATGTACTCGGAGATTAGTGCTAACTGCAAAGGCTTTACCACATTCATTACATTTGTAAGGTTTCTCTCCAGTATGAATCCTTTCATGTCTTCGAAGATGACCAGGATATGCAAAGGCTTTACCACACTGATCACATTTGTAAGTTTTCTCTCCAGTATGTGTCCTTTTATGTCTTTGGAGATGACTCTGTTGTGAAAAGGCTTTACCACACTGATCACATTTGTAGGGTTTCTCTCCAGTATGTGTCCTTTTATGTCTTTGAAGATGACTCTGTTGTGAAAAGGCTTTACCACACTGACTACATTTGTAGGGTTTCTCTCCCACAGGTATTATATTATGCATTTGGAGACTACTGTGATGTGCAGAGGATTCACCTTTTTGAATACCTTCATAGGGTTTCTCTCCGGTATGAATTCTTTCACACCTTTGAGGATACCGGTGACATGCAAAGGCTTTACCACACTGAGTATATTCAGAGGGCTTCTCTCCAGTAGAACTTCTTTTATGCCTTCCATGTCTTCTGGAACTTTGACAATATTCTTCAATATTACGGTCTCCCCAATTGTAGCCTACAGCAGTGAGGTTCCAGTAGGTCTCCAGCATCACATCTTTGTAGAGATTCTTCTGTGAAGGATCCAGCAAAGCCCATTCTTCTCGAGTCAAGTTCACATGCACATCATCATAAGTCACTGCATCTACGGAAAAAGATGGGCAAGCTGAGTGTATTGCCTCTTGCAAGCCTTGAATCCCAGCATTCAGGAGGCAGAGGCCGGTATCTCTCGCTGAGTTGGATGCCAGCCTGGTCTATCCAGGACGTCCAGAGGTGCATATTAAGACCGTCTCCCCATGCCACAACTGCAGAGCCTGCCTGAGCGCGCCCCACAGCATCCAGTTGCAGGACAGAGGATTCGAGCCCGTGCAGCTACTGGGAAGAAAACGCCGCGTGGTCGCAGAAGATCCCGCCTCCTATTCTGATTGGTACGACTGGAGGCTTTGATTGGCCAGTGAGTCTTGAATGGCACGAGCACCTTCCAGGTCCTGACTTCAGCCTGAGCTCCCCTCGCAGCACTCAGTAGGCTCTTTCCCTTCTTCCTCAGTCTGTAGTCCAGCTCCCAGTGTTTGTCAGCTGAGCGTTCTAAGTCCAAGAATCTTGTAGTTGTTCTGTCCCAGGAGGCTCGTTGTTTTCGGGGTCTTACGCACAAGGAGTGGATGTCCTATGGAGAGCCCGCTGTGTCTGCTCCAGGGAGACAGTCGCTATGCATTGTACTTCCCCACCCCTGCTCCTTCCATCTGCTGCACCCACAGGAGGTAAGGGGTGAGGGAAGGCACTGCTGCGGTCTGAAGATCACTCCACCTGCTTCTCTCCTAACTGAGGCCCTGAGGTCCGACCTTCTCATGGTCAGGGCGACCTGCGCCGCCTTCCTCTCCCGGTTCCTCACCTGCGCGAACCTCCGACCTCTGATTGCTTTCTTCTCCCTCCCAAGGGGAATTGAGGCGTCGTCACCTGGGCTGTTCAGCTTGTTAACCTTCTTGAGTTCTGTGGATTGTATTCTGGGTATTCAGTACTTTTTTGGTGAATATCTTCTTAGTGAGTGCATATTATACACATTCGTTGGAGTCTGAGTTATCTCATTCAGGACAATATTTTCTAGTTCCATCCATTTGCCTGCAAAACTCATGTTGGCCTCATTCTTAATAGCTGAATAGTATTCCATTGTTTAAATGAACCACATTTTCTGTATCCATTCTTCCAGTGTGGAACATCCGGGTTGTTCCCATATTCTGGCTATCACAAAAAAAGACTGCTATGAACACAGTGGAATACATGCGTCATGGTGGGGCATCTTTTGGGTATATGCCCAAGAGTGGTATAGCCAGGTCTTCTCTTTGTAAGAATGATCTGATTATCATACCTTACAGATTTTTCATAATGTGCTGAAGGTGTTCACAGCTCAAATATAGGGTCCTTTATATGTGGATTTACAGGTAATGTTCTAATATTCAGTTAAGGTAACTCATCCTATATCAATTAATATTAAAAAAATTGTTTCTCTCAGGCATGCTATGACCTTTAGAACTAGAGATCTCCCTATAAGCTCACATATGTAAATATGTAGTTTCCTGGTGTTGGTACCTTTTGAGGGGTTTTGGAAAATTTGGGAGATGAAATTTTGCTGGTGAAACTACAGCGCTTTGAAATTTTATAGCTCTGTCCTATTTTCTGTTTCCTGTATGCTGTTAAGATGTGAATCTCAACTTCCTCTTCTTATTGCCAATGTTCCCCTGCATTTGGACATGAATTCCTCTTCAAGTTTAAGCTAAAATAAACTCATTCTTAAGTTAATTTTATTCATAGTATTTTCTCAGAACAGAAAAGATATATATATATAAATATATATATTTATATATATATATATATATATATATATATATATATATATATGGAGGACCCTCTCCTAGGTCATTGTAGATTCTATAAAGTTTGCTGTTACCATTAGCCATCCCAATGATCTAACCTCTTATGATACTAAAAGTGGAATTAAATGTAAAAATAAATTTTATTTTCCTGGTATATTTGTCATTTTTGAGACTTATTGCTGCATAAAATTACCCTTTCTACTTCTGTCTGAACTCTGGCTGGCTGTATCAACAAAGGTGTTCTGACTCCAACTCCTCTCCAAGCTGACTAATTTAATTGGGTTACTTCTCATTGAAATGCTTGCTTGGCCTCAGGCTAACTCTAGGAATTTGTTCTAATCTGGCTCCGTGATAGTTATTCCTGGTTTTCTATTTAGAATATCTGGAATGAACTGCAATCCAGAAATGGATGGCATATCTGTTATCTAGATCATGAGGCTGAAAGACCCAGGCTTTTGATTGAGATCTTAATGTGGATGACAAACACCTTTGATTCAGATCTAAGTTAAACAGATCTATGAGATCAAGATCAGCCTGGGACAGAACAAGATCAAAGTAAATAAAAGCTAAGGCCCAGGCATAAGTCTTTAGTCAGAGCCATGTCTTCTTCAAGAGGCCTGAACAAAAAAGGAAATGTTCTTTCTTCACATTCTTGCACTTTCTTGCTAGCACATCTGTTGGAGCCTACATTTCTATGTCTTCAGAATCCCAGCTTTTACTGAAGATCAGCTGCAACACCCTGCCTCATGGCACTGAGCAACTACTAGATTCTTGAAC